>NC_063354.1:16111574-16139305 GCF_021869965.1 Rhincodon typus
TGTCCAGTCAAGTCAAGGGGCATAGCCTTCATCCAGGGGTTCCCAGCATGGTAAGTCAAGGGCAGCCTCCAATACCAGTCCATTCCCTGACTGGACAGATTCAGAATCCCATCTCATAAGAAGGGAAGAGCCAATGATGGGCAGCACATTGCCCGACTTGACTCTGTCTGCCCGAATGTAGGCTGTTATCCTCAGCGAATGAGAGGGGTTGGGTAGCATGGAGCATGAAATTAAGTGGCACAGCTTTTACTGTTGGTGCAGATGGTGAGGTGTCCTAAGAGAATGAGTAAGCAGAGCTGAGGGCATACAGGGTTAGTGAGGTTGAGAGTGAGGAAGGTGTTGCAGGCAACAGTGAGAGTGATAGAGCAGAAGCCTTGGTGGGAGGTAGGTACAGTAACAGGGATAGAGCGAGTGCACAGTAGCAGAGAGGAGACGGTAGACCTTTCCATGGAAGACTGGAGAAGGCTATTGACCTTCTTCCTTCAGCTCTGGGCATTCTCACCAGATGGCAGAGACTGCTGTAATACACATGGCAACCTCGGAGCAGTGGCTTCCACAGTTCATCCTGAGAGAGGAGGCCTCTGCACCACCCCAATACAGCAACTCCAGATCCCTGCCAGCGGAGAGCTGCATCGATTTCCAGCTGTCTACCATGTCAGGGGCAAACCACGTCAGGATCTGTACAGGGCAGCTCCAGACGGACAGTGCTTGTCTGGGTGCTCATCGGGCTGTAAAAGATGGTGTAGGTACAAGGGATGCCAGTGAATTCCAGAAATTCCACCCAGTGGCGAGTTATTCCAGGAACGATGTGTGGTAAGATGGGGTGATATTAAACTTGATAAAACACCATATGGTATGCTGGGTAATTAATGAGGTGTGTTTGGTAAGATACAGCGAGAGAACTCACAGGGCCCCGTGGCAAATAATCCTGCAACAAATGGTCAGATTCAACTGAATGTATCAAACCAATCACCTGCCTTCAGAATGCCGATTTTCCTCCTGTTCAAATAGTGTTTCCATTGGTTACATCAGTTTGCTGATCAAAACATAAAGTTCTATTTCATAACCAGGACAATAAATGGACTTAAAGTATTAGACCCATTCTTCACTGGCTTTGGAATTCTGCTATCACACACGCTGTATTTTTGAGCTCAGAAACAGTGCCAATTTCTGCTCATTCACAGCTAATTTATGTTCTTGCTTATAATCCTTTAGAAACTGAGTAAAGACTGTCCAAATTCAATTCAGAGAAAGATTTAATGTCCCATTCAAACCCAGTCTATAAAAGTAAAACTGTGGTATCGCACTTCAAAGTTTACCTCTTTATCATTTGTAATTTTGCATTAACAACTTAGATACGTGTGAACCTTTTGCAGGACAATTCAACAAGTAAATGATCTTTGATCAGCACTTTTTCATGTACAGGTAATTAGAGGAGACAATAATTGTCCAAATTTAGATTTGGTGGCAAATGAACAATGATTGCTGAATCATTACATTTTATCATTGGCTGAAGATTTTCTTCAGATTTAATATAGGAACTTGCTGCGTCTTCAGAGAGTGCAGCGCCCTCTACAGGGTTAGCAGGTACTGTTTCTTGCAGGAAGGTGGTGAGAGGAGGTTTAGTCCAGGTAGCTGTGGAAATTGGTGGGCTTGAAATAGATGTCAGTTTTGAGGCAGTCACCAGAGATGGAGACAGAGAAGTCCAGGAAAGAGAGGGAGGTATCGCAAATTGTCTAGGTGAATTTGAGGTTGGGGTGAAAGGTGTTAGTAAAGTTGATGGACTCTTCAAGCTCCTTTTGGGAACACGAGGCAGTGCTGATACAGTCATCAATGTAGCGGAGGAAGAGGTGGGGGATAATACCAGTGTAGCAGCAGAAGAGGGACTGTTCAATTCCTGCACATCACAGATGTTCTCCAATTTCAAGGACCGTAACTTGCCCCCTTCAGTGATCGAAAATGCCCTCAACCACATCTCTTGCATTTCCTACACCTCTGCCCTCACAACCCCTCCCCCCAACAAAAATAAAGCCCTCACATATCACCCCACCAACCTCCGTATCCAACGTATCATTCTCTGCCACTTCCGCCACCTACAATCCGACCCCACAATCAAAGATATATTTCCCTCCCAACCCCTATCTGCCTTTTGTAAGAACCGCTCTCTCTGCCACTCCTTTGTCCACTCTCCACTCCCCACTAACCCCAGCACCTTTCCCTGCAACTGCAGGAAGTGCTACACCTGCCCCTATGCCTCCCCCCTCACCTCCATTCAAGGCACAAAATAAAGCTTCCACATTAGACTGGAGTTCACCTGCACATCCATCAGCCCAATGGCCTAAACATGGATTTTACCAGTTTTAAAATCTCCCCACCCCTGGCCTCATCCCATGTCCAACCCTTCCTCTCATCCCCGCCTCCCTGACCTGACACAACCTGTCCATCTTCTCTCCCACCTATCTGCCCCTCCCACCTCACTGACCAATCCCATTTTCCAACAAGTATGGTCACATACCTCCCAGTTCCTATGGAGGTTTGACAATGAGCTCCTTAAGAAGCCTCATTGGCTTCAATAAAATGGCTCAGAATTGGGCTTATTCTGTTTGTGTCTAGAAAATTATTTCCGCAGAGTTCCACAAGACTCAATACTGGACCCATTACATTTTGTGATATATATCAATTAACTTGAAGAAAATCTTTGGGGAGTAATTAAGCCTGTTGATGAGATAGAAAAAGTAGTTTTGTGGGGTTGATGGTGAGTAAGCTGTACACTGCAGGAAGGGATTAGTGAGCTGATCAGGTGGCCAGGAAAGTGGCAAATATAAAACAATTCAGAGAAATGTGAAGAAGTGCATTTGGGGAAACCAAACAAGGCACAGGAACACACAATAAATGGCAGGTTAGAGAGGAATGTAAAAGAACAGAGAGATGTTTAAGTGCATGCCCACAGACCACTGAAGGTAACAGGTTAGGTGCAGAAGCTGGTTAAGAATGTCTACGGTATAATTCCCTTTATTAACTGATTCACATAATATAATGGCAGTGAGGTTATTGCTAGAACAGTATATCCCAATTAGATTGTGTTTTGTTGGAGATGATCATTGCCTGACACTTTTGGAATGAGTGTTACTTGACATTTATCAGCCCAACCTTGACTATTGTTCAGGTCTTGCTGCACATGGGCACAGACATGGTCTAGAATCTGAGATGTGACTGAGACATAACATTGCTCACACATCAGCCAATGTCCCACTTCTGAACTTCTTTTTCGAGATAGGTCTTTGATGAAGCAGCTGAAGATGGTTGGGGCCTGGGACTTAAGTGATGGAGCTGAGGTAATTGGATTTCACCAACCACTAGCAACTTCCTTTGTGTGAGGTATGACTCCAACAAGCAGAGAATTTCCCACTAATTCCATTGAATTAAATTTTGATAGGGCTCATTCAGTCAGCTGCTGTTTTGATGACAAGGATGGTCACTCTCACCTTGCCTTTGGAATTCAGTGTTTTCCTCCATGTTTGGATCAAGACTTTAATGAGGATTGTAGATGAGTGGCTCTGGTGGAAGCCAAACTGAGCATCATGAGACATTGTCACTTGGTAGCAGGGGTCAACAACAATTTTCATGACTTTGTTCTACAAGAAGATTTAAGGGCATCTGTGATTATTCTATTGAGTTGGTTTTGGTGTAAAAAGCATGGTGAGGTTATTGCTGCTCGCTATTATTCAAGCGTGTAAATTGGGTAACAACTTCCAGCATCTGCACATGCCAAATTAAATGTGAAAATTGGGAGAATTCCCTGATCCTCCAGAAATTTTCTGTAAAGTTACCTTCCGTTGAACTAAGCATTGAAATAAATGGAACACAGTCAAGCTGCTTTACTCAGGTGATACATACCCAGTCAAATGGCAGAAAACGTCGTTGATTTCAGTGGAAGTAAGTTTAATTGTTGCAGCAGGTCTCACATACTTCCACAAAACTGCAGTGGCACTGCAAGTTAAGCTTGAAAAGTGACATTCTCATTCCTTACAATTTGAATTATTGCTGAAAACAAATTGTTTGACACGCGTTTTCTGTCTCATATCTCAGCTACCCTGTAGAGGTACTGCACCCTCCGGAAACATAGGAAGTTCCCGAATTAAATTCCAAGAAACTCTTTAGCCAATGGTCAAATGTAATGATTATTCATTTGCTATTGAGTGACAGTTTGGACAATTATTGTCTCCTCTACTTACAGAGAGATGGAAACATGTTGATCAAAGCTTATTTACATTTTGGATTGTCCCATCAAAGATTCATACATATCAAAGTTATTAATGCAATTTTTTAAATGACGAAAAGGCAAAGTTTGAAGTGTGACACCATCGCTTTACCTCGGGTTTGAGTGGGATGGTAAATCTTTTCTCTCTGAATTGAATTTGGACAGTCTTTACTCAGTGCCTAAATGGGTCAAGGTAAAGACATAAACTAGCTGTAATATTGTTGAAATTGCCACCCATGTGCCCATCAAAAACACCATTTGACTAAGGTTTGAAACATTTGTCTGAATCTTACCTTTTTGGGCTGAGTTTGAGTTCTGTCAGGTTTTTTTGAGAGTTGGTCACAATGAGGCATACTGTGTTCACGCAGTACATTTAACCAAACACACCTCATGAAATACCCATCCTGCCATGTGGTGTTTGCCAAGTCTGACCTATGCCCTATCTTCCCACTTGCCCTCCCACAACAGCTCACCACTCAATAGATATTCCAGAATCAATTGGCATCCCTTGTACCCATACCTTCTTTCAAAGTGGGTTGTGCACCCAGACAAGCACTGTCAGTGCAGAGCTGCCTTGCACAGCACCTGACATTTCCCCTGGATTTGGGAGACAGGGGGAAATAGGTATCTTGCTTTGTGGGCAGATAACAGGAGGTCCTGCTAGACTGATGGGTGAAGAGGCAGGACTTCCACCTCTCCCAGGACCAGTTGTGGTGGCCACAATGTCTGGCCAGACCAGCCTCGTCTGAGATTGCCATGAGCATTCAACCAGTTTCATCCATCTGGTGAAATGGTGGGTACTCATCTTCTTTCTGATGCTTCACACTCACTCCATCTCTGTGACTGTATCCAGCTCCCACCAAGGCTCATGCTTTAACACTCTCACTATTACTGCAGCGTCTTCCCCACTCGCTCTAAACCATCCCAAATCTCGACACCGCATGCACTCTGTTCTGCCTACTCACTCACCTGAGGACATCTCCCCACACAACTAACGCTAATACCAATGCCACCCACTTTATTTCCTGTAATACTCACCCCTCCCTCATTCCGTGAGAGAAGGCAGCCACAATTTGGCAGAAAGAGTCAGGATGGCTAATGGTCTTCCCAACGTTCAGCTATTCATGCTCCTGTGAGGACAGCATCCTGAACCTGCCCCAACCTGATCAGGGCCTGGACTGGTGTTGGGGCCTGCTCTTCACTTAGTGTCCTAGGAACCCCTGAATTCTGCTCACTGCACTGTTTCTCCTCAGATGATGCTGTTAATTTGTTTCCTCTTTTTGTTTATAACGATAACCATCTGGTTTATCTGCCCCAAGCGCAGTACAGGCTGTATCCCTCTGATTGGGGTAGAGGGCTGCTATTGGGGCACTCTGAGTTCTGCTAACACTATTGCACCATGAGGCAAGAGAAACCCTTATTCTAGCCGAACAGACCTTCCTCTCAGTCCAGTCTGACATTGAACTCACTCCTCAGTCTCACCACGCGCTTGGTCATGTTTATTACAAGTTGATTGAAGGCTCTAAACCAAACTCTAACTGTTTACTTCACTGAGATGTGAAGCCTGTTAAAATAAAATCTGCACATGCTGTTTCCACACAAATCGCCTTTTTCGCACTCGGGATCAGCCGAGTGCCTGTTCTCTACATTACCTCCAGTGTTTCCCTCGGCATGATCATGTAATGTGTGTACAGGCTAACTGTTTCTGGATCTCCTGTGGCTGTGTCTCCCGTGGTGATTAGATGGAACAATGACTGCCGACCACTCCATCCACCAACACTTCCAGGTCCCTGCTCATAAAGCAGGGAGCAAGATTTCCTTTCCTCCAGGCCATATGCTTGGTTTTAATGGTCAAGCACTGCAGTGTGAGGTTGGGTTTCTGGCTTGCACAGTCAGAAGGGTTGTGCAGTTGGAATTTCAATATAGACTTATAGACATTTACAGCACAGAAAGAAGCCATTCAGCACATCAAGACAATGAAGATTCCTCACCCTAACACTACACTAATCCCATTTTCAAGCACTTGCCACATAGTCTTGGAGGCTATGGCAATGCGTGAATATCGTAATTTTGCATAAATGTCAGAGAGTTTCTGACTCAGTTACTCTTTCAGGAAGTGAGGTCGGCTTCAGAATAGTCTGACAGTGAAGCCACTCACTCAGTCCTCATCGAAGATAGTTCTGAACTTTACCAGCAAGCTGAGTGAAACTCGCTTCATGTCAGTCGCTCGGTTACTATCTGTTTGCTGTGAATTATTTGTATTTTGTCTGCATGTACCATGTTTAAATGTGTCAAAGTAGTTCTCCGATGCTGAAGGTAGAAAAGTATTCAACATTTTTCAATGTTCAATATCTAAATTCCAAATCATCCCTTTGATTATTTTAACTAGAGGTTTTTTCCGCCTGAAATATTGCTTTGACCAATCAAATAACAAGGAAGTCAATTGAGAATAAGTTTCGATTTCTCACTCTTTGGGGTAGAATATTTGTCACCCAGACTCACTGCAAGCTGCCTTTGCTCCACTAGGGCTGATACAGCGACACTGATGTTGATATAGAACCAGGTAAGGATTTTCTACCTCCAGTTTGACAAGCTCCATTCCCCAGTCCCATGCAGCGCAGCCTTACCGTACTCCACATTGTGGTATCTGACTGAACTGCAGAATCCTGCAGGGCGCACACTAAAATACAGTATCGGACTGATATTGAGTCTCTAGTCGTACGTAGACAGAAAGCAAAGAAGGCAAACAAGAAGACAAATTGCAAAAACAATTAGGAAAATGCTGTTAGAAAAATTTCAACATAATTTTGTGTTAAATTTTATAGCTGCTCAATGTGAAGGAATTTGAGTGAGGGAGTGCGACGCTTGTACCTTTCTTGGGGTGCATTGGATTTGTTTTCATAAGTGATTAGAAATGGATATTTTATAATTTTGAAATGTACAGGTCAACATATAATTCTGCTGGATTCAGGCAGCTAGCAGGTAAGGTACCTTCATTGTTTCATGTGATTGGTTATTATCGGGATTTTACCCAGACACAGAAACCATTATATATTTGAGTTATGATTTTACTTCACTGTTAGATGAAGCCTGTGTTTTCTAGCTATCTGTGGTACAGGAAGTTGTTGAATGTGGTGATGTTGTGAATTAGATGACTGACAGTTTTATGGATTAGGTCATTGTCAATAATTAATGTATCTGCTGGATTCCACCCTCATATTGTATGGGCCAGGCATGATCTCAGGATAATGATTGTTTAAATGTAAAAAAAAGTACAGCAGTGAAAAATTGATGCAGCAAACAACAACATTCTACATTTTACGTTTTTGTTTGACAAAATAACATAAGGTGCAGAGTTTTCTATAAATTGAATCTTTTATATGTTATTGGATTCATTGAAAATTGAGCATCTTTGCTTTATTTTATGTAGAACGTCGCACTGAAAGTGTTCATTTCTCTGGTGAGTTGAGAAGATGCTTTCTAACATTTTTCTTTAATTTAGTCAGTTATCAAATTGAGCTTTCCCTTTGTTATCAGGAGCCTGGACAACCTCACAAATTACTTTATTAATGTGTTAAACAAGACTTGTGTTGCTGATATATTTTATTACAAACTAGATCTTATATATTTCCCACAAACTGAACTAGAATCTATTCATACACGCATCAGGGTCCTCTGACATTCCCCAAGTACTCTCAGAATATAAAAGCCAATACCCGATCAGGATAGCTGCCACTGCTGACCAGGGCTGATGCTGGCCAGGCGCTGCACTCAGTGTTGTCACCACGTCCTTAACATAGGGACTGCTTCTGCGCTTGTCGATCTCTGGAGTTTTCCCTGGCTGCATGTCCCAAGGGTCTTCTTTTCATTCTTTCTCTTATCTCTCTCAAGACATGCTGTCTTCTTACCATTCACTTATTGCATATCTTTACCTTACTGGACCTGGCCCTGGCCCTAAGACTTGGGTAGCATTACCTTGTTATTTCTCGTACAAATAAGGCTTTTGCATTACCTCACCTTTCTTTTTTTTGCAGAACTTTGTTAATTCAAACCGGTTTAGATCGGCTCAAACTAGCACCTGGATGCAGGTCATTTTTAGTTCACAAGCTGCTTCTTTCATCGGGTCAGCACTTTTGCATTAAGTACCTCCCATTAGCAATGTTGGCGGCTGGTACCCCCCTCTCTCTCTTTATCTTTCTGCAGCCTCTGGCTAAAGTCTCCCCAGGCAGCGATGCCAGCAGTTGGTAACTTTTTCTCTCTCTGACGCCTCTGGCTAACAAGTTCTGCACCACAACTCTGTTTTGATCAATCAGATATGACTTTTAAGCAATTCTAGCAAGGAGAAAGTCAAGAATAAGTTCCTTTGTTCTCATTTTCAGCTGCATCAGTTAATTTTCTTGTTTACCCATTCAACTCAGTCCAAGCTGCTTCTTTCTGAATGGGGTAAGAGTTGACATTAGGGTGCTCTGATATCTCCTAACATTACTGCACAATGAGACATGAACATCTGAATTTCAGTTGGACAGACTATCCATTCAGTACATAGAACCCATTCTTTTATGTCCTGCCAGCAAGGTTAAACTTATTCCAAGCTGACTGAATGCTAAAATACTAATTTCTATCTGTAATTTACACTGAGAACTTAAACCTATTTTGTTAAATCTCTTGTGTTTATTCCAAATGAATAGCCTTTTTACACAAGGGATCACCTATGCACCTCTTGTCTATTAGTCACACAAGGGATCAGCCATGCACCTCTTGCTTCTCGTGCTTCTCTCTACAGGAATTCCTAAGCCCTCTCCAAATTCAAAGATTCACAATCCTCTGAATGAAGACATTTCTTCTGATCTTAATCTTAACTAGTTGACCTTTTATTCTCTTATCTTTGCCACCTATTGCTAGACGTTGTAGCCAGGGAGCACCTTCCACAATCTACCCTGTTAATCCTTTTAAGAATGTTATATATCTCAATGAGAGCACCTCTTATACTTCTAATTCTAAGGAACATTGGCCTAGTACACAAAATCTCCCCATGGAAGACAAACCTTCATCCCAAAAATCAAGGTAGTGAACACATGCACTCTCTCTAAGGCTAGTGTGTCCTTTTTCAGGAAAAGCAAAACACTGTAGATGCTGGGAATCTGAAATAAAAGCAGCTAGTGCTGGAGAAACTCAGCAGGTCGCAGCATCTATGGAGAGAGAAACAGAGTTAATGATTGGTGTCAGTTATGACTCTTTAGAACATAAGGGAGCTAGGAAAGACAAAGTTTTCCATGTATTGAAGAAGCAGTTAGAGGGTCCTGTCCAACAGATGGTAAAGTTGACCTGAGCACAAGGCAAAGTGGGTCCTAATGGGAGTAGAAGAGAGATGGAGATGAAAAGTAAGTATTAGTGGTAAGTGTCAGTATCAGAAAATTGGTCAGTTCTGCTCAGTGCAAACCCTCACAAAAAAGGCACTGGGTGTGTAATGAAACAGAGGGCAGGGTTCATGGTCTGAAGTTGTTAAACCGAATGTTGAATCCTGAAAGCTGGAAAATGAGGTGTTAATCTGGAACACTGCTGCAGGCCTGGGCAGAAATATGAGCATGAGAGCAAAATGGTGTATTGAAATAGCAAATGATTAGACGTTCAGGCCATTCTTGCCAACAGAGTGGAGGTGTTCCATATGTGGTCACCTGGTTTATGTCTGGTCTTGTCAATGGAGGGGAGGCAGCATTTTGAATCATGAATAACCTAGGCAAGATCGAATGGAGTACAGGTAAAGCACTGCATCACCCGGGAGGAGTGTTTGGAAATTCAGTGAGGAAGAGGAGGTAAAAGAGTAAGTCTCATTTCAGTGATTGTATGCAAAGGCATTATGGGGGGGTGAAGAGGTATTGTGAGTGACAGCGAAGTGCATGTGTTTAGTTGTGACATCCTGCTGGAGTTGACGGAAATGGTAGATCTTTTGAGTGCAGAGACTGGTTGGATGGAAAGTGAGGACAAGTGCAGAGGCTGGTGAGGTCCTTCTGTGGATAAGCAGTCTCAAACAGGCCATCGTACTCTGGCTGTTGTCTCACAAAGGTGCTTTACAATCTCGACAAGTTGTTTTTCCTCAGAACTCTCTGTAATAAAAGTCTAACATATCATTTATTTCTTAATTGGTTGCTGTATCTGCATGCTAACTTTCTGTGATTTGAGATTGGGGATAGCAAAGTCCCTTTGAGTACCAACATCTTCCCCTTGCTCAGAATGTTCAGACCTTCTGAAAAGAGATCTTTGTTCTGAAACATTAATTCTGTTTCTCTCTCCACAATTGCTGCCTGGCTAGCTGAGTATTCTCACCATTTTCCAATTAGATTTCATGTATTTACTGCAAGCTTAGACAACAACAGCAACTTGCACTCACATTGTCCCTTAAATATAATAAAATATCCCAAGGCACTCCGTAGACTCATCAAATTTTGACACTGAACCATATAAGGAGATAATTGAACCAACAACACATTCAATGGAGCAAATTTAGAGAAATCACCGATGAAGAAAGGGAGAAGGTATAAAAGATATAAAGACAGAGAAGTTTAACTCCAGAGTCTATGGCTAGGCAACTGAAGACACATCTACTAGTTGTGAAACAATGAAAATCAGGAATGCTGAAGTGTCAGAATTGGAGGAGCACAGAGGTCATGCTGGATCATAGGGCTGAAGGAGGTTACAGAGTTAGGGATGTTATAAAGAAATATTACAAATGAATGTGATTTTTCTAAATCAAAGCTTTGCTGTAGGGAACCAATATTGGATCAGTCAGCACAGGAGTGATGGGTAAATTAGCCTTGGATTTCTGCATCTGTATTCCTCTGCAGATTTTAATTTTTCATGGTTTAGGGAGAAGTTAGATTTCTATTTCTTAGGACAACATTGGATGTTCTCACACTTGTCCATTTTAAATTTTATTTGCCCATACTTTTATTTACTCTGTTTCTCTCCCTTGATAGCTTCTGCCTCCCATATACACTACTTACTATCATTCCTAACTTAATGTGGTTGTGCATAACTCTATTTCTCCATCCAAGTCAATAAAGGATATTGCAAAAAATTTAAGCCCCTAGATCAGATTTCTGAGAGATACTACTTGTTCCACCTGCTGATCTGTGCACACATCCTCCTCTTTGTCTCCTAACTTTCAACCAAACACAGGTTTATCTCACTCGGAGCCTTATTCATAAAGGAATCACATTAGCAATTTTGCAGTTAACTGAACAATTCTGAAATCAGGAGAACCTTGAAAGATTCAAATGAATGCTACTTCCCAATGCTGCATTTGTTTTTGAGCTTTAATACCAAGGTATGGGGACCAGCATTGCTGGATATTCATTGATCCTAAATTCTAATATTGTCTCTATTACCATTTCTTTTACTAATGCAGTATATTAAGCATTATTGCAGCTTTCTAATTTCAATTAAAGTGCAGGATAAAGTGCTAGACTTGATATTTGAGTGACCATCAGAGAAAATTTTCCTTGGGAATGAAATTAAGGGAATTGTTATCGATATTTTTTTGTGGCACATATATTTCCAGGAATCATGACGATCCAGACAATTGGTCAGGCCCTTTGTTTCACAGGTTCCATGGAGAAGGTGATATTAAGAGAGCAAAATTGATTTTATTTGTACAATGTTGAGATGTTGCCTGCCTAAATTGGCCATGAGAATTCAAGGCAACAATTTTTTTTGTGAAGTGGTCAACTATTTTGGTGAGAACAAACCCCTTTCGTAATTCATCACTGTGGATTTCAGCAATCTATCTCTTCATTTCAAGCATTAGGGTTGGGCAAGGTCATTGCAGAGATTCAGATATCATGACTGCAATGGGTACCTCAGGGATAATGCTGTATTGCCCATGATGCAGCTATAAATAGTGCTTTCAGAAATCAGATTTGAGGAGTAATCATGATAATTCGATAAAGACCTTGGCCACATCCATCATTCCTCAATTACATATGCTGGGATGAGTCCTCAGTGGGTTATTTTACAGAAAGGCAGATTTTAAGGTGGATAGATTTGGTGTAACATGTTTGAAACAGCATTGCATTGGTTGAATGCATTAGCCCATCCTTTGTACACCAACACTGAATGAGGAGAGGCAGCAAAATATGGAGAAAATATAGCCCTATAAATTGGTACAAAATAGGTATATTCCAATTTCAATCACCTATTTCACTTACTTCCAGAGCTGAAAGGAGAATGGACAACATTGTGCAATATGAATCACCACAGGTTCAAGTCTTTATCAGGAGTGGACATCAGTTTTTGGACAAGGTTCGGACATTCCTTGCAAGTGCTGTGAGAGAGGGAAGTCTCCAACAAGAAAGAGCAAGAGCCCACTTCAAAGAGGTATTCTTTTTAACTTATACATTAAGGAATCATCAAACGTGGAAAGTGCATGGTAAAGTTTCCCCTCTAACATACTGTTTAATTGATAACTGCCATTTACTAATTTTTAAAGTTTTTGATTGATACACAGTTGGAGTGACTGCCACCATCCACCCAGCTTTGTGGCAGTAACAGCCATGGAGGGATTCACATGCAATTTTACACCGTTTAAAACATCCAATATAACAAATTGTCAGAGTTGTCATTTTTTATGAATGCAAGCACCAAAGAGCTGGAACATCAGGGTGTTCAGTCAAGGACAACAGTGCTTCACCCTCCAGTCAGCAACATCTTCCTTATCTTCCACTTGATCTGTACCTGGTCACGCACTGTCAGCCTAGCAGGGGAGGTGAGATAACAAGGGGAATAAAAGAAGTGGCAGAGAGATTGAGAGAGTCACTGTGAGGTCAATGGGAGGGATAAGAGTACAGTGGGAAATGAAAGGAGCACTGGAGAGAGAGCACTATGAGACCAATGGGAGGGGGTGAGTGTACAATGGGAATAAAAGTGTCAGTGAGAGAGAGGGTCACAGTGTGACCAGTAGGAGGTAACAAAAGAAAATCGAAGTGGGAAACAGAAATGATTCATCAGTGAGTAACTTTCTTTTCTATCAAAACTTGTGTATTCATGCACACTTAGGAGCTAGGAAATTAAGAATTTTAAACAGATTATTATAATAGTAAAGGAATTAATAAGCTTAAGTTAAATCAATAGTTTAAACAGGGTACTAGTTAGGTTCTTATAGAGGTAGATGTTTCCAGATAATACCTTTGAAAACTTCCTTCATACTTTTTCATAATAACTGTGGGGTCCTTGATAAGCCTTTCGTTGGCTTGTGAGATGTATCCAGATTTTTGTGGCTAGGGTCATAAGTAGACAATCTCCTATATTGTTGGGTCGGTTTCAGTGTCCTTGAAAGGAAAGGGCCTTGTATTTGAAAGTACATTTGATAACCTTAGGTATATCAAAGGGTCTCACAGCAGAATAAGCACTTTCAAAGTGTGGTTATGGATGTATCATAGGAAATTATGGCAGTGAAATGTGTGCGCAGCAAAATCCCATAAACAGTGATGAGATACTTGACAACTTCTGATCTGTTGTTATAATATTAGAGAAGTGATAAATAATGAAACAGCTTCGGTGGGAAAGCAACTAGCTGTGGTGCATTATGTGTTAAAGGCGACAGCCAAGATGTTTCAAAGCCCTAAGCTTTGCAATGCCACACCTTCGTTATATTACATTGAGTGAACTAATTGCTGAACATTGATTTCTATGATAGCAGGCATCTTGAGTACAGAAGTGGGATTATCCGTTGAGCACTTTTAGCTGAAGACACTTGCAAAGATATCAGCTCATCTTTTCGGTTGCATACGGTGACTCACAATGCTGGAGGAAGAGTAGGCTTGCAAGGCCTTGTCCTGTCAATTCATAAGTTCTTCAACACTATTCTTGACAGGAAATGGCGGGGTTGCAGAGCTTGAGTCTGGTCTAGTGGTGTGAAACACTGATCTATACGTGCAGGAGAAACTGTTGAAGACCGTGCACCCGCAGCAAAAATCCCTCCACACTATCCTGACCTGCTGAACAGACATATATTTCCAAGAAAGCAATATCTTGCCTGACTCACTTTATTACTGCTTCATTTGCTTTTCCAGGTCTGTTCATTTTGTGGGCTGTTTCTCTTAGTATATTAATCTATCAAGAGGTATACGGTTAAACCAGGGTCCCATTATTCCATGTTCATTGCATTTTTACTTTAGTACAAATGTTTCTCATGGCATTAATACAGAAATGATTCACCTTCACAACCTGATGAGTAGCTCTCATCTATGTTGGAGAAATTACTATCTGGCCATTGGAAAATCCAGGCCAATGCGCAGAATTAAGGGGAGAAAGCAGGAGAATGGCTTTAATTCACGATGCTCATTTGAAGGCCCAGTTCAGAGATGATGGGCTGAATCACCCCCTTCTGTGCTGTTACAATTCTGAGATTTTATGTTTACATCTTTGTTACATTTAAAAGGTTTTTTTTAATTTCACAGATATTGCACATAATATTATTTTATGGCCAGATTAATCGTCCTAAGATTCAACCACAAGAGATTTTGCAGGAAAGTCAGAATGAGTTCTCTGCTAGGTATCCAGATGTCTTTGAGAGGTGCAGAACCCACCTTCCAACACGTCCTCCTTTCACAGTACTACTTGATGCGGTAAGTTTGCAGATGACACCAACATTGGTGGCGTAGTGGACAGTGAAGGTTATCACAAAGTACAACGGGACCTTGATCAGATGGGCCAATGGGTTGAGGAGTGGCAGATAGAGATTAGTTTTGATAAATGCATGAGGTATTGCATCTTGATTGGACAAATCAGGGCAGGACATACACAGTTAATGGTAGGGCCCTGGGGAGTGTTGTCAAATAAAGAGGGCCACCATTGCTCAAGTGAGGGGAGATATTGAGAAGGACAGTTGTTCATGGCAACCTCAGCTAATGAGGGGAATTGAATTCATGCTGTTGGTGTCACACTGCTTTGCAAACCAACCATTCCAACAACTGAGTGAAACCACCCCCCAGTGGGCTTAAATAGGAGGAAAGCCGTTGACAGTAAACTGCATTTGTCACTGAAGGACTATTTATGGAATGGTCTGCAGCACTGAAAGAAAAGATTTTAAAATCTGTGAGCAGAAAGGGAGAGATTACGGGGGTTTGGTAGTGCAAAGATGGAGAGGGAAGTTATAATTATAACTAAAGGACAGAATGTGATAAGGTGTCTTATTCACAATCAGTTCTGAAGAATGGTAGAATATGTACTTGATAAGTTAAAGGGATTTACTCCTGCCCTTTCTGGTCCTCAGGCCATTGCTGGAAAAACACTCATTTGCTGAATCCTGCATTAACTGCCAGGTTTCCTGAGCCCTGGGAAACTTTGTCCATTGTTGCTAAAATTAAATGATTTCCAAAATCTGATGACTGCATTTAAATATTACAATTACATCCTGCCTCTCCAGATGGAGAATCTTCAGTCACAGCACCAGCCTGCTGCAGTGAAAGTTGATTTAGGTCTGTTCATGATGGGGGCTGTACTTGGATTTAGCATATATAACAGTTTATGTCACCCCTGACTCTCTTTTGCCACTTTTGAGTGATTAACCTCCCACTCGCCCCATTTTCTAATGTACCTGTCTTTGTGGGACTTTGACATGTGGTAATTGTCTTCCATAATTGCCTGCATATCAATAAATGCATGTGAAAAAATAGCAATGGAAAATGATAGGTCTTGTAAAAAAGTTAAAGCTAAAGTAGGCCAATTTTGACAGCCTGAGACATGAAGTTTCAAAAGTTGATTGCGATAGACTGAGGCTGGTAGGAGTAGGGAATAATGGATGATTTGGAGATATTGAGGCACTGGTCAAGGATAAGAAGAAGACATACATCAGGTATCAATAGCTGGGATCAAAAGAATCTCTTGAAGAGTGTTAAGGAAGTAGGGACATTCCTAAGGGGGAAACCAGGTGGGCAAAAGGGGGATATGAGATAGCCTTGGCAAATAAGATTTGGAATAATCAAACAAGATTCTACAAGTACATTAAGGGCAAAAGAGCAACGAGGGAGAGAATAGGGCCCCTTAAAAATCAGGAGGGTGGCTAATGTTATGCCTTTATTAAAGGGAGGCTGCAAAAAGAAGCCTGAGAATTATAGACCCATGAGTCTGATGTCAGTAGTGGGTACATTGTTGGAGGGGATTCTGAGAGACAGGATTTACATGCACAAGGGCTGATTAGGAATAGTCAGCATGGCTTTGTTTGTAGGAAATCATGTCTCACAAACTTGACTGAGTTTTTGGAGTATGTGACCAAGAAGATAGATGATGGCAGACCGGTAGACGCTGCCTACATGAACTTTAGTAAGGCCTTTAACAAGTTTCTGCATGGTAGGCCAGTTATTAAAGTTTGATCACATGGGATTCAGGGAAAGCTTGCCAATTGCATACAAAATTGGCTTGTTGGTAGTAGGCAAAGGGCGGTGGTGCAGGATTGTTTATTGGACTAGAGGCTTGTAAACCAGCTGTGTTCCACAGGGATCGGTGTTGGGTACACTGTTGTTTGGCATTTATTTAAACAGGGCCTAGATAAGGTGCATAGCAAATGGCTTTGCCCTAGGGTAGGGGAGTTCAGAATTAGAATGCATAATTTTAAGGTAAGAGGAGAAAGATTTAAAAGGAACTTGAGGGGCAATGATTTCCACACAGAGAGTGGTACATATGTCAAATGAACAGAGGAAGTGGTATAGGTAGAGTGGCAACATTTGGAAGATGTATGGACAGGTACATGAATAGGAAAGGTTTAGAGGGATATGGCCCAAATGCAGGTAAGTGGGACTAGTTTATTTTGGGAAACTTGGTCGGCATGGATGAGTTGGACTGAAGGGTCTGTTTACGTTCTGTGTGACTCTATGACTCTATGAGTTAAAGGAACGTAAGTTGTTAAGTTATTCTTTCTTTTTGTATTGTCCACATTTATTTTACAGGTTGTTGAAGTTGTACGAGAAACAAGGGAAGAAAATGTTTTGAAATGTTTATTGCGGCAGATAAATGAAATGGATGTTACTAATGCTAACAACACGCCATGTGGAAATATTTTTGTATCAACAGTTATCAACTTCTGCTATTTTTATGACACGGCTGCCAAAAAGAGAACACCCAATTACTTTGGTGCTTCAGTGTCATGTAAAGGAAGAATACAGAGAGAAATAATGATTGATACATTGTGTTGCCGCACATGGCACAATGCAATTAGCTGGGCAGTATGTGTTGGCAATGAATATAATGAACACGCTTTCGAATTTCCTCCCAATGTGGTCTCAATGGCATTTAACATATACACTCCGGGACAAAGCACTCAGGGAAACCAACGTATTGATCGTATTCTGGCTAGATTTGGGAATAGGCCAGTGCCCAGGGTTCTTCAAATTGTCACAGAAGTTAGAGAATTTGGATGCTTAGTCCCAGGGCACTTTGTGAAAGATGCTCCACAATGTTCCCAAACATTCAGTTTTGTCCACAGTCACAAGCTCCTCAAACCGCTCATTGGGAATACGGAAACTGTGCAGAGTGTGAATCACTAAGCCAGCTTCTGTATTCTCAGGAGCAAATTGCCACGAGACTGCGATATAAATTTCAAATTGGACACGATGAATTAAAACGTGAAAAATATGAACGACTTCAACATAATCTTCAACAAGTACAGTTTCCTTTTGAGCCTGAAATTTCATTTTACAATAATCAGCTATAAAGAGATCTACTCTGAAAAGATTCCAACGTTGAAAGCACATTAGAACACACAGTATGTCATATTCCTGGTCAACCAACTATTAATTCAACTGCTTATTTGCAGCTGTGGAGTATTACGCTTTATACAATGTATTCAATTCAATGGTTGGAGAATTCTAGGGAACATATTACTAGTTTTCAAATTTGTGTTTCCTCCATTTAGTCGTTTATCTGGAAAGTGATCCCAGTGCAGTACATCAAACACTTTTAAAGGTTAAACACCTGACTTTCTCCAAGCCAAGATGGTAATGAGTGATCACTAAGCTTGTTGCAGTATTAGTTAACCTGGTATGATTTCTGCAGAAATTTGAAAATTAAACAATTAATCAATTCAAATAGGCTCATTCCTGTAATCTAATCAACTGTTTTAGAGTTACTTGTAGCACAGAAACTGGTCATTGCAGAATTAAATATTCCCCAAATGCTGATAAGAATGCTGAATGGCCAATCTAACTTATTTCCATGACATCATAACATGCTGGCCCTCAACGTTAACATACATCCAGAACGTTGGCAAACAAAGTGGGGGATGGTATATCCCATTTAGAATATTTTATATTGATTTGCCAGGTGATATTCTAACCTATATTTCTAGAATTCCACATCTTATTCTAATCACAAGAAACTAAGATGCTGAACAGTGGCACAGCAATAAACTTTTAATATGTGTGTGAATGATCTCCCATTGAACCTAAGACAAATATATACTGAAATCATCTTCCTGTTTGAATTACAGAGCTCTACTCCTTTATTGAGAACATTGCAAAGCAGAAAAACTATGCTTACATAAGCTCACATCCAGAAAGAAAACTATGCATAGGTTAAGATTTCAAACTGCATGCTTAGTTTAGGCTTGGCTTATATTTCAAATATTCACTGTTATAACATTCTCTGACAATATCACAGTTATAGATTGCCAGTTGACCTCATGAAAATACATTGGCTATCTTTTTCAAGTTATTCCACCAATAAATAAGATACATAGCTTATTATTTGTCTTAGAGACCGCTGAAACATTAGGGAAGATTAATCTAACAACTGTTTCTATTTATTGTTACTTTCATTAATTAGGAGGGGCTTGTGAAAGACAATTAGTTTCAAGCTGAGGATAACCAACAAGTAGGTTTCCATTAATGGAAAACAATGGGCTTATGATCAATGAAGTTACATTTAAAGATTAATTGGGTTTGTCTGGAGCCTGATAATTTTGGAACAAAAACAGAAATTGCTGGAGAAACTAACCAGGTCTGGCTGCATCTGTGGAGAGAAAGCAGAGTTAACATTTTGAGTCCATTGACCCTTCATCAGAACTGATCTTAGTGTGAGTAAAAGAGGAATTTTACTCCTTCCTGACACTGAGAAAAATAATAAGACATGACATCAAATATGCACTCAAAAGAGTTAGATTTTAACCTCAGACCACTAATATTTGATTTGTATCTTGCTACCTATCCATATTTCTTCCTTTCCCCACTGTTGCTGAAATACAGTTTATTTGTGTACTCTCATGCCTAGTTTTGTTGTTTTCTGACAAGTTCATTTCAATAATGTTTCATTTCCAAATATGTACCACTTACCATCCACATACACATTGAAACAGGAGATGTCAGTTTCTTGGCACAAGGCTCAGTGACTGGTTCCAATGTTGGTAAAATAGTAAATTCAGTTCGGACCATTTTGTTTACTTTACATTGGTTTCCTGAACTTTCCTCAATCTGTGGGCAGGTGTTTGCTACAGCCATTTTGGGCCAGTGCCTATTGCTTTTAAAAAATATTTTACTCCATGAAAGGTCTCAGGTATTAAAATCAAATGATAGAAGTTGCAAGTAGACAGTCCATTTTTACCTTTGGCATGACAAACTTGAGAATAAATTCTCAGACTAGACTGTCACATGGAGTACTACAGAGCGCCTATGACTGGAGAGAGCTTGTTTTTTCTTTTATGTAAAATGTATTTTTACATTAAAGTTGCTCACATTTAACTCTCTCATAGGAACAAAAATTACAATGAGATAGGCTGGCATGGTAGCTCAGTGGTTAGCACTGCCGCCTCATAGTGATAGGGACCTGAGTTTGATTCCAGCCTCAGGCAACTGTCTGTGTCGAGTTTGCATGTTCTCCCTTTGTCTGCATGGATATCTGTGGGTGCTCCAGTTTCCTCCTACAGTCGAAAGATGTGCAGGTTAGGTGGATTGACCATGCTAAATTACCCATAGTGTTCAGGGAGGTGGAGGTTAGCCATCGTAGGGTAGCAGGATGGGTCTGGATAGGATGCATTTTGGAGGGTTGCTGTGGACTTGTTGGGCTGAGTGGCATGTTTCCACACTGAGGATTCTAGAGAAAAAAAATAGCTTTGCAGTAAACTTCATAATAATGTATTTTAGACCTTTTTCAGCATAAGATCTTTTTCACATCTGCCTAAATGTTATTACATTGAAATCATTTCAATGTTATATTCCAATTAAATATGTTGCATTCTGCGAAAATGCTTGACTTAATCGCTCGCTTTTAACAACTATCAAAAGTCTTTGGAGAATTTGCTGGGCAAGGCAGTTTTGCATAACTAATATTTTTCACCTGTGTTGACAGCATCAGATTTGTTGGAATACAGTAAGAAAATAATTATCTGAGAGTTGAAACCACAAGTAGTTTGTAGACGTCAGCTACACTGAATGCTGTTGGAGACAGAATATCAATTGATTTTTACCAAAGCTTTTTGAATTCAATACACTGTAATTTTATCAAAGTCAATGCAAATAAATATTATGCAGAGGAAATTCCAATGTTCAGTGTTTTTATTTGATTAATAGAAAGGATGACTTGTACTCATAAAGACACATGAACTCAGGATACGACAAAATGCTTTTCACACATAATAAACACCCACAAACAATGGTGTGATAAAGACCAGATAATGTATTTTATTCAGAGATAGCAAGAACTGCAGATGCTGGAGTCGGAGACAACACAGTGTGGAGCTGGAAGAACACAACTGGCCAGGAAAGTTGACGTTTTGGGGCGGAACCCTTCTTCAGAAATGGGGAGGGGGAAGGGAGCTCAGAAAAAATTAGAGCGAGGAGGAGTGGGGCTGGGGAAGGTAGGTGGAATGGTGGTAGGTGAGCGCAGGTAGGCAGTGGTGGGGATTGGTCAGTGAGGTGGGAGGGGCAGATAGGTGGGAGAGAAGATGGACAGGTTGTGTCAGGTCAAGGAGGCGGGGATGAGAGGGAGGGTTGGTCATGGGATGAGGCCAGGGGCTGGGGAGATTTTAAAACTGGTGAATTTCATGTTGAGGCCATCGGGCTCTAGGGTCCCGAGGTGGAATATGAGGTGCTGCTACTCCAGTTTGCGGATGGTGCCATTTTTTGTTCACACTGTGATGTCCATGCCGGCTCTCTGTAAGAGAGGCTCACATGGTTCTGCTCTCTGGCCTTTCCCTTAGCTCTGTAATTTTTTACTCTTCCAATATTTAGCCAAAGCATTTATGAAAATGACCCAAATAAATCTTCCCCCACCAATACGAAGGCAATGCCTTTCAAATCCTGATAAGTCACTGTATAAAATCAATTTTCCTCATGAGATTGGATTTGACAGTCACTTGAACTTGGTTCCCTTTGGATCACAACCTCCTGTGATCAATTCTGTGTGGACTCCACATGAATTTGAATACATCTCAAACTTCCTCTCAAGCTTCTCTAAGGACAACAACCTTGCTTTCTCCAATCTATACAAATAACTGAAGCCCCTTATGAATGTAACCATTCTCATTAATCCTCCCTCCACCCTCTCTTAAAATTCTCATATCGTCCCTCAGTGTGATTCACATGATTGCATACATTACTCCAGCTGAGACCAAACCAATAACTAAGATTCTTCGCATCTTCATTACTGTTGGACACAATGAACATGAGGTAAAGAGGAGCACAGGGTTTGAGGTGGCGGTATGGGGAAATGAAGACCTGTTCTTTGGAGCTTTGAGGATCCTCTTTAAGGGAAGGTTTGCTTGATTTTGGGCTGACATTAGTGAAGGCAGGAGGGGTGCAGTGGGTTGGAGGCAGGGGAATCAGCTCCCAGCAGCCTCCCCTCTGCTCCCTGAAGCCAGGTTGCTTGTTCTTTGACAGAAGGATACCCCCTTCATCCTGGGAGCACTACGACAACATTCTAAGGGTTTACTCGTTGTGCATCCTGCATGGTGAGACCTTACTCACCACTGGGTTAATGTCAATCATACTGGGATGAGGCCCTTGAGTGATTATTAACTGATATTAAATGCTTCAATTGGTGGCAATGGGAAGATCAAGTACAGGTCTTCCCCACCATAGGATCAAGGGACAAAGATCATAAGGTCCCAATGCCACCCTCTGTCTGATTAAGTGCTCCTGCCTTCAAATTTGCCACTGGAGAATCTAGTAAATTCTGCTGTATATCTTTGTTTTTAAAAATCAGCATCATGTATCACTTTCTCAACCTGTCCTGCCACCTGTCTTGGTTCTGATGAAGAGTCTAGGCCCGAAACGTTAGCCTTCCTGCTCCAACGATGCTGCTTGGCCCGCTGTGTTCATCCAGCTCTACACCTTGTTATCTCAGATTTTCCAGCATCTGCAGTTCCTACTATCTCTTAAACAATTTCTGCTCATTTTCTTGTGTCACTCACCACCCACATTCTCCTTTCACAGCCCAACTTTACCTCGTCCTGAATCCAGCCTCGGTGGAAAAGAAAACAATTTATTTCATTTGCAACTGCACATTGAAATTCCTGTTTGTCTAGCCTTTAAATCGCCACTTGCCACTACTTTTCTGCAGTTACTGCTTTGTTACCCTCCCACCTCCAGTTTAGATAGACTATTCCTCAGTAAAACTATTATTCCTTCTGACCAGGGCAATTTGTCGTAGTGCAGTTCTAATTTCCACTCCATTAAGGCCTCGGAACAGAGACATGCATATATTTGGCACATTACCTCACTTCCATACATTTGCATATCATTAAAGTCGCAATTTGACTTCCGTATGTACTAGTTGCAATTATCCTCCCTTTCACTGAGAAACCAGCAGAGCAAATTCCCGACATGTAAAGGAAGATCTGGTGCCTGGAGGCTACAGCTCACTGAAAAATTGTTCCAGCCATCATCCAACTGCTTCTTCAGGCCAAAATCCTTGCATGCTCAAAGGCCACTATGTTCCTTGAACCTTCATCCATGCAAGGGGTGGCGATGGCGTAGTGGTAGTATCATGGAACTGCTTAATCGAGAGACCTAGATAGTCTGGGGACCTGGGTTCAAATCACTGCTTTGGCAGATGGTGGAATTTGAATTCAATAAATATCTGGAGTTAGGAATCTAATGATGACTGTGAACCCATTGTCGAGGAAAAATTCATTTGGTTCATTAATGTCCCTTAAGAAAGGAAACTGCCATCCTTACCTGGTCTGGCCTACATGTGACTCCAGACCCACAGTGATGTGGTTGACTCTTACCTGCCCTCTGGGCAATTAGGGATGGGCAATAAATGCTGCCTGCCCAGTGATGCCCTCATCCTGTAAGTGAATAAATGAAGTGGGCATCAGCAAACCACCAACTCTCACACTACTTCAGCCTTTCAACACTGTATTGGAGCCCAGGGACACTTAAGCCTTGAATGCTTCTGCCTACTTCAGATGTCAGCCCCTTGTTGTTCATTTATCTCTCTCTGGAAGCATCTCCGGCTTATAAGAAGTTGAGAAAGAACTTATTCACTTCAAAATTGTATCTTGATTCATCAATTCAAAAGTTAGAGCTCACAGCAACTGCTGCAGAAAAGGCAACTGGTGTCCTTCAAGTTCAAGCTGACCATTTTACTAAACCGGAGAACAGAAAACTTCTGCTGGGGAGAACAACAGCACACACCCTTCAGAGTTTCAGAGCTAGTAAGCATTGCAGATGCTGGAGTCAGAGATAACAGTGTGGAGATGGAGGAACACAGCAGGCCAGGCAGCATCAGAGGAGCAGGAAAGTTGACATTTCGGGTCGGGACGCATCTTCAGAAATAGGGAGGGGGCAGGGAACTCAGAAATAAATAGAGAAAGGAGGGGTGGTCTGGGAAGGTAGGTGGGATGGTGATAGGTGAGCGCAGGTAGGCAGTGTGGGGATTGGTCAGTGAGGTGGGAGGAGCTGATAGGTGGGAGAGAAGATGGACAGGTTGTGTCAGGTCAAGGAGACGGGGATGAGAGGGAGGGTTGGTCATGAGGCTGGGGATGGGGAGGTTTTAAAACTGGTAAAATCCACATTTAGGCCATTGGGCTGTAGGCTCCCAAGGCGGAATATGAGGTGCTGCACCTCCCGTTTGTGGGTTGAGTCACTGGGACATTGGAAGAGACCCAGGATGGACATGTCACCCAACCTGTGCCTTCATTGCACTAGCAAGAACCAGTTCAAGAATTAGGCATTATGCATGCAATTTTCCAATCACAGAATTAAGTGCAAGTCTATTTTCACGAGAGTATTCTATAATCTATACAAAGTCTAATTGATCTATCCAGTTTAGGAACAAACATGATCGAACTCTAACTTCTTTGACTAGGTCAATCAAGTGATTGTATGGAATATACTGAATTTGTTTCCACCTGAGTTTGTTTTTCTGGGCCCAGTCAACATGGATGTTGTTTTTGGGTCCTGTCCCTCCTATGTCTACATTATGTCTGGCTAATGTAGAACATCCAGGTGGATCTATACGGATTACCTCATAAAAGATCCTTCCATTGTCCTTTCTTGAAATATGAGAACACAGTGTCTAACTGTCCCAGTATTTCTGTGTTGGCTAATTGAACTGTTGAAGGTTAACTTTGAGAAGTGTTCACATTTCCTCCCAGCTCACTCTCATCATCTCCATTTATTATCTCCCAGTACTGTTACCAACTAACACACTTGCTCTTTCTTATCTTCTTCGCCATGATTATACCTATTCAGCATGTTGATGTGACATAACCCTAATGTTATGACTAAAAGCCAATTCAAAGGGCTAAGTCTGGCACATTCAGTTGAGGCATCACTGGTAGCAAATAATAGGAAAGCTAATACGTTATCCCATTCCTGTGGATATTCATGACAGTATGCCTTAATCATTGTTTTAAGCATCAGATGGCGAAGCTCCCTGTGTTTATAGATGATACAATGTTGACTTTAATTGTTTAATTTCCAAACAGCTATTAATTTCTAGGAAAACTTTAGATGTGAAGATAGAACTCTGATCAGACTGTACCTCAGTTGGCAGTCCGTAAGAAGCCAAACACTGTGCTAAGTTTTCAGCGACTACCCTACCTGTATTCACTCTTAAGGAACAGCCTCTGCATATTGAGTTGTCATGTCCACAATTGTAACATATACATTGAGATTGTATAAGCTCTAGAACTAGTAGGGAAAGGGGCTCAACAGAAAAGGGGGGCGGAGATCGAAATTTCAAGGGAACATATAAGGGAACCGGAAATGTGGAGAGAAATGTGTGCATCACAGGCAGATTCTGCAAATCACTCACACTGAAGCAAAGAGCTTTGCTGAATCATCATAAAGGTTCAAAAGTCAATTAACTCTATAATAAACAACACGGGAAGTTAATTTTCACAAATTGTCAGTCACAAACTGTTTATACTCAGTATACTATGAGGTCAGGCTCAGACTAAAAGTGTGCCTGCCCTTTGAGAATACAGTAGCATTGTGTTTTGGAGGCTCAAGGAATCTGGGTGTGGTAAGACTACTATCTGAAATACCTTGGGCCTTCATGTGGAGGCGCCAGTGTTGGACTGGGGCGGACAAAGTCAGAAGTCACATGATACCAGGTTATAGTCCAACAGATTTATTTGAAATCACAAGCTTTGGGAGTTCCAAAAGGTTGTGTGATTTCCAGTAAACCTGTTGGACTATAACCTGGTGTCATGTGGCTTCCAACAAATTTCTTTATGAGTAATGGGATTGAATCTCCACCTCAGAAATACAGCTGATGTATTAGGACAGAGTAATTAAGCTTCATACCATATATATAACGTCAGATGTGTTGAGTGGTGAATGCTTGTTTTTTTCTCTCTGTGTCTTTGAGAGGTGACCATTTAAATTGAACTTAATCTTTTCATGAGAACCACCATTTGTGTCTGTTAATATATGCTTCATTTTATGCTAGCTTTGCGTTTAACCATTACAGTTTTAAAGTTACAAAGCTTTAAAATGTAAAATCTTATCCAATAATTCCATTTATTTGAATCCTTTTTTTCCTAGGCTATAATCCAAAGATCCAATGACAGTTGGAGATATTAAATTTAATTCAATCGATCTGGAATTAATACAAATTCAGAATGAGGAATAGTGACCATGCAACACCAGAATGTTGCAGAAGCCCACAATTTAAACAAACATTTTTTGTACTACCTCACTTTAATTAATTCCACTCTAGCCTGTTTTAATTCCTCCCTCATCCTTCATAACACAGGATGAAAAGGATTTCCTCCTCAGTGGTGATGCTGCACCTATGTATATTTAGTGACAGTGTTTCTAGGTCAGGTTTAAGGTGGTATTTAGGGTAAATTACCTGGAGTGTTAGGTTTGATCCTCCTGGCTTTCATTTACATGTAGTGGGGCAGATGTGAGAAAATCATACTGCAGACTGATAGTGCCAGAAAAGATGTGTCACTGCAATTGGCAGTAATGCCTAATTCTGTTGCTTCAGTATCCCAACAGTAACCGCATACATACAGTAAAATGATGGAAAAAGTAGCCAATGACTTTCTACAAAATAAGGTTGCTCTGCTTTAATCTTTTAAATCATCTCTTGTATTTATTTCTCATGCTTGAAAAGAAATGGTGGACTTAGTACGCCATGAAGAAGCGGGAAGGTGCAATACTTTGTCCGAAGTGGAAACCAGTTTTTGAAGATTATTCAATCATTCATTGCAAATTCTGTGCGAGAGGGAAAGCTTACTCAAAAGAAAGGAAGAGCGTACTTCAAAGAGGTATTGTTTTCACTTGTTCATTAAAGATACATAAAATGTGGATTGGCAATTTCCCTCTTTTCAAACATTTTGAATTGATATACAGGTTGCGTTCCTGCCACCACCCGCCTGATTGCGTGGCATTATTTGAGCCAGAAAATAGGGGTAGGGACCCATTACACCAGAGCCCCTCTCACTTTTGTGTTTCTCAAACCATCAGTTGTGGCACACCTCCCTCTTCTTAAAATGCAAACATGACAAAAGCTGAATCCTCAGTCTCTTTAGCCACTGAGAGCATCTCTTCACCCTCCAGTCAGCAGCACCCTGTTCTTCATAATCCACCCGAGTTGCTCCTGCCTCCTAATGCTGTAGATTTCACTCACCTCTGGTTAATGATAGTGTTCAAATAATCTAACCAGTTTACTTAATTCGGCTATTGCTATACCAGATGCTGATTTCTAAAGGTTTCTGCTTTTTTTTACAATTCAATTTAATTTTAATACCTTTATGTCGTAAGTACTGTATATCATTCTTAATGTCTGAACATTGCATATTAAAATACTTGTTTTTAATCTTGCAGGCATTGCATACAATATTATTTTGTGGGTGCATTAATATTCCTGTTATTAATCCGGAAGACATGATCGATTGTCGTGAAATTCAGTTATTATCTGAAAAGTATCCAGATGTCTTTCAGAAATACAACACCCATCTCCCAAAACGTCCTCCTTATGCAGTGCTACTTGATGCAGTAAGTTCAAGCATTTCATTGAGGGATGC
>NC_063354.1:16139315-16158746 GCF_021869965.1 Rhincodon typus
GCAGTGCTACTTGATGCAGTAAGTTCAAGCATTTCATTGAGGGATGCAGTTAGAGAACAGAAATGAACTATATAATCAATTAGTTTAGGGGCACTTATTTAATCCTTGCTCACCTCACACCCTGAATATTCTTATGCAAGCTTACAGCACGCCAAACATGACTCAGTTGCAGGTTTACAGCTGGAAGTGCACCAGAATCTTATTTCAGCAGCCAATGATATAGCACAGAGAACAAGCCCAGTTTACTTGGTTAGGGGTTTCATTGGCTTAGTTTCCTGGATGGCTGGTTTATGATACAGAGCAATACCAACAAGCATGAGTTCAATTCTTGCACAATCTGAGGTTGCCATGAAGGAATCTCCTTCTCAACTTCTCCCCTCACCTGAAGTATGAGAACCCTGAAATTGAACCCTGACCAGTCGTGCCTCTGTAATGAGAGAGCAGCTGTATCATCTGGTAGGTCTCTGGGAGCTGGAGTTACAATTTAGTACCGGACCATCAGTACTTCTTGTCCTGCTCTATTTAAATGGCTAAGATGGTGTTAGGAGGGATGGATGAGCAGCCTGTCCCATAGCACAACCTGTCAGCCTGGGGAAAATCCAGTAGCCAGTTGTTAAATTTAAATATTACCACAATCTAAACAATGTAGCCTTATTAAATATCATAAGCTTGAAGCTATCTCACGCCCAGGGTGTGTTACTCAGTGATTAACCAGCCCTTGGTACATAAACCAGAATAAAACAGAAATAGGAAACAAACACAGACAATTCTGGAGAAACTCAGCAGGTCTGACTGCATCTGTGAGGAGAGAAACAAAGTTAATGTTTTGAGTCCAACATTACTCTTCTTCAGAAGTCAGAAACCAGAAATAGGGTTGGGCTACACACATTGCAGTAGCAACTATTGGCCCCTCCAATATGACTATCTCCTGCCCATTGTGGATACAAGGAGTGGTTAAAATGCCACTTTTTTTGTTCCTCATTTGTTGTGAAGGTTCATGACGTATTACTAATATTAGGAAATTTGGGTGGAATTGTCCCCAGCTTTGAATGAAACAGGCAATGGCGAGACAGTTGGAAAAAATACAGTGAGAATGGAAAAATGATTCTCGCTGTTGAGAAAAATAGTCTGCATTTCCACCCATGGTTTCAGTGGCTAAACGAAAATGTCATGAGTGACCAGCAAGTTAATTGCATGCACTAACACCTCATTTAATGCCTAATCTCAATCTGTGTTCTGTGCAATTTGTCATTTTCCCAGGCAGCAGGGAGAAACCTGATGGTGCTAATTCATGACATAAACGTGAGAGCCTGGCAGCTGCTGCCATCTTCTGTGAGAATCCGTCTCGGGCAACATTTCCCAAAATCTCAGTGCATGCTCAAGGGCAATGACCAACTGCAGCCTTCATCTGCAGAGATTGGCATTAGCAATGCACTTTAGCAGTTTCCAGAACAGTCAGGGCAGAAGAAAATGAACCCTGAGTGATTTAGAAATTAATAAGCATTCCAGAAACAGAAAAATGTAAGGTGCCAGGGGGATATAATTTCAGAGGGCACATGATTGCACAAGTTTAAGGAATATTTGTAGGAAATAAGTGAACTGTATTAGCAGTTTGTTTAACAGTTTCATGAAGTGATATCATCTAAAGAATTATCATCATGTAAATGCAGAAGGTTGCTGAAAAGAAACCATATACAGCCAGTAAACAGAGTAGTAGTAACAGAGTGACCCTTACTGAGCTGTGCATATCTGTGAGGCTGTTATCGATGTGAAAAGGATTGAGTCTATTGATGATATTTCTAATAAGACCATTTCAAATCATTCTTATATTGTGTTAAATTGTTTGTTTCATTTCCCCTTTCATGCATAATGAACTTTGATGTTCTTTTGTTAAAAATTGCATCAGCAGCCTTTTGGGAATATTTTCAGTGGCTGACCATCACAGTAACCAATCAGCAAAATTTAAAACTCATGGCCCATCAAGCCAGGTTTCACACTGATAAAAGACTTGTCCAGTTTTATCATCAACTGGGATCATAATATATTCCTGCTTGTGGGACTTTGTTCTGTACAACCCGTTATGTTTGTCTACGGGTGACTGTACCTCAAAAGTAATCTGTTGATCTTGAAGGGCTTTAGATTGTCGTAATGTTATGAATGATGCTATATAAATGCATCGTGTTTATTTCTTTAATAATTGGTATACATTTGTTTTTCAGGTTGTTAAAATCATAGGAACAAATATTAATGGAGTTTTGAAATGTCTAACAGACCTAAATCATCAGATGCTTGTGAAATTTACTGGCACCAGTTGCAACAAATTGGGAAACATCTTTATATCAGAAGTTATCAGCTGTTGCTGCCTTTGGGATGTTACTCCCAGAGAAAACATAGACAATTATTTTGGTACTTTATTGTCACTTAGAGGAAGGCAGCAGAAAGAAATTATGATTGATATATTGTGCTATCAAACCTGGCATGAATACATTAGACTGGCAATATGCAGTTACAAAACATTTAATAAAATACCATTTCGGTTTTGTCCTGAATTTCGATGTGAAACTGTTAGAAAGCTTCCTGCTGTAGATAAAACACCAGGCAGTCAGCATGATCTCCCCTCAGGGGTTCAGCCATACAACTCTCATGAAAGTTCATCTTATAAAAGTTGCTCTGATATGATATATATCAATAATAGTCCATATTTCAAATTTGGCATCAGTCCTGAGTTTGAATCTCTAAGCCAGCTTCTATACGCTAACCAGCAAGTTGTTGAGAAATTAGAATGCTTAGACACACGCATTTTAACGTATTTCATGGAGGTGACTAATTCAAGTTATGAAAGACTTAAACAAAATCTCAAATTATTAGGATTTAATGTGGGATATCATTTGAAGTTTTATGATCCAAATGAATAGAGCTTACTACACTGGAGAGATTCCAATACTGAAGTCAAATTATACCAATGTGTTTGTCAAAAAGCTGTAAATGACGAATCAAGCTGATGTATGTAGCTGTGGAGTTTTACACTTTCATCTGTAAGATACAATGTATTGGACAGTAAATTGGAGACGGACTTTAAAGATGAGTTTGAGTCCCATGTTTGACAGCACAAATTGTTTGCTTTCCTATGGCCTAGTGCATCAAAGTACGGCTGCCCAGATATGCATTGCACATCCTGCAAGCAGGCAATTTGGTAATTGACCGAACCTTAATTTTAAAAGATGTAAACATTGAGCACAGTTTAAATTTTGTTTTTAAAACTGTCAATAAATTTCTAGCCTGGAATTGTGATGTGTTATACAATGTATGCATAAAATCTGTTTTTATCTTTTAAGTGAAATGTAAAAATTATGAATGTTAGCTTCTTTAAAAATGACACAGAACAATTTGTATAAAACAATTTGTTCAGACTTCAGATGTATCACAGCTTTAAGATCTATTATGGTTTTGTTTTCACACTGATCTGTGAAACTTGGTGGAATTAAATCATATCAGCTTTATATTCAGATGTGTCTCTGTCATTGTTCAATTCTTTTCCATTCAGCAAAGAGTTTAACCCATGCTATTAGCGTTTTACAGCTATCAAAACATTTTCAGTTTGCAAGAGTATTTCCTGGGCAAGAGTAGTTTATGGAAACAATTTTTTTGTCAGCACTGAGTGTTGATTACAAAAATCTGGTTTCTCAAATGATCAGAGCCATAAAATGTTTTGTAGATATTGATTACTCTGACTGCTGGAAAGAACATATATTTGTCAAAAAAAAATGAATGTACAAGACCCATCAGGAACCCATCTTCCTAAATTCAATATCCTCTTAATTATAGAATCATAGAGAGGTACAGCATGGAAACAGATTCTTCCATCAAACTTGTACATGCCGACCAGATATTCTATATTAATCTCGTCCCATTTGCCAGCATTTGGCTCATATCCCTCTGAACTCTTCTTTTTCAGTTACCCATCCAGATGCCTTTTAAATGTTGCTACTGTACCAGCTTCCACCACCTCCTCTGGCAGCTCATTCTACGCATGCACCACCCTCTGCCTGAAATAGTTGCTCCTTAGATCCCTTTTAAATCTTTCCTCTCTTACCTTAAACCTATGCCCTGTAGTTTTGGACTCCCCTACCCTGGGGAAAAGACCTTGACTATTCACCCTATCCATGCCCCTCATGATTTTATAAACTTCTGTAAGGTCGCCCCTCAGCGTCCGACACTCCAGGGAAAATAGCCTCAGCCTATTCAGTCTCTCCGTATAGCCCAAACCTTCTAAACCTGGCAGCATCCTTGTAAATCTTTTCTGAACTCTTTCAAGTTTCACAAGTTTCCTATAGCAGGGAGACCAGAATCACACAAAGTATTCCAAATGTGGCCTAACCAATGCCTTGTATTGCCACAACATGTCCTCCAAACACTTTTTCTCAATGCACTGACCAATAAAGGCAAGCTTACCAAATGCCTTTTTCACTATCCTGTCTATCTGCGACCCTGCTTTCATGGAACAATGAACCTGCATTCCAAAGTCTCTTTGTTCAGCAACATTCCCCAGGACCTTACCATTAAGTGTATAAGTCCAGCCCTGATTTGACTTACCAAAAATGCAGCAGCTCACATTTATCTACATTAAACTCCATCTGCCACTCTTCAGTCCCTCGCTGTCCACTATACCTCCAATTTTGGTGTCATCTGCAAACTTACTAACCATACCTCCTATTTTCACATCCAAATCATTTATATAAATGATGAAAAACAGTGGACCCAGTACCGATCCTTGTGGCACACCACTGGTCACAGGCCTCCGATCTGAAAAGCAACCTTCCACCACCACCCTCTGTCTCCTACCTTTGAGCCAATTTTGTATTCAAATAGCTAGTTCTCCCTGTATTCCATATGGTCTAACTTTATTGACCAGCCAGGCATGAGGAACTTTGTTGAACATCTTACTGAAGTTCATATAGACAACGTCCATCTCTCTGCCTTCATCGATCGTCTTTGTCACTTCTTCAAAAAACTCAGTCAAGGTAGGAGACACGAATTCATCAAACTCCATGTAGATATATAGCACATAAAGGGAATTCTATTTCAAGTGTTTTTATTTCAAGAAGTGCATACATTCACTGTGAACATAATTGTAATTTTGCATACAAATTAATGTGTAATTTCCTACTGGCACTTAGTATACAGTGACGTTCACATAAAAATCTAACTCAAAGTGATATTTCCAGGTAAACTAAAGACAGCAATTTAAGTAAACCTTATTGATAAACCGATTCATCGAAGATTGTACATATTTAAGGTTGTGGGGGTAGTTACCTAAGTTGGCTAGGGTGTGGTTCAGAATAATGCCAACAATGTGGGTTTGATTTCTATTTTGGTATGATCTGGGGACCTACTTCCCCTTCTCTTGAGAGCGGAAGGCAATCACAAGGTAAAGAAATCCAAATGTTCAATAGCCTCTGAATTAAACAATGTTTCTCCTAACCTCATTCCTAATTGGCTTGCGTCTGACACTGTATCCCCTGGTTCCAGAATCTTCCTGCCCACTCCCACCCAGAGCACACAGCCAAGATAAACATGCTTCCTGCGTCTACCTTGGTCATCCTTTTAATTATCTTGTAAATTTCTATGCAATCTTTTCGAATTCTTCTGAACTCTAGAGTATACAGGCCTACTGCCCTGAATCTCTCCTCAAAAGTCAGTCCTGTCATCACAGGAATTCATCTGGTGCACCTCCACTGAACTCTCTCTGTAGATACATTGTCATCTTTGGTGAGGGAAACTGCTCACAATACTCCACGCACAGAGCACTCATGAAATCGAGAGTTGTTATTCGTGATTTTACAGCATTTAGTTGCAATATTTTTAATGTTGTTCCTGGTAATTGGTGGCATTGCAACTAATTTTTTTTTATTTACTTCCAAGTTTCATTATATTTTTTATCATAAGAAGGAACTTAAACTCCCTGATGACTGAATGGACAATTTCAAGAGTGGACCATCGGGCATTTGGGGAGGGTGGTGGCTGATAGACCATTTTAATGGCGAAGCCTCATTTAAATGGAGCCAGCAAAATGTCCTCCTCAAATAAATGCCCAGTGGCAACCTGCTGAGTTCAGGCTGGCACAATACCAGGCAACTCAAAGGCAGACAGCCAAAAAAAACCCAACAAAGTATGTTATCGGGTGGAGTGAGGGTAAGTATGGGATGGTCTTGCGGCTGCGTAAGAGGGTATCCTGTAGTGGTAGCAGCTCAACTACGTTTCTTGGATTTAGAGCAACACCTACTTTCTCTTCATGAACACACAGAAGTAAGTACATTGCTTCCATTTAAGAGCTATCACTTCTGGTCTGACAGTCTCTGGTACATTCTAAGTCATTGAAAGGTGCTTCATCAGGCCAAACTGATTCTAAGACAAAGAAGGAGATATTATGAGGGGTGACTGAAGCTTGGTCAGAGCTAGATTTTTAGATAGCTCTTAAAAAAAGGCTGAAAATTTGGAAAGGTAGTTTCATGTGAGAATCCAGAGTTGAGCACTTAGATAGCAAAAGGCACAGCTGCCAATAGCATAGTGAATGGACAAGCGGATTGATGAAAACTGGTTTTCTAAGTGGATTGTAGGACTGGTGTACAGAAATAAGGAAGAGTGAGGCTGTGAAGTGATTTTAATATGAAGATGAAAACTTCCAATGCATTGTTGTATTGCAACAACTTAACTGCGACTCCACAAACAGACTATGAAATTCTACAACATTGTGAACACTCTTTCTGGTCCTTATTCTTTTTGCTGCTATTTAGGATATATTTACGGGCTGGCATTTCATGATGATATGCAAATGATGCATTATTTAATGTGTTCTACCATTTGCATCCTAGCAATGCTGAATGCAAGGGATACCTCAGCAAACAGTTTTATTGACCACTATACTTAAAACTTAAAAGGCCAATTTGTCTCCTGCAATCTATGATACAGAAATTCATTGAATTATGGAAAAAAGTCTATTTGAAAATATACTATCAAGATTGAAATACTTCTAGTGCAGTACTGTCTGCACCAGATGGATCATAAAATGATAAATGGTCACCCACATTAAACCCTAGGGATTTGAGATTTTCTCTGAGTCTTCGGTGTTTTCTAAGAATCAGATCACTTGGTAGATGAACTTGTTTGGTTGGACAGTATAGAATTGTTGTCTGTACAAAATGCCCAAGCCTCATGGCAATTTGCGGGTTTGCATACAGAAGCTGGCTTAAGGATTCACACTCAGCACAGTTCCCATATTCCCAATATGGATGTTCATGGTGTTCTGGCCTTGGATGATAAATTATGTTCGGGAACATGCTGAGGCATCTCTCACAAGGTGCTCTGGGTTTTAAATACGCACGTTGCTTAAGAGTTGAGTTATTTTCCGGACCATCAGTATTCTGGACATCTCCTGATCTCACCACAGTGTGCTCATGTTGATTGTTTGATGCAGTGCCTGCTTCAGAAGGGCTTTCTTCACTGAAAGTTATATTGTAAGCCATGGAGTATATGGCTTCAGGGAACAAAAGACATTGGTTTTTATACCAGTTGCCAATACATACTGCCAGGCTAATATCCTGGTGCCATGTTTTACAGCACAATATATCGATCATAATTTCTTTCTGCTGTCTTCCTCTACATGACACTGAAGCACCAAAATAATTGTCTGTTTTCTCATTTGTGATGTGAAGATTCCAAAAATAGCAGTGGCTGATGGCTTTTGATACAAAGATATTTCCACATTTGTTACTTTTAGTATCAGAAAGTTCCAGAACCATTTGTTCAGTCAGATGCAACAGGAACTTCAAAACTTCATCAGTTTTTCTTGTTCCCAAGATTTCAACAACCTGTAAAAATAAATAGGTGTTAATCAGAAAGAAACAGCTTCTATTTAGGTAGAACTTTTCAACCAAAGGCTTGGTCATGGTCAAAGGATTACTTCTGAAGTATAGTCACTGTTCTGTAGGAAAACATTGAAGATAATTTCCACACATCAATTCGCAAACGAGAGTAAAATAAACAACTGATCAGTCCGTTTTGCTGGTGTAGGTGAATCATGATATTTGCAGAACGGCATCTGATGTTTCACAAACAGCAGCACGGGATCTTTTACATCTACTTGAACTTCACAAAGACAGTTTATTGTCTAATTTGAAACACTACACCTCTGTCCATACAGGAACTGAAGTGCCAGCCTGGATTAGGGTAAATTTGAATTCGTAATCGATTCCATGGTGGCAGTGGTATGTCTAAGCAAGTTGTCACAAACAAAAACTAACAAGGAGCCTCCATGCCGGGATAATAGCCTGGCTTTTCGTTCAGATGCTGGTTGGTACGTTCAGTGTGATAAATGTTCGTAGTACACTATTATGAAGTGTAAACCTGGGGTCTAAAATGGACAGAACCACATATAGTTTTAATTTGATTTGCTTTTCTATACCATGAAAGTTAAGAAATAGAAGGACCTAGTTTTAGTTTAAGGGATAACAAGGTGTAGAGCTGGATGAACACAGCAGGCCAAGCAGCATCAGAGGAGCAGGAAGGCTGACGTTTCGGGCCTAGACCCTTCTTCAGAAATGAAGTGTATAGTTTTAGTTTAAGTTTTCCTTTCTGTCAATTGTGCTGGAGAGTCTGAAATTTTGTTTAGATGAATTTAAATGAGCCTTGGGGATAAAAGTAATTGTTTAGGTGATAATTCAGTGCCTTAGCAACAAGAGTAGAAGAAAAAAAGGGGAGGGGGGGGGTGTGGAGAAAATTGAACTTGTGTCCTATGACACAGGGAGACAGAAACTTAAACCATTTCTTTCAGAAATCAGAACTATTCAAACAGTCAGCAAGTGGGCCAGTTTCCTTTGGTTAGAAGCAGGTTATTTAGAGAAAATAAGAGCTTGTAAGACCAGCAGTACAGGTTATAGTCTCCAGACCAGTCAGGGAAGACGAAAGAAGTCCTGAGTGGTTTAATATCAACTAAAGCAAGTTCCAGAACAAAAGGCTGTAGAAGAGAAGTTTAAAGAATCCATGTTTAAAAAAATAAGTGAGCTGCGTTAGTGTTTTAGAATCTCAGAAAGAGATGTGCCATCAATCCTTTAACACTGCTCGGGAATTCCTGGGTGAAAAACAACAAAATATGTGAGTGACAGTACTGGTCTGAACTGGAGTTCCATTTTCAGGTACTCAAAATCAAGTTGGGGCAAGATCCGTCTTTTCTAAGTTTTACTGGTTTTCCTTCTGTATAACAAACAGGAATATTCAGAGGTACAATGACTCTCACAGAGTGTCAATAAAATACATAAGACAAATAAAACTTGTGATAAGGATAATGAATAGGGAGAGATTAAAAATCAATTGTGAAGAGGGCACATCTATCATGCATTTTGAGGGGAATGAGGGCTCAAACACAAACTATACAAGTTGCATTCTGCCTTCATGGTCACTGTTCGTCAACAAATTCAACTCAATTGCTCACTGATACATCGTTCTCCTTCATAACTAACAAGATTACCATTTTGGAAGTGATTTTGGAACTCCTTTGACAAGGCATTCTCCCACCTCCCTCTGGATGATTCCTAAAAGTATGTCACTGAAAACGAATTAAACAATGTTCCTACCATCTAAAATGACTGTCACCCGTGGATGTCTATTATGTGTGCCCTACCAATCCTGCCCTTCTAAATATCCAACTGATAGGAGATTCTGAGGGAGTTCCCAAATATATTGGCAGGACCCTTGGAGGAATTGAAGTGGTACTTCTTTGTCTTTGGTTATGGGTCATTTTCCCATTAATACAAAGGTATTAGCGCTGAGTGAGGTCCTCTGCATACATTGTACATGTTCAGCATATTCAGTGGGAAGGAAGTATGAATTCTTTTGTAGTGCACCCTGCAGATAGCTGGTGAATAGGAAATGATGGTCATCATTGATGTTACCTCAATGTTTTGAGCTTCATTCCCTGAGGAAGCATCAAGCATAGAAGGTGCATTGTGCATCACACAAACTGCCTGTCTTTGCTTATCCAGATTCAACTTTGATTCAGTATCAAGGTCATTCATAATTCCAATAATTTTTCAATGGAGCTATTCCAAGTAAAATTGTTTTGTTTCGCTCTGGACTGTAATATTGGAGGCTGCAAGAAAATTCTTGTGCCCTTCCAGCAATCACCCCATCACTGAGGAAAATCTGTTCGCTGTTTGCTTACATAGGAGTATTAACAGAAATGAGAAGTGAGCAGGGATTAGACTGATGGCTGGACTTAATTAACTAAGAGGCATATGTTTATGTCCTGTAAAACATTACATTTCTCGGGATGAAGTTATTAACTTACAGCATCAAGTAGCACCGTGAAAGGAGGGCGTGTTGGAAGGTGGGTGTTGTAATTCCGAAAGACATCTGGGTACGAGGCAGATAATAGCTCAAATTCAATTTTATTAAAAAATGAGTTGGGTTCAATGACAGGATCATTAATGTTCCCAAAAAATAATACTGTGTGCAATATCTGTAAAATGAAGAAACATTGTCATCATCAAAATACACACGTGTATTCAAAAATAGGCATTCAATGCAAACTAGTTGAGTTAGAGATGTCTAAAAAATTTTAAATATGCGTAATATATAGAGGGCATCTCATCATTGGAAAGAAAACAGAAATTAGATTATGGATCAAGAGGAAATGGTAGAATGTCAGAGGGCTCATCCTTCATTAGATACCATAAGACCATAAGACATAGGAGCAGAAATTAGGCCATTCGGCCCACCGAGTCTGCTCCACCATTCAATCATGGCTGATAGGTTCCTCAGCCACATTCTCCTACTTTCTCCCCGTAACCCTTGATCCCCTTAATAATCAAGAACCTATCTATCTCAGGCTTAAATGTACTCAATGACCTGGCCTCTACAGCCTTCTGTGGCAGTGAATTCCACTCTCTGGCTGAAGTAGTTTCTCCTTATCTCCATTCTAAAGGGTCTTCCCTTTACTCTAAGGCTGTGCCCTAGGGTCCTGGACTCTCCTACCAATGGAAGCATCTTCCCAACATCCACTTTGTCCAGGCCATTCAGTATTCTGAAAGTTTCAATTAGATCCCCCCCTCATCCATCTAAACTCCAATGAGTATAGTCCCAGAGTCCTCAAACATTCCTCATATGTTAAGCTTTCCATTCCTGGGACCATTCTCGCGAACTTCCTCTGAACCTGCTCCAGGGCCAGTACATCCTTCCTGAGATATGGGGCCCAAAACTGCATGTAATACTCCAAATGTGGCCTGAGCAGAACCTTATAAAGCCTCAGTAGTACATCCCTGCTTTTATATTCAAGTCCTCTCAAAATAAATGCCAACATTGCATTTACCTTCCTGACTACTGACTCATACCCTGCCCTCCACTAGTGAGTATGATTTGGAAACACATCCGTGATTTACCAAACCATGGAAGGCAAGCTGCAATTCCATGGTTGTTTATAATCCAGTCATGGGATGTTGATATCATTAGCAAAACCAGCATTTAATTTCAATCCCTAAATGCTCTTGAGAAGGTGGTGGTGAGCTGCCTTCTTGGATTGCTGTAATCTTTGTTGTGTAAGTACCAGGGCAATGCTGTTAGGGAGAGAGTTCCTGGATTTTGTCCCAGCGACACTGAAGAAACGGCAATATATTTCCAAGTTGTGTAACATGAAGAGGAACTTGCAAGTAGAGATGCTAGCAAGCATGTGTTGTCCATGTTTTTCAAGGTGATAGGGATTGGGAGGTGCTGTTCTAGGAGCCTTGGTGGGATGCTGAAGTGCATCTTGTAGATGGTACACAGTGCTGCCAATGTATGCAATTGCTGAAGAGAATGTACGTTTAGGGTGATGACTCGAGTCGATTTAGTGAATTGTTTTGCCCCGGATGGTGTCAAATGTTCTTGAGCATTTCAGGCTTGTATTCACCCAGGGAAGTACGGAGTATCCCATCACAGTCCTGATTTGTGCCTTATAAATAGTGGACACATTTTGGAGAATCAGGAATCATCACCATCACTATGCTGTCTATTCGCAACCTTTTGGGAGTCATCATTGAGCAAAAGTTGAAATGATCCAGATAAATCAATATTGATGAGGACACTGTGAATAGTGGCTCTCCTCCTGCCCCTTGGAACCTTTCCAATATTTACATGCTCAGGTCTAAAGTGTGACTGAACACTCACCACACGCCTGGCTGGGTTCAGCTGGAGCAACACATACCAAATCAGGAGAAAGGGAAGGGCAGTTTGCTTAATCATTGCTCATGCTATTGGACTCAATATTCACCTCGCCAATAATAGTGGACCTTGCCTGTAAGATGCACTGCAGCAACTCGGCAAAAATATTTTTTGAGCAACTCTCTCCCTTTGGAAACTTATCACCAAGAAAAACAGAAGTAACAATGTCCCGGGAAGACGACCAGTTCAGGGTTTCTGCCGAGTTGACATTCCTTCCCTGTCACTGAATGAATATGCTGGAAATCCTCTACCTGACACATCTGTGGGAGCATCGCCAGGACTTCAGTGGATCAAGGTGAAAGTGAATATTGACCTTTTTAAGATAACAAGGTGTAGAGCTGGATGAACACAGCAGGCCAAGCAGCATCATAGGAGCAGGAAGGCTGACGTTTCGGGCCTAGACCCTTCATCAGAAAGACCCTTCTCCAGCATCTGCAGTTCCTACTATCATTGACCTTTTTAATATAGCTAGCAGTGGAAAATAAATCTGACCTCGTTTGAGAGTAATGAGAAAAAAGCACGTAGAATATTATTTTATTCATCATTAGTAAATAATTCCAGTACTTTTTCTTGTTACTGCTCCACTCTGATGTCATGCCCAAGTTGCCATCATATCGGCAAAGTGTAGTAAGTAGATCTCACCATTAGGAGTTGGGTCATTGTGATTTGCTCGTAGATTATAAGCCCAGAAGCAGTTTAAGGGGTCATTACATTTAAAGCTGTTCTGGGTGCAGAACTGAAAATATGTTACTAAAGAGTGTCTGTGAAGTTGACAGGAGGGCTAAGACAGATAAGTGGCAAAATTGGGTAAATGTTTCACCATGAAGTTAGGCAGAGTTGAGAAGATGCAGTGGCAAGAGATGGCCAGTGTATTCTGTGCCAATGACAACATTCACACAAATCAACTCAGAGCCTGAGCAAGATTTCTCCAGGCTAGATAAGTAAGAGTGATGAATCTAATAATGTACTAAGTATTTTAGCCAAGTGTCTGAATTGTCCTCAGACGACATTAAAATGCTTCAATAGCTTGTCGTGTCCAGTAGGTCATATGATCTTTCAAATCCCCAACCTTTACCTGAATACACTTTCCCACTCAGTCTTAACATGTAAATACTCTGCTTTCCTCACACAGACATCCAACTGATTGGTGTGTGTGCATTTCTAATGCTCCTATTATGGGCTGCCTGCTGACAGCGGCTTTCCAGCACTGCATGCAGAAGAGACAGATCATTCTTACCTTCTGCAAGGATATGGCAACCCATAACAGCAAAGAAAATTGACAACTCATGGTAGACTCAGAAATAACTGATGCTGTTGCTCTCCTTGTAACAGTGTTCTTCTACATAAACATCCCCTACCACATCTCTAAGAATCCGAGCAGAAGCACTTCTGCAAATTTTTCATTGCGCTTTCACTTTCAGATAGATTGGTCAGAGCTTCTGTAGATTCAAACTTTCAGTTGTGTTTCCAAAATAATTTTCAATGTTATTGCTCCCTAAAGATAATGCTGGTCTTCAAATCTACCATGCATCCCTCTGATCCCTATGAAGGGAAAGCTTTTAGGTAATACTGGATGAAGCCACCGAAGGAGCTGAAGGTGGAGAAGTAGCAAGCAGCAGGTTCTTCTCAGCCAGACAGGAGTATAACACAGTGGATGTGAAAGACAGTGTGGCGTATAACATGGTTCATATGGAGCAGGGATCTGGCACAATGGATCCCTGCCCTATCTGCTCTTTCACCAAGTGCCAGAAAATAATTATGTGGCTGACACCTCCAACCTCAGTTAAAGACTTTCCAAATTAGTAAAAGCCCCAGTAATCAATTCAGTAGGATATTTGTTAATCAGAAAGATAACAGGATCAACCAATTTTCAACTTGATGTGTTTTATGAACAAGTTAAAGCAGTACCTCTTTGAAGTAGGATCTTCCTCTATCTTGCGTGAGCTTTCCCTCTCGCACAGAATCTGCAATGAATGAACGAGCCTTGTCCAAAAGCTGAAATCCACTTTTGACCACATTTTGCACCTGAGGGTTTTCACATTGTACAAAGTGCACCATTTTCTTACTAGCACAGAAAGACAATTAAACAGGTCACTTATTGCGCAAAAATGGCTATTTTCTAGGAATATACTAGGATGATTTTTTTCATTTGTATTACTTTTGACTGTACTTGGCTGATTTTGGGTTGACAAAAAAAAGCAATAAATATGAACAATACAGTCAACATCACCACAAAACTATCCCAAAAAAGATTTGTGCAGATCTATTCAGAGTCTGTTCCATGACATGTAAATAGGGATAGGTGGGTGTGAAGTGGGCTTTCATGCAATTTATCACATTAAGTATCCCAAACATGACTGCTGACAACCCAGTCATGACCTATGACTGAGCTGTATGCACAGTAACAGCAGTATTCCTGAAAACACCAATGCTCTTCGAAAGTTCATGTTTGGGGTATGGGTGTTGCTGATAAGGCCTACTTTTATTTCCTAGTTCTTCATTACGACAGAAAACAGTTAAGAATCAGTCATATTACTGTGTGTCTGGAATCACATGTTGGTTAGACCGGGTAAAGAAAGCAGTTAGCTTTTCAACAAGTTTTTATATTGATAACTTTTATATTAATTCTGGATTTATATATTTAATTGAAATTTAAATTTCCTAGTTGCCACGGTGGAAACTCATGTTTCCGGGACATTAGCCCAGGCCTCCAGGTTGCAAGTCCAGTGACATAGCCATAATGTTCTCACATCTCTCATTTTTTTTTATTTCAATGAGATGGTAATTCACTGAAACATCAATATACAATGCTGCAGATTCAGTTTTAACAATAAAATATATTCTATACAAAAGAAGCAAAGATAAAACAGAACAAACCAAATTATTACAGAATACACATACTTAATGATTTCTAAATGTATGGTAAAAATTCAATCCCATTAATCCCTAAAGCCCTCCATCCAGAGAGAATTTCTTTCTCTTTTACCTCTTGAGGGATTAATTTAACTGTGGCTTTGCAGAATTGTGTATCACTGTAGTTGACAACAATGAATCACCAAAATCCAAAAGAACTATGAGAACGTCACCTCATTCCACCCTCGTGGTTTGGATTTCCTATCCACAGAATTTGTTCCTCTACCTATGTTTACCACCCATGATATTTCTGCAGAACTGTCCATCTCGACTGCTCTGTTTGTGAATGTATGTGTGCACGTTTGCATTTAAAGAGGTTAAAGTTTATGTTTGAATATTGTAATTGACAATCCACTTTACCACTTATTAAAGGATAAGTTTTGTTTTCTTGTTTATTGATGCAACCTGGTGCGATTTTAGAAAATAAGAACTCAAAGCTGAAATAAGTAAGTCAACTTCTCAATCCTGCTCCCACAATTTAAAATGATTATGGCTTATCTCATCTCAGCCTCAACGCCACTTTCTTGCCCTCTCCCCATAAATCTTTCACCCATTACTAAATTAAAAAACTGTCAATCTCTTCCTATAGTTAGTCTCCCAGTGTTGAAGTTTCTTTTATCTTAGATGGTGATCAAAGTCAGGCGAATTAACCAACCCAAAGATTAAGTTGTTCATTTATATATTTGTGTCGACTATTGGAACAATAAGGCTCAAGTTACAGCGCACTCTTCCCATCAGGGTTGTGTGACCAATTAGGTAATCATAGACTACTCTGAGAAGCTGACAGTTCATGGGGTGATATTATCAACTCTACTTTTTGTCAGAAATCGCACTCTTCCAATGAAATGCATGCTTTGCACCAACATCAATCACTTTAATTCCTGACAGAAAACTTCTTTCAACTTAGCTGGCATGAAGTATTCGTATTTTAGTTGCTCGCTGATGGGAAATGAAGACTTCATAGTCTCTTTATATCAAAATTCTGTCAGTATGGTCAACAAGTGAGCACAACACACATAACACCAAATATTAAAGCTGACCTACCTTTTGACTTTAGACACAGTTGGAACTAGGGAAAAAAAAAACAAATTGCAATTGCACTTTGAAATTTCTGAGCATTGCACAGGATTTATATATAAAAAACTGACTAAGCAACTGACCATAATAATAATATCATTATAAATGTTCATTATTTTAAAAATACATCAATTCATTTAAATTAATCTGCTTATTATCTCATTTAAAACAACAAATAGAGGAATATTGTTCTCCTGTGTTTATTAATTGTACTTGATTACATATGAATTACCAACTGCAATTTATTTTGTTTTTAAATGTAGCCTCATTGGCAGTTTAGTCTCTGATTTCAATTCATCATGTCCTTACATTATACGTGACTATGAAACAGGTAACATGATTGATAACATAACTCTGTATGAGATAGGTTAGCCCCATTCATGGAGTCTCATCTAAAATTAAGCGTAGTATATCTACAATCATACCTGGGTTTGGTAGTATTATTCCATATTCAATGAACTGTCGGGCTTTCTCATGGTACATGGGGCAAGTTATTTGTAAACAGTGATTTGCCGTTTTCTCTGCTGGGCACAGAAAGTATGCCACCATTACCTAGAAACAAAATTAGCAGCTCTAACATTACAGAGTTTACAAACCTTTACAGAACCATACATCCATTTCAACCACAAACATAAGAACTGGGTAAAAATGAATGACTTTCATGTTACCTGCCATTGGCCTCTAGAAATCAATCTGGCTTGTTTTTGTCATTTCTAACAATGCAAGCAGCAAAGGAGAACATGCAAGTATACATAGAAATGAAACCCTGCTCCATTTACTCTTTTATATTCAGTTTATTTATAAATAAATAATGCATTAATGCAATCCAAGTTTTATTTCTTGTGATCAAATAAATTATAATTGAAATATACTTCTTTCAATTGAAGGTGATGAAATGAATTCTTCCACACAACAGAGCAGTGCAGAAGGAAATGGACATTTATTCTGAGTAGACTTGCTACTTAACACAAAAGAAACATCTATACATGTTTCTGAGCCATTCTTAAAATACATCTGATGCATCTTACTAGATTCTCAAAGTGCGTGCAACCATTTCAATCAGAACATGGTTGACCAGGTATATATGTGTCAGCTCTGAAGTAGCATTGATGCTAGCTAAAGAGAGGTTCATAAATCTGACAGTCACATATTACATTTGAGAAAGGTCAATTCATTAATAGAAAATATCACCGTTTTATGGGTATGGCTAAGTGTCTCAAAATTTATTAAAAGAAGTGTAATAGCAGGATGATCTAAGTTGTATTGTAATTAACTCCCACATTCTACATCAAGGTAATTGCCCTGATCTCCCCCTGGTGAGGAATTAAAAGTGACTCTTCACAATTTTCATACTTTCTTATTAAAATAAACTTAATGACTGGCTGCAGTTTCTGGTGTTGAGGGGTTTTGAGGCAATGAAATCAATTCATTTAACATGATCTGAAATCTGAAGGAACAGACTGGAGGCCTGTGACCAGCAGTGTTCCACAGGGATCAGTACTGGGTCTTCTTTTGTTTGTCAGTTGTATAAATGATTTGGACGAGAATATAGAAGGCGTAGTTAGTAAGTTTGCGGATGACACCAAGATTGATGGCAAAGTAGACAGTGAAAAAGGTTTTCTAAGATTACAAAGGGATCTTGATCAAATGGGTCAATGGGTTGAAAAACGGCAGGCGGAGTTCAATCTGGATAAATGCGAGGTATTACATTTGGGTACTACAAACCAAGATAGGGCTTGTATAATTAATGGTAGGGCCTTGGGTAGTGTTGTGAGAACAGAGGGACCTAGGGGTGCAGGTACATAATTCTTTAAAGTTTGCATCACATATGGACAGCGTGGTTAAAAAGGCATTTGGCACGCTTGCCTTCATTGCTTAGTCCTTTGAGTACAGGAATTGGGATCTTATGTTGAGGTTGTACAGGACATTGGTGAGGCCTCTTCTGGAGTACCATGTCCAGTTCTGGTCGCCCAGTTATCGAAGGGTATTATCAAGCTGGACATGGTTCTGAAGAGATTTACCAGGATGTCGCCGGGTATGGAAGGTTTGACTTATAAAAAAAGGCTGGGGCTTCTTTCACTGGAGTGTAGGAGGTTGACAGGTGACCTGATAGAAGTTTATAAAATAATAAGAGGTATAGATAGAGTTGATGGTAGTTGTCTTTTCCTTCAGATTGGGAATTTCAAGATTAGGGGGCACATTTTTAAGGTGAGAGTAGAGAGAGATTAAAAAGATATAAGAGGCAAATTTTTTACATAGAGGGTGGTTCACATGTGGAATGAATTTCCTGAGTAAGTGGTCGATGCAGGTACAATTACAATGTGTAAAAGACATTTGGATGGATACATGAATAGGAAGGGTTTGATGGGATATGGAACAGGAGCAGGCAGGTGGGACTAGTTTATTTCTGATTATAGTTGGCATGGACTGGTTGGACCAAAGGGTCAGTTTCCAAGCTGTACGACTATGACTCAATAAGATAAAATGTTAGATACATTTACAAGTTAGAGTTACAAGTTAGCCAGGAAGGACCTAAACAGAGAGCTAAGAAGAGCCAGGAGGGGACATGAGAAGTCTTTAGCAGGTAGGATCAAGGAAAACCCTAAAGCTTTCTATAGGTATGTCAGGAATAAAAGAATGACTACAGTAAGATTGGGGCCGGTCAAGGACAGTAGTGGGAAGTTGTGCGTGGAGTGCGAAGAGATAGGAGAGGTGCTAAATGAATATTTTTCGTCAGTATTCACACAGGAAAAAGACAACGTAGTCGAGGAGAATACTGAGATACAGTCTATTAGACTAGACGGGATTGAGGTTCATAAGGAGGAGGTGTTAGCAATTCTGGAAGGTGTGAAAATAGATAAGTCCCCTGGGCCGGATGGGATTTATCCTAGGATTCTCTGGGAAACTAGAGAGGAGATTGCAGAGCCTTTGGCTTTGATCTTTATGTCGTCATTGTCTTCAGGAATAGTGCCAGAAGACTGGAGACTAGCAAATGTTGTCCCCTTGTTCAAGAAGGGGAGTAGAGACAACCCTGGTAATTATAGACCAGTGAGCCTTACTTCGGTTGTGGGTAAAGTGTTGGAAAGGATTATAAGAGATAGGATTTATAATCATCTAGAAAGGAATAATTTGATTAGGGATAGTCAACACGGTTTTGTGAAGGGTAGGTCGTGCCTCACAAACCTTATTGAG
>NC_063354.1:16159246-16165917 GCF_021869965.1 Rhincodon typus
GGTCTCAGTCATTTAAGGTTAATTTTGTCACAGCTCTTATGTTGCCAAATTGCAAGGACATGATCACAATACCATCTGACGTGTTACTGGGCATGAACTGGACAGTGTTTCCAAGAAAGGTATTTAATGGTTCCAATATCCTGAGCTGCAAAATAGCACGCACAAACCTCGCTGTCCAAGAAGTAACACTGTTCCACTCACTGACAGACCCAAAGTATCACAAGAAATCCAAGTCATCAACCAGCTTCTTCATTTCAGATGCATTTCTGCTGATGAAGTTCCTTGTATCTTGGGAGATCTTTTCCAACCCAGCTTTTGCGAGGGCTTCCATATATTCTTCGTTATTCTGAAATAGATCAATGCTTTTACTTGCACCAAGACGCAGCTTGGAGTGATAAACAAATACATCTCAATTACAGATACACAAGTCCCAGATGTATTGTTAGAATCCTATTCTACAGCAGAATATTCAAATGAAAATGTTATTTTAAGCTAAAGAAACAGCAGTCATATTTAAGTTTAAAAAACAGCAGGGAGGGAGAGAAGGGAAGGTAGAGTAAGAGCATTTTAAAAAACCCACTAAGTAGGCACAATTGAGGACATTCCAAACAGTTAAATAACCATTTGAGTTAAGAATCAGTGCTGAGGTTTCTTTTTGCTTAGAGTCACATTATAATACACTTGTAATAAACTCCCATTCCTTATATTCTAGTAATGGCAAGTTAATACGGCTCTATTGCAAAGCACAGCTGTTAAATGCAAATGCACAATAAAAAGAACAAACCGATTTCATATGATAACCAGCCAGAATGTCCAACTATTCAGAAGTTCCTTGCTCAAAGGCAACTTATGGCTGATACTGAAATTTAATATTTCCTTCACAACGTATCGTGCATTTTAGTACTAGAAAAGCATAGCCTGATATCACCAATTTATATAATGGACTTCATAATGCAGAACATGCATACTGCTTAAAAATAGAAGCTACTGAAGCTTGACCAATTAGCACCCTCATGCAGAAGAAACTGCTCTTCTGGAAACTTGGTATTCTTGTGATTCTGCCCTTGACTGCAAGGGGAAAGAAAAGTCAACATGTCTTTTTAGCAATATTCTTACCTTTGGCCTGAAACCTCTGCCATATTCATAGATTTCAGTTCCAGGAAATACTGGACCTTTGCAGAAGAGCTCTTCCAAATCACTGGCAATTTTGTGCAACATTTCTTCTTCATAGGCAAATACTGAACCATCCTTTCCAGTGAGGATGACAAGCTGAAGTCCTGGTGCCAGGCATGGATAACTTTCAATCATGCCCAAGACCACCATATCCATTCTCTGCGGCAAATAGAGATCTTGCCAACACCTAAGCAGGTCAGGCCTTCCCCAATAAACAGTATCATCCAGGCCCCCAATTATTAGTGGAATGTCCATTGGCAATTTCACAGTTCTTCCTCTATGAAGATTCACTTTGTCTGTTACCAGTTGCAAATATTTTCCACCTAAAAATGAGAAGTTTATGAAATCCATTGCTTACTCAATATGGTACAGGGCAAGCAATTTAGAAATATTTCCGGTTTAGTGAAATCGAGCTATCCAAATTTAGGTAGGGCAGCCACAGAACAAACCACAGCTGGTTGAAGAGGAGTAAAAGAACCATATAGACAGCAGGCTTCATCCAAAACCATTTAAAATGGATAATTAAAAACTCCTGAATGAACTACAAAGCAGTCATTTTGCAAAGAGCCTGATGACAGCAGTAGATTTAACAGCCAGCACAACATTAAGTGAACAAGGAAGGACATGCAAAAGCTGCACTAAGAATGAATAAAGTACACTAGGTGGATGGGAGAGAAACATGACTTAGCAAACCAGCCAGATGTGTCAAGTTAAATCTAAACTCCCATGAAAAACAGGGATGTGAACTGACTCACTACTTATCAGTCAGACACAGACTGCACTGGAACATGAACAGGGACAAGGAGGTGTAAGATATGATGATAGAATATTGAAAAACGCTTAAATTACATCCTTTTACAATACTCCAGTGCTTCAGGGTTAAAGTTACACAAACAATATAGCTTCCTCAAATTACACTGCCTAAAAACTTAGCTCAACTTTAATACTGTATCAAGGTATCTACGTGACTGGCTCATCTCAGTGCCTGAATTTAAAACCAAACGCAATTTTTAACCACAAAACATTTAAAAAAAGACAAAGTCAACCCCACTTTAATAACATTCACAACTATACAGGGGAAGTACTTTACCTGGTAAAAGCCAAAGTAACTGCAGATGCTGTAAATCAGGAACAAAAACAGAGGTTGCTGGAAAAGCTCAGCCGGTCTGGCAGCATCTGAAGAAAAGTCAGAGTTAATGTCTCAGCTCCAGTTATCCTTCCTCAGAACCAGGCCCGAAACATTAACTGATTTTTCTTTACAGATGCTGCCAGACCGGCTGAGCTTTTCCAGCAACTTCTGTTTTCCTTCCTGAAGGATCTTACCTGGTTTCAGTCCGCGGAAGTCTTCACAACATTCATCTGCTCCCAGCTCTGTGACATTTCCAGTATCAGTGAACCTAATAAAAAAACATCCAAGTCAAATAAATTTACATATGGAACACTGATCTTAACGAAACACTACTGTAGGAGTCAAATGTTTGAGTTTATATACTCAATACTGATCCAATGCAATCATGATCAAAGTAATTGAGATTCTGAATAGTGAGCAAACACTGTGCACAACAGCCTCATTGGAGATGGGTCAGCGTAGGGATATCATAGCCATTACAGAAGCACGGCTCAGGGAGGGACAGGATTGGCAGCTTAATGTTCCTGGGATATCGATACTATAGGAAGCTAGAAAGGGAGGCAGAAGAGGAGAGGGAGCGTCGTTTCTGGCTAGGGATAAATTAGTTGTACTTCGGGAGAACATTCCTGGGAGATCATCCAATGAGGTTTGTGGATAGAACTGAGAAATAAGAAAAAGGATGACTGTGTACTATAGGTGCCCAAACATCATAATCTGATTGGTCAGCAGGAGACAGTCAACACTGGTTTGTGCACAGGAAAATAGTGGCTGACTAACTTGGAAGTATTTTTTTGAAGAGGTGACAAAGAAGATTGATGAATGCAGAGCACTAAACATTGTGAAATATCTTACTGAAGTACATGTAGACAAAGTTCTGTATGGTGTACTGGTTAGTGAGGTTAGATCACAAGTGATCCAGGGAGAGCTAGCCAACTGGGTACAAAATATTCTTGAAGGTAGGAGTCACAGGGTGGTAGATGTTTGTTTTTCTGACTGGAGGTCTGTGATCAGCAGTATGCTGGATCCACTGCTTGTCATTTATACAAGTGATTTGGATGTGAATAGAGGTGGCTCGGTTAATAAGTTTGCAAAGGATACTAAAGTGGTGTAGTGAAGAGTGAAGATCTTTATGTCTGAGTGTACAATGGAACCCTGATCAAATACGCCAATAGGCCAAGGAGTGGCAGATGGAGTTTAATTTAGATGAATGTGATCTTAGATAAAACTGAAGTAGACAAAGGGTCTATTTTGATGCTGCATGATTCTAAATCTATGGCTACATTTCCTGTGTTAACAGCAAGGCAACTGAAAAAAAAACAAGCACAACCAAATCTGTCACTTTTGCCAGACAAAGGCCTGGGTTCAGCTGCACAGTCATGAATCACCCACTCACTGAAAGATAGCAAGACAAATGCTTTTATTGATGGCCCAATGGACAAAAAATATCCTTTTGCATATTGATGTGACATATCATTTCATTTGAATTTCAAAAACAGAACACTTACCATTTTGGTTTTTCAGAAAGAGTCCAATAAGCTGGCTTCACAGCAGCACTCATTTCGAGTCACTTGAACTGAAGAAAATTCCAAAGAGAAATCATAAATTTAGTATGTTTCCATGTGCAAGAGCACCAAAAACAATGCCAAAAGTTAATTTCCTTAAAGATAGGGAGAAATTTAAACATTACTGGGAAATAATCCAAAGCAAAGAATGGTTGCCAGCAGAAATGGTGGGTGGAGGGGTCCTAAAAGGTGAAGGTCAAATTGAAGCAATTTAAAAGAGTACAGGTACTAAACTAATGGATAAATAGGTTATATCATTTGTTAAATAATAATTAATCAGTTTATGCACAAAATTTCAGTCCACCTTGGGAAAAAGTCTTTTCAAACTATTCCTGCATACTTTAGCCTGGATTTATCAGTGTTAGTTTGGAACACTCCAATGAATACCCCACCATAACAGGCAATAGCGCCAAATACCTTTTTAAATTTAGGTTTTACCCCAATTACAGTACTGGCACCCAATTAATGCAATGATTATGGAGGACAAATATTAAAAAGGTACTTCAAGGCCACAATAGGAACAGGAGTAGGTTGATGGGCCCCCTCAAGCCAGCTCCATCATTTAATTGGATCCAACACCCCTCATATCCATGCCCTTTCCCCATAACTCTCAATTCCCCTATGGCTCAAGGATTGCAGTCTTAAAATATACACAAGGACACTGTCCCCACGCCCTTTGGCAGAGTTCCAACCCTCAAGAAATTCTTCCGCATTTCAGTCTTAAGTCAGCATGCAGTTTTACATTTTAAGTAGTTTCTATTTTCGATTTTAGGAGACATGACCCGAAACAGGGAAGTGCTTTTCCATCTCCCTGCTCTGCCCAACTCACTTGCAAACAAAAAATTAAGTACGAAACAGGGAGCTTTGATGGCCATTATTTTAAAAGGCTCATAAAATTGATGGTTTGAAAGCAAACTAAGTTTTCTTCACAGAAAACCATGCTTTCTAGGCCAAAAGATCAATTATCTCCGTCCCTGGAGGTGAAGGTATTGTTCATAGGAGAGGTTGGAAATAAAAAGTGTTCCAGCAAACAAAATTCAACTCGACACCATCCCCACCAAGTCAGTGACAAGAAATCCAGAAGCAGGTGCCCTAGCAATCCTCAAAAGAACTCTTTGGTATTGAGATTCCTTTAGAATTCCAAAGGACTTGAATTTACATTTTATTCAATGCAGATGAACGCAAGTTAACCGTTTCCTTAACTTCTCACTAATAGTTATTCACACGCGATGCAACCATGATATTATTCAAACCAATTTCAGAATTTCTGAAGTTTCAACAACATTACTCAAAATGAAAGACAGCTTTATGTAGTCATACATTTCCCACTTGTAGCACTTAACTGGGACAATACAGCACCCTGTATTCTTCAGCACAGAATGGTTGTCTGATTTTTCATGCTGACCAACCGGAACAATTTAGATTCCCTGAACTCTGTCAGCACAAATGCTGTGTCTCAAAAAAAAAAAAAGCACAACCTCCCAATAGGCTTATGTCCTCACAGTGAAGTTCCCATTAAAAATGAGAGCTGAAAAGAAATCCTATTTTTCATCCCCACACCTTGGATCAGGTGCTTTCAGCTTCATTCTTATTTAGATTATGCCTTTTCATTAATAGATTGAACCCCTCAGCATTTAAGAACTCCAGCAACTTCTGATTTAAATTCATCTCATTTGCCATGCCTCTGACTTGAGCCCTCTTACTGCAAACACAAGCTTAATATCTTAACACGGGTTCTTGTGGTGCAGTGGTAGCACCCTTAACGGAGCCAGGAAAGCTGGGTTCAAGTCTTACATATTCAAGGAGGTCTTCATTTTAAAAAAATAAGTGTCTGAACAGATGAATTAGAAAATGTAAACCCTTTCCTACTAAGCACAAATCAGGGTCAAGTTGAGAAACAGATTCCAGAGTGAGGGGGCATTGCTGAAGAGAAATTAGCACAGTTAAAAACTTGAAACAAACACTGAAAGCAGACCTTGGAATTTATGGTTAAGACTGCAATGTAAGCAGTGGCAAGAAAGATCAACATAACCCCTTCGATTTTTGATACGCAAAAGAAAACCAATGACTAAATGGTTGGTGGCATTTGCCCAACAAGACAATTCAGCAAAGCTAGTGTGAAATGCTGGGCTTGTACTTCAAGTTATAAAAACAACAATGCCTTTGTGTAACAGAACATGACTCACTTCACAAGCAAACTCTCAAAAACCATAAAGTCAAAGGAAAGAAACTGACTAGGGAGCAAAGGGTATTTTACTAAAAAAGGCAATGGAGTTTGATCAAGAGAATGTATTTTACTCCAGCCAATTCCAGTGGCTAGTGAAAAAGGGGGCAAGAAACAAAAACTAATCAACCAACGGTTATCAAAACTATTTGCATCACAAATGGCTCTTTTCTGGGAGGGGGGAAATCTTAAACAGTCATAAGATATTACTTTATTTAAAATAGTAGATCTTAACTGCCACAGTCCAAGTTAAACAAACAATTCTAACAGACTCAAAAATCAATTGGTAAAAACAGAAAGCAAACAAAAAAAAAGTGAAGATCAACTAAAGGCAGCTTCCAGGATCCAATAATAAGGGAAATTTCCTTTTAGTTGTCGTCAACTATCAAATTGGATCAGTTACATTTTGCAAACTCAGTATATCATGCAGTATCCAGACCCTCATGCTGTACCCACAGGACTCACTCCCCGGGGGTAGTGTGGCAGCACCTTCCTGACCCACACTATGACTCTGAGCAGCTTCTCGGCTGTTGGCTCCCCCTCGGGTTGTGATCAAACTGCGCATGTGCGGCACACCCTCGTT
>NC_063354.1:16166317-16192813 GCF_021869965.1 Rhincodon typus
GGTCTAGGCCCGAAACGTCAGCCTTCCTGCTCCTCTGATGCTGCTTGGCCTGCTGTGTTCATCCAGCTCTACACCTTGTTATCTCAAATTCTCCAGCATCTGCAGTTCCTAGTACCCCCTCACGTTATAGTCTGGTTTACATCCTCTATGTTTTCAACATCTTTGCTTGTTACGAAGCTAATGCATGTTTTGTTTTTGTTTTAAGTTCAGAACTCTGTGTAAACAGCTGTGGCACTAATTTGCTTAAAATAAAACAAAGAACTGTGGATGCTAGAGATCTATAAGAAACGAAAAACAGAGTTCTGAAGAAGGGTCACTGGACTCGAAGTGTTAACTCTGCTTTGACCCCACAGATGCTGCCAGACCTGCTGAGTTTCTCCAGCAAGTTGTGTTTATTTAAAGAATGTGCTTATTTTAATGATCTGATAAGAGGCATTCAGAGGAAGGATAATTGTGTCCACACAAGTGAGACACGAGAAGTGGTAACATCAATATGAATTGAAAATGTTAATAGCTTTCAGGCAGGCCCACTAAGAAAAAAGGGACAAAACTTTAACCTTTCCATAAAGTTTCAGTCCAGACCTGCTGAACCCACTTAATGGTTCCAGCAATTTCAGTTTTGTTGCACCAAGATTGATTTGAAAGTGGAGCCAACAATCATACGAATATTTATCATTTAATAATAATGAATAACAATAATAATGAATATGCATTTGTGAAATGAATAAAGTGAATTACTGATTTTATAGCGATTGATTAAGGGTGAGAAGGATCCTACTGCCTTATATGCATCTGGTTCACTTTAACAAGTATGGACTTGATGGGCTGAATGGTCTCACTATGAATCTTGGAAGATCACAATTCTGAATTGTCAACTTTTTTTTTCCCCAGACGACGAACTGTTCAGACCGAGTGGAATTTCCGAGTCAATGTTTATGAATAATCCCAGCAGCTAACAAACATGTGGGCGGGGCAAAGCCAGTTCTTCCTGTTGTCTCTGCTGTTAAGTGAAGCCTCTGACGTGGCCATGACTAACTTACTCAGGCGAGTGCAGGGCTGATGCACACATGTAGCTCAGGCTCTGGACAAACCTCAACTCGTTCAGGTTTCCAGAGTCATGTTAAACTGTGGACTGCGCTAATATCAAGTTTCAAATAAAATATCTCAAATGCAAACGATTGAGTCCAAGCAATAAATACCCACTGGGGAACTGTGATGTCATGTGGTGTCTCCAGGAATGAACTTCTAATCTTCCAACTAGAGCAGAAGCAAGATAAAACGATTTCTTCATTTTCTTCCTCTGCTCCTTTTTAACTTTCTAAATATATAGGAAATGGGAAAAAGAAGAAAAGAGTAATAACAGTCAAGAATCAACAGTCAAGTTGTTGATTTCCACTTTGCAGGGGAAGTCGTGCCAGGAATGTCATGGTGGGTGACCAGAGGCTCAAATGTGGGGTGATGTAGATGGGAAGCAATGTGACAAAAGTTCGAAAGTTTTGCTAGTAAAGTGTGGTCCAAAGAATACTCCACCATTTGAGCAAATAAAGTATTTAGAACATCTAATGGAATGTTATTTTTTATGCGGGAATTGAACACAGAAAGCTATGTTTCCATTATAGGTCAAGGTATATGTATTTTTTCGCTATACCTCCCTCCCCTTCCTGGACCCCTCTGTCTCCATGTCCGACAAACCTACTGACTCCCATAGCTACCTTGACTACACCTCCTCTCACCCACCCACCTGCAAGAATGCGATCCCTCACTCCCAATTCATCTGCCTCCACCACATCTGCTCCCAAGATGGAGCGTTCTACTCCCGGACATCCAGGGTGTCCTCCTACTTAAGGACTGCAACATTGCACACCACCACCAACCACCCTCAACCCAACCTGCACCCCCGTCCCCACCCCAGTGATCAAAAATGCCCTCAACCGCATCTCTTGCATTTCCCACACTTCTGCCCTCAAACTTCCTCCCCCTGACAAAAATAAGGAGAGATCCCCCCCTTGTCTTTACATACCACCCCACCAACTCCGCATCGAAAACATCATCCTCCGCCACTTCCACCACCTGCAATCTGACCTCATTACCAAAAAGATATTTCCTTCCCCAGCCCGATCTGCCTTTTGTAGGGACCGCTCACTCTGCAACTTCCTCGTCCGTTCCATACTCCTGACCAACTCCACCACCCCCGGCACCTTTCCCTGCAACTGCAGGGGGTGCTATACCTCGCCCCTCACCCTCATTCAAGGCCAAAGACAAACTTTCCAAATCTGACAGGGGTTCACCTGTACATCCTTCAACCTGGTCTACTGTATCCATTGCTGCCAAAGTAGTCTCCTCTACATCGGTGAAACGAAGCGCAGACTCAGTGACTGATTCACTGAGCATTTGCGCTCCATCTGCTATAATCAACGCCACCTTCAGGTTGTCAACCATTTTAACTCCCCCTTCCTTGGTGATATGTGTATCCTGGGCCTCATCCACTGTCACAATGATGCCATATGTAAACTGGAGGAACAACACCTCATATTCCACCTTGGGAGCCTACAGCCCAATAGCCTAAAGGTGGATTTTACCATTTTCAAAATCTCCTCATTCCCGGCCTAATCCCATGTCCAACCCTCCTTCTCATCCCCACCTCCTTGACCTGACACCACCTGTCCATCTTCTCTCCCACTTATCTGCCCCTCCCATCCCACTGGCCAATCCCCACCACTCCCTACTTGCACTCACCTATCACCATCCCACCTACCTTCCCCAGCCCCATCCCCTCCTCCCTCCATTTATTTCCCAGCTCCCTTGTCCGTCCCCAGTCCTGATGAACGGTCCCAATCCGAAACGTCAACTTTCCTGCACCTCTGATGCTGCCTGACCTGTTCCTTGAGCTCCACGCTGTATTGACTCTGACTTCAGCATCTGCAGTTCTTGCGATCTCCAACCTTCCTGAGATCTCTGCCCGTGTGGGAAATGACCTCACTGTTGGCATCATGCTACATTGCGACCAGCCATCTAGCCAACTAAGCTAACCAATATGCTTACTTCAGTTATACAGGGTGGTCTGAAGTATGTGCATTGGTCTTATTGGTGGAAGGCAGTAAATGTGTTGAAAGCAGTTCAGAGAAGGTTTACTAGGTTAGTGCCTGGAATGCTGGATTGTTTTAGAAGGAAAGGTTGGATAAGATAGGCTTGTATCTATTGAAGAGTACGGGCAACTTGCTTGAAATACACCTCTTTGAAGGAGCTATGTACCTTCATCCCTCGGTCTCTGTTTGACAACACTCCCCAGGGCCCTACCATTAACTGTGTAAGTCCTGCCCTGGTTTGCCTTACCAAAATGCAATACCTCAAACATATCTAAATTAAGCTCCATCTTCCATTTCTCAGCCAATTGGCCCTTTAGATCAAGATCCCATTACACTCTTGGACAACATTCACTGTCCACTACACCACCAATTTTGGTGTCATCTGCAAACTTACTAACCATGCCTCTTATATTCTCATCCAAATCAATTACATAAACGACAAACAATAGTGGGCCCAGCACCGATTCTGGTGAGACTACATTGTCAATAGTGCACAGAATTTTGTTCTCCTTGCCTTGGAGAGTGCAGGAACAATGCAGACTCAATAGGTAGGTTCCTGAGATGAGTTGCCCTCGTGGGATAAATTGACACGACCAGGCCTATATTCTTTGAGGAGAGTCATCTTGGACTCAAAATGTTAATGCTGTTTCTCTTGGCCACAGAAGCTGTCAGACCTGCTGAGTTTCTACAGGACTTTCTATTATTATTTCAGATTTCCAGTATCCGAAGTATTTTGCTCTTACAGTATTCCTGAGTGTTTAGCAGAGTGGGAGATGGTCTAATTAAACATGTAAAAGGAGCTTGGATGAGTAGATGTTGGTAAGATTATAGAACTAAACACAATCGTAGAACAGGATATCCAGCCACTTAGGACTAAGATGACAAGAAAATCTCTCCTGAGAGGCTAGTAACTCTCTTGAATGCTCTACTCCTGAAGAACTATGGATGTTCTGTCCTTGGCTATACTCAAAGAGATTGATAAGTGTTTGCATTCTAAGGATTTCATGGGCTTGTGAAGGATAGTGCAGGAACACCAAGTTGAGATGGGGGTCAGCCATGATTTTATTCAATAGTCGAGTGGACAAACAGGTGAATGGCCAGCTGTAGCTCCTGTTTGTTGGTTATTATGGCTGCTTTTGGAGTACTGTGCACAGTTCTGGTTTCCATTTTCTAGGGATATCATCATGGCCAGAGGGCATGAAGACAAAACCCAAAAAAAACTGTAATCTCATCTATATTTTCCTGTTTAACTTTTGCTCTTTTAAAAAAATGGGCAAACTTTTGCTGAGCTAGAGAAAAATGACTGGGACTGATCACTTGATTATATTTCCAGAGGCTTCTGTATCACTTACCTCCACTCCTGTCCTCCTTAATTTCCTGAATACTTGTTTGGTTGGAAGTAGCAGCAAAGTTATTCTCCCAAGTTTTGACCTTAACAATGCCTTTGTTTTCATCTTAAAGGATTTATTGTGGCTTTGTTTAAAAGGATAATTGGAATTCTAAAACCAAGGTATGAGGAACACACTTTACCCAGTAATGGGCAGGACTGAAACAGAAAGGAGGAAACCAAACAATATTTTGCTGTTTTGGGCTTAAAAGGGGAAAAGTGCTGAAATAAATCCCCTGGTCTCTTATTTTGCCCCTTTGTCCATGACAGTATAAAGACATTCAAAAAGGCACAAAAATGATTTACCCAGAAATTAACAAAACTGAAATACTATCATCAGGAAAGATGGACAGAATGTTGGAGGAATATAGAAAGGAGGGCATTAAAGAATAACTTGATGAGAGATCTTCAAACTTATGAAAGGATTTGATAGATGTAGGGAAGGTGCTTCTTCTGTGTGAAGAACCAAAACTATGGATTATAGATATAAAGATAGTTGATCGTCTAAACAATCTGGTAGGAAATTCAGAAGAAATGTCTTTCCCTAGAGAGTGATAAGAATGGGGAATTTACTACTAGAAGCAGATGAGAGAAACGGTAAAAATGTATTTAAGGAAAAACTAAATAAACATCAGGAAGAAAAGAATGAGATGGAGTTAAATTAAGAAGCTCAAGTCAAGTATCAACATTTTCATTGAACAGTAGCTACATTCTATGTCATTCTCTGTAAATATTCTAGCCCATAAATTGCTTGTAGGCTCAGGCCAGTATTGGTGCGGTGTACCTGCAAGATCATGACTAACAGGAACCAGCTGTTGCATATCTGATCTGCCATGTCAATTCATTGTGGTTCAAAAAATACTGGCCTGCACTGAAAAGATTACTGAGAAAACAACTCTTGCAGCACAATCTTGTTTTAATCAACATCATCAGAAAATTTCCCCTATCTCTCATGAAGAGGTTCTTCATTTAACTTTCTTCCCCAGTTTTTGCTTTTGCTCCTTTCTACAGAATATACAAGGAGGATTCTGGGTAATCCAAGATGGAGGACAGGAGAAAATTGTGGCTGTAAGAACTTTTTCTTTTTTTTTGAGGTATTTTCAGTGTTGGAGCTGATTTCCTCGATTTCTAGAAGCAGTAACTACTGTTTTATAAGCTGTTGCATTGCTTTGGAACTTTGGGGAACAAAAAGATCAAAACAATGGCATTTTAAAAAGGAGGAAGAGAACAAAGGCAGTGACCACATGGGAAGTGAATCAAATGGGGAAAGAAACTGCACTGCTGTCCGACCCAGCAGTAATCTGCACAGCTGCTGCCTTTGCTGTTTGGTTTCAAAGTGTCTCTGGGCATCGGAGTTTGACAAAGAAAAATTAACAAGCAGCGAAATTCACAGCTGGAAAGGTTCTAAGGAAGGGTCACCAGACGCAAAACGTTAACTCGAATTTCTCTTCACAGATGCTGCCAGATCTGTTGAGCTTTTCCAGCAACTTCTGTTTAAATTCACAGCTGACCTTGGAGAAATCTGTGTGGGGGAGCTCACAGCAGGGGAACAGTTAAACTGCTGGCTTAAAAGTGTAAACTTACTTTTTTTTGCATATATAGTGTGTAGAGTGGGGTTCTTTTCTGATAATATGTTTTTATTGAGATCTGTCTCTTGATTAAGCTTTTAAAAATATAAAAACATAGGTACTAACTTAGTCTGGAGCAGTGTTTTTAGAATAGTAATACTGTGCTATTTTCTGGATTTATAGATTACTGAAGGCCATCTTTGCACGTTAACAGAGTGGGCTACAAACCAACAATCATCCTGCAACAGCTACTGACAAACATAAAGGATCCCATACTCACAACCAATAAAACTAGCATAATATCCAAAATACCAAGCAAGGACTGTGAGAAACATTACATAGGCCACACTGGAAGAAAACTGACAATAAGTATACACGAACACCAACTAGCCAGCAAGAGATATGACCATTCTCACTGGTCTCGATACACACGGACAAAGAAGGACACAAATTCAACTGGGACAACAGATCCATAACAGCATAAGCCAAACAGAGGCATGTCAGGGAATTTTGGCATTCCAACCAGAGCTCCATCAACAAACACATTGAACTGGACCAGATATACAAACCACTGAAAAACAGAACTGGAAGTAATGCCAAGCACCCCAGCAAACTGAGACATATAAACAACAAGTGGGACAGAACACCAAAGCTTCACCGGAGGCTCGCTGACGATATTACCTAGCAGAGTGATGAAACGTCTGTGATCAAACGTACCGGCTCGGTGAACAAGTCTACAACCTCATCCACAACCCGAGCTACAAATCTTTTCAAAAACTTTAATCTGCAAATTTTGCTGTTGCATAATTAGCAGATTTCTGACACATTGCTATGGATTATTGAAAATTATTTCATTGAACACAGAATAAAGAAAGAAAATATCTTGGCTCCAACTTTGTAATTTCCCTTGTTATTATAATCTATGTGGTACCTATCATTATATTCCGCATGCATCTCAGATGATTATGTTACTTATTACAAAGCATGCTCTACATAGAGTACATTAGAAAACCAACAAGCTATCCTGCTGCTGTCACTATTGCAAAAATTATTATTGCTGCAAGATGAAGTGGCATTGGAGGAAGGAAAACATTTTTAAGCAGATATCATATTTTTTCCAATATTTCATACACAAAACTAATACATACTTTCAAGTTTCAGTACGGTTTAATAGTTCAGACCATTTTCATCATACAAATGTGTACAAATTGAATTCAATAGAACACCATGGTATTTGGCAACAGCTGAACGTGTGAAACAATTAGTATTAAATAAAATCATGGCTCACTTAGCAAGTGTGAAGCCTTATTCCTCATCTTACAGATTGTTACATTTCAGATTGTTATAATTCAATAACAAATGCTACAGCAAAAATAGTTATATTTCATCTTTTATATAAATAAAACAGAAAAACATAGTAAAAACAGACAGTTTTACATTCTATTGAAACTAAGAGCATTAACTACATGATCCAAAATAATTCCACACTAAGTTTCATAAGAAGGAATTATCTGAACCTAGTACAAGTGAGAATTAGCTTTTCAGATGAATGTCACTTCCCACTTAATGGTGAGCTAATGGATATCTCCCACATTGGCTACTAAGTTTCTTGCATCTTATTTCTGACAAGTCAAAACAAAAACGTTTCAACTTTTTGTCTCCTTTTTGCAACATCGTCAAAGCCAAGTAAGGAGATGTTATAATGGATGACTGTAAACAAGTCAAACAGGTAGGTTTTAGAGCAGGTCTTGTCAGAACAAAGATAGGTAGTGAGGCGAGGAGTTTAGTGAGAGAATTTAAGTTTAAAGCTTTGAATACTAAATGCATGGCCACCAATTGCACAGCAACTGAAATCAGGAATGCTCAGGAGTTCAGAATTAGCTAAGTACGGAGAACTCCGAGGGTTTTAGGGCTGGAGGAAATAGAGAGATAGGCGGATGAGAATATGTAGGGATCTGAATGCAAGGGTGAGAATTTTCAAACTGAGATATTACTTAACTGGTTACTAAAGTAGGTCAATGAGATAGGAAAATTGGCAAGTGAGACTTTAGTCTAGAATAGAAATAATAATGACTGGATGTGAATTTTGGAAACAATAGGCTGAGACACGTAGGAATTGCGCTATATTACAGTGGTGGAAGTAATTAATCATAGTGGTGGCACTGATATGTGGTAGGAAGATAGTGTCAGTGTCAAAGGTCACCAAGGCTGCAAACAATCAGATTCGAGCCCCAACAGACACTCAGGAGAGGATGAAGTCAGTGGCTAGGGAACAAAATTTATGATAGGGACTGAAGACAATGGTTACTGCTTCTCAATATTTAGCTGCAGACAAGTTTGGCTCATCTCGCACTAGATGTCGGACAGGCAGACGGACAGTTGAGAGATAGTGAAAGGGTCGAAAAAGGTGGCAGTGAGGTAGAGCTGGGTGACGTCAGCATATTCATGGAAGCGCACTCTGCTTTCAGTGGATGTCACTGAGGGGCTGTCTGTGGCTGAGAAACAGTTAAGAGGCCAAGGACAGATCATTGGGCTACAATCAAAGTACACATTAAAGACAAAAGTATCACAAAATCCAATTTCTGAAGTGTGCTACAGCACAGTATTTACAACACAGAACAGATCATGATACTATCATGAAGGTATATCTGAAGTATTAATTCAGAACATCATTGACTGGACAAATAGGGGAGGTGATAGCCTTGTGGTATTATTGCTGGACTGTGAATCCAGACAGCCAGGTAATGTTCTGGGCACCTAGGTCTGAATCCCGCCATGGCAGATAGTGGAATTTGAATTCAATAAAAAAAATCTGAATTAAAAGTCTAAAGATAAGCATGAATCCATTATCGATTGTCGGAAAAACATTTCTTGTTCACTAATGTCCTTTAGGGAAGGGAACTGCTATCCTTACTTGGTTTGGCCTACATGTGACTTCAAACCCACAGTAATGTAGTTGACTCTTAACTGCCCTCTGGGTAATTAGAAATGGACAATAAATGCTGGTCTAGCCAGCAATGCTCCAATTCCATGAATGAATAAAAGAAAAATACTCGAGTCTTGGCCATTTTATAAGCAGCACATTGCAAATCAAAGGGAGACTGAGTGCAATAGCAACAATAATGTATTTGCAAAGTGGACAACCTGCTTGTTTGGAGATGCCATTTTAAGAGAGGTCATATGAACCATTTTGTGGATGAAGGTAGAGATTAGATTTGACAACCTTAGACAACTTGCTTCATGGTAATAGCTTTGGCCTTCTCTATTTCCTCTAAAATCCATTTCAAAAGTGTGAAGGTTGAAAATCCATTGGAAAACCTCTTTACCTCAAGCAGAGGATTCCCAAAAGGAGAGGTCATGAAACTATCCCTGCTGTCTCCATGAAAAATTGAATACATCCAGCCAAAACTGATACAGGAAGAAATCCCAGTACCAACTGCATGTGTAAAAAGTGACTTTGGTCTCAAACCAACATCTGTGATAAACTGTGCATCTTTTTTGTGACGTTATCGGTCACTTGGCCAAGTACTTTTAAAATAACACTTTACAGTGTTCTTTTTTCTTCCCCAGACTTGAATATATGCATGTGTGTTAGTTTTCAAACAGGGTAGTTATATGCATTTGCTCAAGTAGGTTTTATTTGTAATAAATTAGTTCTGTATTTGCTACTTAAGAACTTGGCTGACTTGACTATATTGAGCTATATATAACCTGATATGAATAATTAGCAATATGACCACTCTTCTTAGCTTTAAGAACATTGCTGTGACCAACAGAGGAGTGGGACATGGAATCAGGTCACCCTTCCTAATCTGATTATAACAATACATTATAAATAAACCAAACATTTTCACTCCCTGGCTCAGAAAGTCAACAGTTCACCTAAAGTTGATGGATCAGTACTTGAAAATAAAAAAAGCTTAAGTACCTGTAAGTTCCTAAACTGAGGGGTTATTACATATCTGAGTTGCAGCCCTGTGAAAAGAGCATTTCTTTTCTTTCAGTGAATACGAAGAGAATTTCTGATGACTTTTCATATGACATTCAACAGCTCAAGTAACAACATTCACAGACTTCTGTGGAGATATTTCCCAGATAAGTTAGCCTAGTCTCCACATACTATAAAGTGGGGCTTTAGACATGCTAAAGTTTGGTTCTGAATTTTAAGGAACAAAAGCATGAGCAACTAATTTGCTCCATTTACTGTAGACTAAAAATGTTTTTAAAAATCTGTCAGTGCAACACCTCTTTTGTTTTTGGTCACTCTGAAGTCAGCATACAATACTTACATCTGTAATTACAAATGCAACAAAATTATACTTGAGGAAGTTACATGAACTCTTAATGCTGCATGTTACTTTGAAAAGCTAGAGGTTGTTTTAGGCTACTGTTAAGTGAATTGCCATCCACATTATAAATACGAAAGTCAGAACTTTTAAATTCACCAATAATTGTTATACCGTCTTTTTGCACTTTATGTTTGGGTGACACATTGATGTGTAAATACTTGCTGCTGCATAATTCCACTACAAGATGGATTACCACAAGCTGGAGACATCAACAGTACAACTAATGCTCTTAGAGGGAAATATAAGCAGTACTGTACTTCTGTCAACAAGGGAATAACCAATTGCACAATTTGTAAAGCGATTCATCATGGAAACTCCCAAGGAGATGCAACCAATTTCCTCTCTGACTGATTTTGGGTCCAGGAAAGAACGCAAGTCAAACCTGGAAGCTAATTTACAGAAAATTCAAATCCAACAAAGCAAAATGTGACAAAGTAAAAATCAGTTTGAAATATTGAAAGGTGCTAATGAAGTGGATATCATATTCACAATATGGTGTTGCTGCAGTGACTCCAGTTTTGTTTAACATGCTGCATCTTTACAACTTAAAGTGCAGACAGCCAAATAACTCAACAAAAAAAAATACAATTCCAGGCATCTCTTAATAATTCAGAGTCAAGTCATATCAGCTGCTTCACTATTTTGGTCTTGTTGGCTCTGTCAACACAACCAGAGGAAACATGATATCTTCTTTCCTTCTAGTAGTTGTCAGGATAAACCTATTCAAAAGACACAGATACAGAAATGAACTGCAATACAATTAAAAAACCAGCAATTTCCAAACCAAGTATTGTTCATTAACTATCAGAATTACTAGTTGCTGTTAGGCAAAGTGTTATTATGTAAAGGTTTTTAGCACATCAATCAGAAAGCTCTTTCATTTTTATCTTTCAGACAAGGAATCAAATTCATTTTCTGAAGGGTCTAGACCCGAAACATCAGCTTTCCTGCTCCCCTGATGCTGCTTGGCCTGCTGTGTTCATCCAGCTCTACACCTTGTTATCTCAGATTCTCCAGCATCAGCAGTTCTTACTACCTCTGAATCAAATTCTGTTGGGATAAAAACCTCCCCTAATGGATAACTGGGTCATTGGTGGCATCAGCTTTCATTTCAGTGGAATGAACATTGTGCCACTTATCCAAGATGAGGGAAATCCCCTTCCTATAGTAGTTGGTCTCAACAGCGTAGTTGAAAATTAATCCAATTAAACTAACTTGCACATCACCTCCTCTCTAATTAATTTATTCTGAACGTTTTCTGGCACTTTCCAGTGCCCTTTACAGTCACTTTTGAAATGTAAATCACTGTTGAAATGTAGAAAATAAATTGTTGGGACACGGAGCAGGGTGCATACAGCATGATAAGCAAAGTCAAAAAGAACCAACCATAACTCTGCAATGTATGTAGAAAGCAAATCTAGTTACCTCATCTTCCCTTTGTGTCCGTCTCTTCTTTTGAAATTTAAATTTTTCTCTGTTGAAGTCTTGGAGTTTATCAATAAGAAACTTCTTGTCATCTCCCTCCTGCACCAAAAAGAAATTGGTTCATTATGCGTCAACATGGTATGTTATAAATTAAGTAAGGATCTGGTAAATATCAGTTACTTGTGCAAAAGTGCTCTTAGTAAATTCTGGCTGAGATCAACAAGGACTGGGGATCAAATTGAAAACTTTTCAAGTCGGGTATAATAATAGAGACTTAATTTGTTATCTAATGACAAAGTTCCTTGATTTTTATTACAAAGGCTGTGAGTATTTACATTTACAATAAACACTGACCACCATAACCAATTTATTAAGGAAAACAAATCTTTAAAATGCCTTCAATTGAAGACATAATTTAACTTGGTGTTGTAAGATTTAATGGAAGTGCTTAAATTTAAGGTTTGGTGGAGTAAATCACTGTTTCCACTAGCACATAAGCAGGAACCCGAGGACACAGACTTCAGATAATTGGATAAAGGAATGGAGTGGAGAGGAAAGGAAGATTTAATTTTAAAACTGAGAGTTATTCCCTGGAAAGGACTGGCTGAAAGGGTGGTGGGAGATAGTTCAACTGTAATTTTCAAAAGGGAATTGCGTATGCTCTTGGGAACAACAAGCATGCAGGGCTCAAAGGAAAGATTGGGAGAGTGGAAGTGCACAGTTAGTGCTTTTAAATAAACCAGCAGACATAAAGGTATAAACGGCCTAACAAATCATCTGAAAGGAGAACGACATTTCCACAACATCAAATCATACACGTTCCATTTTGTATAGTCTTTCTACATCTTTTAATTCAAAATTTCAATGTGAAGAAACTGAACAGGACATTAAAATGTATTGTACAAATGTTGAGCAACTTCTTATCAAATTCTTTCTCCCCATTTTCACTGACCCAGCAATGTCAACAAGTCCATTTAAATGATTTGTACAGGAATTTATTACGAGCCTTGTGTGTTCACTTACAGAAAATTTTGGATTTGCGCTTTCATCCAAACCAAATAAATAAGAATGCATTTGTTGTTAACACCACTGTTAGATCGCACAATGACTGCACAAGAACAGAAACACATGGGCAGAGCCATATCTCTTGCAAAGTGACAGAGCAGCAGATATCAGAAACAAATCTGGTGAATGATTATGCTTCCAGCATGAACCAGCCACTTATAACCTTTTGCCAGTCTCAGCAGCTCCTCTGAGCATGCTGCGAGGGCAGGGGGAAGCAGAAACTGAAATCTGTTCCTGTCTTGTGTTAGCAGTAGCAGCACATTTCCAGAGCTGGCTCAACCCTCTGCCTGGCTAAAACCTCACCGATTACACATCTGACAAACAAGTGACCATTCACTGCCAGAGCTCACACTGCACGTGCTCTAACCACTGCTGGGCATTGTGCCTGAGCATGGCTATCCACCACGGTAAACGACAAATAATCCAAGCACATGCACGTTGAGAAAGGCTCTGTCACAGTGATGTGATGTCACCATTTGTGCACACACAGGGTCTTTGCCACCACCTTGGAGTTCACTATATTCACTCCAGATAAAAGAACACACTTTAAGGAGAGGTAGATTGTTCACATTTATAAAGGTAAGGAACACAAAGAAACGTACATGAAACACAAATTCAGATACTTACATTCGCAATTTGTTCATTTAATAACTTAATTATCTTCCTTTGACCATCCACAACTTGGCAATGGAAATAAATCACTACTCTGGAAGAGAAAATTAGAAAGCTAATGTTAAACAAAATCAAAGAAAGCTGATGTTAAACAAAATCACAGGACTGTACTTTAATCTCATATAACAATAAACTGAATATGTCATCTTTAGTTTTTCCCTGTTGCAATAATCAGAAACCACAATCTTCTTTTGGTTTCAGTCTAATTTTTTTCATGGTATTCACTCTGAGGAGAGCTTAAAAGTCATAAAGCCCATGAACTGTTCAATTTATTTATCCCCAGCTTTGGGAGGATAACCCGATGTATGCCGTACAAAATATAACAGATCTGAGAAATTTAGGTATTTATACATTTTACCAAAATGTGTCCTTACCATAGTTTATTTTCTTTACCCTGTGGATGAATCACTGATTTGCTAACATTCCTAAATAACATTTTCTTTCACAACCTTTAGAAATACACAGATGTTACCACATCAATTCAGTCATTCATTCCAAATAGTTATAGTTGACGTTTATCTTGCATGCAAACACATAGGTCTAATCATATTATCCATCCTGTTCCCATATCCTTGCTTTCATTTCCTTCATGAAGCTATCAAGCTTTGCTCAAATGCTAGAAGGTTACTGAAGAACCCTGCAAGTGAATTCTCCAGTTTTGCAGCACCCTGTATCAAGAAACTTTCTCCATTGATAAAATTTCACATTCAACCATGTATCTATGGATTCTTCTATTGTCAACTTTCTGGGAGGTCAGGGCAGGGGAGTTATTAATTTGGTTGAAACGTGTTTGTTTGGGTGCTGTTGAAATCCCAGTAAAATGTGAGAAATTCGGCTGTAACCTGTCAACTTAACTGCATGGGGGACAACTGTCTCAGAAGATGCAAGCTGTCAATTTCAACATGCTAATAGCTCAATTACAGCAATATCTACAAGGATTTTAGGGTTTAACTTGGCTTGGAACCAGTCAGTAGTGTTAAACTACAAAACCAGAGGAAACAGAGAAATTAAATATCACCATTGTCCACTATCAATACAGACAATGTTATCGTAACCTTAAAAGTGTCATGCATAACAACAAGGTGATTCCACTTGGAATTTTAAAAATATTTTTTGTAAAGTATTTTCAGTTGCAGCGATACCACTTTTGTAAAGGCTCTCTTGTATATGTAAAAGACTGACTTTTTAGCAGTTAAAGAAGACCAATCTGTTTGAAAAAGTAATGTGATTTAAATACAAACCATTGATTTGTGATTGATGGTGTTGGCATTACTGCAAATCATAGAATTTTCTCCCTATTCTTTTGTACAGTAAACCCAAGGAAGAAATGTTCCTGAATCTTGTTGAGAGAAGCCATTTCCATGGAAAAATACATCTAGCCCATTGAAAGACAGCTTAAGGAGACTGGTAAATATCGAAAATAAATATTACTTTAAGATTCTCTTTGGAATATGTTGCACAAAGAAAATATACAATGTTTCCACTAATGAAAGCATCAGCATTTAAAGCTATTTGTGTTTTTTTGACCAGGCAATATTGATAAGGCAATATCAATATTTTAAACAATAGGGATAGATGCTTATCAAGTCATCAGCCCTCTTCAACATTTTTAGAGCTTTATCAGCAATTTTTATAGTTATTGTAGAATACAGAGAAACATCTTAGAAATGAGAATTTATTAAAATAATTGAAAACTTACAGTAGGATGCCTGATGCCAAGAAGAAGATGAAAGGATTTCTCACTAAGATCCATGAATACTTAAAAAATTTAGGACCATTTTCATCCAGTTTTTGAACCCAAATTGTGACAGAATCACACATAGCGCCCAGTGTTCGGAAGGGGCCACATGATAGTGATGGCTTTAAGCTAATTTAAAATAAAAGCAGACAATAAATTTAGTAATGTGAAAATTCAATACAGTAAATAGCAAAAGAATATGAAAAGTGGGAGATGGCATTTGGCTCAGCCACTATACACTGTACATTATTCTAAATTGCATAATGATTGCATATTTACAGTCAAATCCATTTGAACAATCATTATTACTTGAAATTGGAATCACTTTTGGTTCACATTGTATGAGCGGAAAAGGGTGCTGATAGGGATTCTTCCAGGGAGCTTCTTCTTATTTATAATTCCTGATTGTTAAATTGAGCAGATAAATGGCTGGACAAGTGAGGTTTTTACATTGATATCTTCAACCGGTTGATAAGTAGCCTTTAAATTATGACCTATATATAATAAAGACAGGTACAATAACTGCAAATATTTTAACAGTATAGCCACCACCTTCTGCCTTACTGTATTGAAGCATCAAGTTAACAGAACGTTTATTCTACAATGTGTCTATCACCAGCAAGGCCAGCATTTTTTGCCATTCCCAGGTTGCCTTTGGATTGAACAGTTTGTTAGGCTATTTCAGAGGGCAATTGAAAGTCAACCAAATTACTGCAGATCTGACAGTCACATATAGGCCAGACAAGGCAAGGGACTGCAGATTTCCTTCAAGAAAACGACATTACTGAACCATTACAACAACTGATAGCATGTTCACTAATACTACTTTTTATTCCAGTCTTTCTTATCAGTTTTGTGATCTGATTTTGCATTCATTAACCTGGGCCTCCGGATTACTCGTCCAGCAACATTACCATGACACCGCCAACATCCATCCTGACATTTGCAGTTCTGTAATTCATCATGGAAAATGTCCATTTTGTAAAACTTATTGGACAACGCTTGCAATTGGTTAGTTTAGAAATTAAACTTCACCTAACATGCTAGCAGACACATCATAGTGCTGGCAGCACTAGAATCTTCCTAACTCCATTAAAAATTTAGTTCCAGAATGTATATAGGTGACCAGCAGCAAGAACCAAAACAAGCTTTCTGTACTCTGCTGTATCCTCACTTTCACAAGAATCTGGCTATGCAATTAACTATGCAGATACTTACTACCACATGGTGTAAGAATAAACAACAGTGGCTCCAAGGAATGATGGGAAACACAGCAGACTAATAAAGATAGTCATCATATGAGATGCTCGCCAGAGTTTGTGTGGAGGTTGACAGTTCTTCATTAAGCTGAGCTGAAAAAGACCCAACAGCTTTATTATGGATAACTGGTGGACTGTACTGATCATTCTTCACAGATCAAATACATCACTGAACATTCAGTAACAGCTGGACAAGTTCTGGTTTGCAAGCAACCTGAAGAGTACATGTACTCAAAATATGTACAAAAGCTGTCAACAATGATACCTATTCTGCTTATGAAGGATAAACATTAAATCTTATCCTAACTTAACTAAAAGACTTGGAGTCAAAATGAATTCAAAGAAAAAGACAATTTCTAAAATGAACTAAGCTCTTTCCCTTATATCCTATAATTTTCAGTCATTTCATAAATGTGATAATTACCTTTTTAATATAGAAGACAACAATAAATTTGATCATTTGAATTGCAGGCAGCAGTGGTGCAAACACGAGACCCAACCTATAGATAGTAATGATAGATAGTAATGAATTAAATGAAGGTCATCATGATTCTGTTGCATCGTCTCTCTCTCTCTCTCTCTCTCTTTCTCTCTCCCCCCACCCTGACCTTTTCCCTTCTTAAGCATAAATCCTTCACCATTACAGCTGCATAGAACTAGCAGCCAGTTAATACGTTGCCAAAGTAACCATGCTTTCTTTGCAAACCTAGCCAGTGAGTGAGTGATTCCTCACGTATTTGTATGTAGGGAACATCGCAGTCAAATCCAATCCAGTGCTAACGTGAGATTGCACATTCTGGGCAATGGGGAGGATACTGTTGTGATGGTACTGGTGAAGTTTCCCAGCAGGTGGTGCTGTTAATGGTTCAACATCAAATGTAGCCTGATCAAACATGTTATTACCATGTGAGTGTCTGTCCAAAGATCAAATCCAACACATTTCTGGCAATGTCAAACTCAGGCTTTCTTTTCCTTTTCAGCAGTTTAATGCAAATGACCCTGGATAGTGAAGGAAGGAGAAACAGTGGTTACAATACTTTGGTAGCTGACTCTCTCATCTTACAGAACTGCTCTCACTTCTACGTAAAAAGCTCAATCAACAAATGAGAATGGACAGAATGCTGATTGGTAATTGACTCTTCAAGTCAGTCTCCAGGACTGGGGATAGTAGGATGAATCTGCATTTCTGAAGAAGGGTCTAGGCCCGAAACGTCAGCCTTACCGCTCCTATGCTGCTGCTTGGCCTGCTGTGTTCATCCAGCTCTACACCTTGTTGTCTCAGAGTCTCCAGGACTGCCCAGGATTCTTTGACAAGTTACTTCCAGTAATCAGAGAGGAGGCTAGCAGCTAACCAGGCCAAAGGTTTGTCTCATATTCCTGTAACCATTAATGTATCTTTTTAACATGCTCAATTGTTGAAGGAAGCAGCATGCTTTGCAGTACAAGTACAAAGCATTGTGGTATAGTGGAAATCAAGTTCGAGGCTTACTCCAGTGAGGTCCAGAGTTCATCGATCTAACCAGAATGAATCATACAGCCAAGTCCACAGCAACACTCTTCGCACCCCTTGGGAGTGAAGAAGAGGAGGTAAAACTCAGCTTTCACTCTGATACCTAAAAATCAGGATAGGAAGAGGCTGGAAACTAGAAACATCCGCAGAGAGAGAAAAACAAAGTTAACATTTCAGTTCTGTAATCTTTCATTGGAACAGTACCAAAAAGGTAACACTGTTCCTTTCTCCACAAACACTACCAGACCTGCTGAATATTTCTAGTTGTCATATGTCAGATTTCCAGCAGCTGCAGTGTTTTGCTTTTGTATAGATTAGATAGGCTACTTTCTTAGGAGCAGCAGGACTGTGGCTGTGAAGGGTTTGGTAGCTTAGAGGGGAGCAATAACTTAGATTTCACTGTATAAAATAACACTTAATGATCTAGAGATAGTAGGAACTGCAGATGCTGGAGAATCAGAGATAACAAGGTGCAGAGCTGGATGAACAAGCAGCATCAGAGGAGCAGGAAGGCTGATGTTTCGGGCCTAGACCCATCTTCAGCATTTCTGAAGAAGGGTCTAGGCCCGAAACGTCAGCCTTCCTGCTCGGCCTGCTGTGTTCATCCAGCTCTACACCTTGTTAACTTAATGATCTATTTTCAATGTTTGTCTAAACTGGGTGAAACATTAGAGTTTTGCTTTGAAATGGTACAAACTCAGCAATATCAGGAAGCATAGGTGAACCAACAACATGACTAAAAGGAACCAGAGCTAGTGATGATAATTGTTAGTGGTATCTAACTATATCAAAGTGAAAGGTAAGAAATTAAAACAGTAAACATAAAACTCTTAGCATCTTTATGAGTCTCTTGTTCTAAATTGGGTATCACAATTTGTTAAAAGTTGGCATGGTCCATAGATTGTTAAAACAGCACATGTAATTATTAATTGATAAAACAAATCTCATGAATTTAATGCTCACCTCCAGACATATTCTCCGAAAACTGTATCCAAAATAATGAATATAAAATCTACCACCAGCAAACGGTATATTTCTTGCCCTACGAAAGTCTCCCAACACTGAGGCAAAAAACAAACAAGGGATGGATGGCTAAATGTTTGATATCACACAACATAAGCACAAAATTCATAATGCAAGTCCTATATGTATCCAATCTTCAAATGTTAAATATGACAAATCAGACATTCCAAGCTCAATTGCTTAATATTACAGATGGTTGGTCAGAATTCAGAATTCCTGATCCTCATTTATATGTTCATGTGATAGAAGTAAAATTAATCACTGAACCATCCTCTACGAAATAGGTTTTGTCAGGAAGTCTTGGGGTTCATGTGAAAAAGCATAGTTAGAGTGGACCTGGACCCTGGTAATGTTTCAAATTGAGCCTTTATAAAGCATTACTTTCCTCTGGGTAGTGTATTTGATGCCAAAGCCAGGACACCCACAATCATATTGAATGGCTGAGTAGGCTTGCAGGACAAAATGGCTGACTCCTGCTCATAAACCCTATGTTCCTACGTGCTATGCTCCTTGGAGATCAAAACATTCCAACAACAGCATTTTTGTTCAACCTCACAGCATTTTAAATAATGTTTAGATGGAATTAGAAGGAATTAGACAAAGCAGGGCAACATTACCTCAAAGAAGCAGCTGATTTATTACAATGGTGAACAGACATTACGGTTTAAAAACCACCAACAATTAAAAAGACATCCACATTTTAACGTGTGGCTCAAGTTAAAAATTGTGCTATTCTATGGTCTACAAATAAAGCAGATTTGTGATGATTGAAAAAATACAACAGGTTCCAAAGAATATGACATCTTGATGTCTAAAATGATCATACGAGTAACTTGTGTACTCTTAAAGCTGAAGTAAGGATAACAATGTTCAATAATGACACTGGGTGGCAGACTGCTTCCCCAACCCCTTCCTCCATGGATGGAAGCCAACAAAAACGGAATAGGTTTGTCCCCACAGCCCACTGTGGGCTAATGGCCTAAATGAATTAACAGTGGGACTTGCTCAGGTGGGAAGAAGCCTCAACTTCAGGAGGTGCCAACCAACTCATTTGGCTAGCAGTTCCAGTAGCAACAGGAAGGAGAATGCACACATGTCATGGCTGCCAAAAACAAGAGGTCCTAGGCCTCCGGGACAAGACAGGATCCCAGAGGGTAGGTGGGTCTGGGTATGGGTGTGAGTGAGAGTGTGAGGGGGGAGGTGTTAGTGATGGTGGGGCTGTTTCAGAGGGCATACAGTGTGGAAGGAAATCAGCATGGAACCTTGGAGGAGGATGTGATGCACCCAACAAGCACAGGCATCCTCCCTGCAGGCTTTACCCTCCTAGGCCTTTAATAAACAATTTCCCTATTCTTGTCTACCTGGCACACCAACCACATTAGGGTGTGGGTAACATATTACAGAGGTCAATTGTTAACAAACAAAACTGATCTTAAAAAATGTTTGTCTGTGCATAGTGGGCAGGTGTTGTAATCGGCTGCCAGCCCACTTTGCACAGACAAGTAAATAAATTAAATTAATTGTGCGGGTGAACTCAGGGCAGGGCAGGAGAGTGGTGAACCAACCCACTCACATTCTTTACATGCTCGCTCTCCCACCTTGTTGTCCCAGTGACAAACCTGCCCAACAGGATCAGGTAACATCCAGCCCTCTGTCAAAAATATTCAAACATTGTGAATAGATTCCGTAGAAGCCTCAGTATTATTTTGGTTTAAATCATACCCGATTGTTTTACTTACTGATATTTCTGCTGTTGCTTTTAATTTACTTCCCATCCAGTGGAAGCAAAGTGGTCCTAAAATGGCTAACTTCAAAAGCAGATTTCTATATGAAAACAAGATCACAACAACATCATGAAGAAGATATACACATCCAGCAGGCACAATGGAAATACAGCAGACTCCTCTTTTTTCTAATTATTGTGGGCTAAGCCAACATTTATTGGCCATCCCTAATTGCCCAGAGGGTAGTTAAGATTCATCCATATTGCTGTGGGTCTGGAGTCACATGTAGTCTAGACCAGGTAAGGATGGCAGTTTCCCTCCCTAAAAGACTTTAGTGAACCAAATGAGATAGCAAGAACTGCAGATGCTAGAGTCAGAGACAACAAAGTGTGGAGCTGGAAGAACACAGCAGGCCAGGAAAGCTTTCTTGTTCCTCCGAAGCTGCCTGGCCTGCTGTGTTTCTCCAGCTCCACACTTTGTTATCAGTGAACCAAATGAGTTTTTTCTAACGATGGATTCATGGTCATCACTAGACTCTTAATTCAGATATTTTAAAATTGAATTCAAATTCCACCAACTGCTGTGGCAGGATTCATACCCAGGTCCCCTGAATATTGTCCGAGTCTCTGGATTAACAATTTAGCAATAAACCTCCAGGCCATCACCTCCCCGTACTGTGTCTACACAAGGTAAAACAGTCTGGATTTGCCAGCTTGAACAGAGTGAATTTTCTGTTTTACACAAAGTTCACACAAAATGATTTAATGCTTGTTCTGAATTTGGTTTTGGGTCCTTAAATACTGAAGTGACCGTTGCGTGCTGTTCTACATAACATTTCTACATGGCAGTTTAATTACCAATTTCAACTACATTTAACTAATTTCACAACTGTTTCAGGAAGTTTAGTCTTTTGGAAGAAATAGATAACCTTGAATTTTTTGAGCATCGATTTGCACACTGCAGTATTCTACAAATAACTATGGGTTAAGTGACTAGATAATATTGGTTTAGGATTAAATGTTGATCGGGATGAAGAGAACTTCCCCACACTTTATTGGAATATTGACATCTTTAACATGCACCACGTGATTGTCAGTGTTCCCTATTTAATATCTCGCCTGAACATCGTCACCTTCTGCAAGCAATGTACTGTCACTTTTCACACAAGCTACAGCCTAGATTATGTGCTCAGGTCTCTGGAATGGGCCTCAAAATCTCGAATCTTCTACACCCACATTGGGCAACACAGTGGCTCCATGGTTAGCACTGCTACCTCACAACACCAGGGACTTGGGTTCAATTCCACCCTTGGGTCACTATCTGAATGGCCTCTTTCTACACTGTGGGATTTCTATGAACCAAGGGTTAACACTTAATGTACCTTCTGACTTAAATGTCATACAGTGATCTAATTTTCAGGAAATCCCTCCTGTAGGTTAATGCCATGGAGCATTTTAGAAACATTTTAAAATTCATTGCTGTCATGTGATAAGTGACTACCTTCTGATCATGCCAATGTACTTACAACTTATGTCAGGTACAGACAGCTGGGATCAAGTGAATTTCTAGAGAAGTATAAGGGCTGTAGGAGTACACACAAGCAGGAAATTAGAAGGGCAAAAAGAGGACATAAGATAGCTTTGAAAAATAGAGTTAAGGAGAATCCAAAGAGATTCCCTAAGTACATTAAAGGCAAAAAAAGTAAATAGGGAGAGATCAAAGATCAACGAGGCTGTCTTTGTGTGGGACCACAAGAGATAGGAGAGATACTAAACAATTATTTTGGGTCAGTATTTACAGTGGAGAACGACATGAAAGCTGGGGAACTTGGGGAAATAAATAGTGATGTCTTGAAAAGAGTCCATTTTACAGCAGAGGTGGTGCTGGAGGTGTTAAAAGTAGATAAATTCCTGGGACCTGATCAGGTATTTCCTGAAACTTTGTGGGAAGCTAGGGAAGAGTTTGCGGCACCCCTTGCTGAGAGATTTCTATCATTGACAGCTGCAGGGGAGGTGCCAGAAGACTGGAGGTTGGCTAATGTGGTACCATTATTTAAGAAAGGCTGCAAGGAAAAGCCAGGGAACTATAGATCAGTGACCTTTACGTCGGTGGTAAGGTAAATTGTTGGAGGCGATCCAAAGGGGCAGGATTAACATCCATTTGGAAAGGCAAGAACTGATTAGGGATAGTCAACGTGGCTTTTTGCGTGGGAAATCATGTCTCACAAACTTAATTGAGATTTTTGTAGAGGTGACAAAGAACATTGAAGAAGGCAGAACAGTAGTCTGTACGGACTTCAGCAAAGCATTTGACAAGGTTCTGCATGGTAAACTGGTTAGTAAGGTTGCACATGGAATCCAGGCCAATCGTGAAGGCAGGAGATGGTGGACGGTGGTAAAGGGTTACTTTTTAGACTGGAGGCCTCTGGCCAGCAGTGTGCCACAAGGATCTGGGTCCACTGCCTTTTTTTATCATTTATGTAAATGATCTGGATATGAATTGAGGAGGTATGGTTAGTAAGTTTGCAGGTGACACCAAAGTAGGTGGTGTAATGGACAGTGAAGAAGATTATCTCAGAGTACAACTTGATCAGATGAGCCAATGGGCCAAGGAGTGGCAAATGCAGTTTAATTTAGATAAATGTGAGATGTTGCATTCTGGTAAGGCAAACCAGGGCAAGACTTCTACAGCTAATGGTAACGTCCTGGGGAAATAGGAGAGCCAGTGGATGTGATCTGTGACTAACTTGTTCATTACCTCCTCAAAGAATTCTGACAGATTTTATGAACCTCGATAAGATCACTCCTCAGCCTTCAAAATTCCAGGGAAAATAGTCCCAGCCTATTCAGCCTCTCCCTATAGCTCAAACCCTCCTGGCAACATCCTTGTAAATATTTTCTGAACCCTTTTCCAGTTTAACCATATCCTTCCTAAAGCGGGAAGACCAGAATTGAGGAGTACAGGTTCATAGTTCCCTCAAAGTGGAGTTGCAAATGGACAGGGTGGTGAAGAAGGCATTTGGTACACTTTCCTTCATTGGTTAGTGCATTGAGTATAGGAGCTGGGATGTCACATTGCAGCTGTACAGGACATTAGTGAGGCCACTTTTGGAATACTGTGTTCAATTCTGGTCTCCCTGCTTTAGGAAGGATATTGATAAACTGGAAAAGGGTTCAGAAAAGATTTACAAGGAGGTTGCCAGGAGAGGCTGAACAGGCTGGGGCTATTTTCCCTGGAGTTTTGGAGGCTGAGAAGTGATCTTATCGAGGTTCATAAAATCTGTCAGAATTCCTTGAGGAGGTAACGAACAAGTTAGTCAAAGGAGAGCCAGTGGACGTGATCCATTTGAATTTCTAGAATACCTTCAATAAAGGTGTCATACAGGAGGGTGCTAAATAAGGCAAGAGCTTATAGTGTTAGGGACAAGGTACTGGCACATATAGAGGATTGGATGACTGGCAGAAGGTAGAGACTGGGGATAAAGGGTTTTTTTTTTAGGATGGCAGCCAGTGACTAGTGGAGTTCTGCAGGGGTTCCATGTTTGGATCACAACTATTCATGTCATACAGTAAAATAACGTGGATGAAGGAACCGAGGGCAATGTTGCTAAGTTTGTAGATGACACGAAAATAGGTGGAGGGACAGGTGGTGTTGAAGATGCGGGATGGCTGCAGAAGGACTTGGAATACAATGTGGAAAAGTGTGGGGCGATGCATGTTGGTGGTAAGAATACAGGCATAGATTATTTTCTAAATGGGGAAAGGCTTTGGAAATCTGAAGCATAAAGGGAGTTAGGAGACCTAGTTCAGGATTCTCTTAAGGTTAACAGGCAGGTTCAATTAGCAGCTAGGAAGGCAAATGCAACGTAAGTATTCATTTTAAGAGGGCTAGAATACAAGAACAGGGATTTACTGTTGAGGCTATATGAGGCTCTAGTCAGACTGCAGTTGGAATATTGAGAGTGGTTTGGCCCTGTATCTAAGGAAGACTGTACTGATATTGGACAGGGTCCAGAGAAGGTTCACAAGAATGATCCTAGAAATGAAGGCCTTGTCATATATGGAGCGGTTGAGGACTCTGGGTCTGTACTCAGTGGAGTTTAGAAGTATGAAGGGGGATTCTGATTGAAACTTACAGATTACAGAGAGGCCTGGATACAGCAGACATGGAGAAGATGTTTCCACTCGTAGGAGAGACTAGGACCCAAGTGCACAGCCTCAGAGTGAAGGGATGACCCTTTAGAACTGAGATGAGGAGGAACTTCTTCAATCAGAGAGTGGTGAATCTGTGGAACTCATTGTCACAGAAGGTTGTGGAGACCAAGTCATTGAGTGTATTTTAGAGAGAAACAGATTGATTCTTGATTGGTAAGGGTTAAAAAGGTTAAATAGAGGAGGTAGTAGAATGGAATTGAGAAATATATTAGCCACGATCGAATGGTGGAACAGACTCAATGGGCCAAAAGGCTTAACTCTGCTCCTACAACTAATGGTAACCCAAGTGTTTTGACTGGACTTGAAAGCTTACTTTTGGGATCTAATTTATTACCCCTTCTTTCTCTTGTGAATGCTGGAAAATCAATTCAACATTGTAGTGTTGACAAAGTGTCAAAATGCTATTTCATATCAGAGAGCATTGGCAAAATATAAATTTGGGAACATCTGTTGATCTTCGGTTGTTATCGTCATTACGTGGGTAATGGCAACACAATGGACAGGGAAACTATCTCTGCACCACAAGAATTCTTTGTAAATGTTTTCAATCAGCTGCTCAGACACATCATTATATGCTGTTAGACATTTCCTGATCAACCTGTTCAGCGATTTTGTAAGGAATTTACGTGAATGTAAAGCCAGGCCTCCTAGTTCAGAGATAGGGACACCACCACTGTGTTACAACAGCTCTACACCCTATTATCTCTTTTAAATTTTATCTATATTTCTAACCAACTTGTTCAGAGCTGTTATTACACACTGCTGGAGTAGGTGGGACTTGAATCCAGGTTTCCCAATCCAGGGTTAGGGACACTACCACTGCATCATAAGAGGGCTCCTCGACCCTGTTACAAGCTCTTAGTTCTTACTGCTCATAACCTGTGTTATTTTTAACAATCCAGCATCAAAACCTTGTCCTTTCATTGGAATAAATAATTTGCACACAAAGCAAAAATAAAAGATGATGCAAGTTCTTTGGACAGAGTTTTTCGATTTAAGACTTGAGTAAAGTTTCTCCTACCTGGTAATGGAAACATAGATCTGTTGCTGTGGGAAATCATATTTTTCCAGTAACCCAATTAGATTGTAAACGTAGGGCATCACGAGATTAATAACTGACACAATCAAGGGAAGTGTTAGCAGCCTGCTCTCTACTTGCTTCTCAGGAATTCCTTGTTGGATATCTTGTGAATAATCCTAAAACATAAAATATTTTTTTCAGCCAAATGAGTGAAACTTAAAAGAAGCCTCAAGTTCAAAACCTAAAAACATACACATTGCTTATCTCCACCGCGTAAACACATATTGCCACTTGAACATTTGGAAAACTGATCTGTAAGATTTGTAATGTTAATTTCACAGGCGCAGAGAGACAGAACGTGAGAGAGCGAGCGCGAGAGAGAGCGAGCGAGCAAGAGAGCGAGCGAGCAAGAGAGCGAGCGAGCAAGAGAGCGAGCGAGCAAGAGAGCGAGCGAG
>NC_063354.1:16192823-16195500 GCF_021869965.1 Rhincodon typus
AAGAGAGCGAGCGAGCAAGAGAGCGAGCGAGCAAGAGAGCGAGCGAGATTTGACAAGGTCAGAATTTCATTTGTTTGTATAAACTGTATAAGATTGATACAGATTCCAGATACTGTTTATTTTCACTTAGAAAGGAGAAAAACTTTGAAATTTTGTACAATAGAAGGGGGCAAATTAACTTGAGGAAGTGAGAAAGAGTACAACATCATGTAGAGTAAACAGCCAATCAAACTCAAGTATTCTCTCAGTGAGCAACATGGAAAATAAAATTGCATTTTTAAAAAAACATTTGATTCAATCTTAAGAGATCAAAATAAATAGCTGAGGCTCAGGTTGTAGCTGTCATTTCTGCAACATGATGTCACATCAAAACTACTCGTCCATCACGATGGGCTTGACTTGAAATTTGCACATTCAGATTGAATTGGGAATTTCTTCCTTCTTAGAAATAAACACTGTTTGGTGTGGACTGCAAATTACAACACAATCTTAGACTGCCAGGTCTTGGAAATGTTCTAACCTTTACTATTGTGGTTTATGACATTTTCCACCCCTCATTTGTGCCACTATCCAAAGAATGGACATGGTCTGTTACATGAATTGTCAATTTATGATAAGCTTGTCATAAAATTCAAGCCACAAATTGTGACTCAGTATTTGCACATAAAAGGACATCAACAATAAATTTATTGAACTCACTGCTTGACAGAAATGTCAAAACTAAAACCTTTAGCATACACCAAATGTAATGTCAATGAAAAGGTTATTTCTTTCTAAATCTCTACTGAAGCACTGGAGTAAATCAACTAGCTCTCAATGCAATTGGCAGCTTGCTTTTTCACTACATACATCATGAAGCCAAACTGAAAAATATTAATCAAGGTCACCAAATTAGACCATTTGCCCGCTTCTTTTCCACAACCATGAACTGAGGAGATCTTTGAGCATTATGCGAATCCATTCCATCGCAAAGCTTACACAGCCAGCAAATCCCTTCAAAATTATCTGTAGCGGGGATTGTAACAATGTCCAAATTATTGAAGAAATAGGAAATACAACTAAGCAAATTCACCAACACATTAAAGATTTATTTTCAAGTTGCCACCATCTCAAACACGCTATTACAGCTGATTAGACAAGGAGTACAGTGACACATTTCAATGAGGAAGGGATGCATTTCACTATCTCTCTTACGTGAAGATTCAGATAACAGACTCGGTTTACGGTCAAATTGCTCATTCTGGTAAACACTGGGAGAACAGAACTGACATGCAATGAATGGCAATGGTGGTTCAATACTTCAATACCTGATTGCACTCCATGGGCTTAAACTGAAGAATGCTGGTCATTTGTGAGAAGTGCCAGAGTGTGGTTATGTACTGGAAGTTGTCAATTGCTTCAGAACTGGATTAGGGGAGATTATTGATAGCAAAGATGGAAGAAGGTCTTTTTAACAAAAATGATCATACATCACGAAAAAAATCCACAGTTTGATTTTTAATTTGATCCCATCTATTTTTGAACGCAACACAAACCTCTCGACTTTTTCCCCCATTTTAATTTAGCAGCATTTGCATTAACTATGCACTGGCTTCCAGCCAGATCACTTCAAAGGAAAGGGCAATTTCTTGCTCAATGACAATCTCCAATATAAGATGAAATTTTTACTCGCTTGCTATGAAACCTTCCCTTCTGTACAAAATTCCACTGAGAAAATTTAGAATGAAACGTAGCTTGCACAAAAGCCTAAATGACTGGGGCACAGAACTATTTTGATGTTAGCATCAGAGATCAAACAATTCTGAATGTGCAAGTCACAATTTTCACATTGCTTGGTTTCTGATTACACAGTTTATGAAAACCAATACCCTTCAGAATCTTAAAAATTTCCACAAAACAGATAAATTAGCTTAGCGCAGCAGGGTGGCTCAGGGGTTAGCACTGCGGCCTCACAGCGCCAGGGACCTAGGTACAATTCCAGCCCCAGGTGACTGTCTGTGTGGAGTTTGCACATTCTCCCTGTGTCTGCGTGGGTTTCCTCCGGGTGCTGTGGTTTCCTTCCACAATCCAAAGATGTGCAGGCTAGGTGGATTGGCCATGATAAATTGCCCGTAGTGTCTAGGGATGTGCGGGTCAGGTGGATTAGTCATGGGGAATGCAAAGAGACAGGGAAAGGGTATGGGGGTGGGTCTGTGTAGGATGCTGTTCAGAGGGTCAGTGCAGACTTGATGGGCCAAGTGGCCTCTTTCTGCACTGTATTGAGTCTATGATTCTTACCGTAACTCAACATTTAAATGATCATGACTGCACATTTATAAGTACTCACTGACTGATAGAATCACATCATGTAAAGACAAGACCCACCTTCAGCATGCTTTCTGAGTAGTAATGAATTCCAACAGCACACCCAACAACACTCCCCAAGGACAGCATCCAGCCCAGAATATGAACTATTAGATTCAGCAACCATTGAGCAATACTGGAGTGACGAGCACGGAATTTGTGCTCAGTAAGAGACTCCTAATTGAGAAAAACAGTAACAGGAATATAAAGAGATAAAAATCACAGAGATAGCAAGAACTGCAGGTGCTGGAGTCAGAGATAACACAGTGTGGAGCTGGTGGAACACAGCAGGCCAGGCAGCATCAGAGGAGCAGGGAAACTGACGTTTCAGGTC
>NC_063354.1:16195900-16209246 GCF_021869965.1 Rhincodon typus
CCTGACTTGAAACGTCAACTTTCCTGTTCCTCTGATGCTGCCTGGCCTGCTGTGTTCCTCCAGCTCCACACTTTATTATCTTATAACAGGAATATAAATGTATGTTTATGACATTCTTTAACTGAATCTCTCAAAGTACAGCCTGCCCTCTGTTTGCTTATTTGCCAATTCAAGAAAAGGTATCACTGCTGAGTGACCTCTTCCTACATAGTGCAGGGTTGCTAACCCAATCCACCCCCACCATTTCACCCTGACTCTCCAAACCTCTGTCCCAATTCTCTGCTAAGTGCCAGCTTGTAACAAAATATTCTTGCAGCCTTTAACATAAAATTATGATTTTGTTTGATTGCCTTGTTGTTTCCAACCTCCAACAGTAAAACATTGTGAGGAGGCAGCAAATAGAGGGTAACATGTTGAAGGGATGATGATTCGTCAGGGAAGAGATCAAGTGTCTGACAGTAAAATCAAAATCATCCCGAATAATTGTTTAAAAATAAATTAAATCGGCACTGATTGCCAGTCATGGTGGCAAATTGGGTATTTTAATTGCATTGCCCATTACAGATTTAAAATGGACGGTTCCATTAATTTTCCGAAGGGCTGTTTAGAAAATCTGCCAGGAAGCTGGAACAAGAGTTAATGGTTCTACATCATTATTGTAGGATGGTCTCTGGTACCAGATAGCTGACCCTCCCCCAATACCTTCCATTATTTTTGCACCTTCTTGGTAGCAGCCTATACCAAAAATTGTTGAAACTCTTTCCTGTTTCACAAAGTAAGCGTATTTAATCAACAGTAACAGATGGATGCGAGGCTTAAACGTGTGACTGCCTAGCTGAAAGTCAAGCGTACCAAACTATTCACACTGATAGACGCGCGAACATCCAATTTAATTACATGATGCAATGTTTAGCGATGAGACACAACTTACTTTTAACCGGGTGCTGATGTTCTCATAATTCGACTCAACTGACTGTTTTTGGGTCACTTTAAAATCCCAAGAGCAGAACACTTTTGTCACCAGATTTCCATAGGTGCTGCCCACTCTGTAACTCTCTCCAAAAGCTTTGGACAGGCTGAAAGGTAAAAATTCTCAAGTTGTTTTAACAGCTTCTGAAAATTGTGTAACCCATTCTGTACTTTGTAAAAGAGGCTTCATTTTTTTTTTCTTGCTCAGTGAACTTTAAACTGACCTACACAAATTCAAAAATCCATTCAAAATTCAGAGCCACTGTTGGAACCCATGTCGGATTCAAAGAAACTCTCAAAAAGCCTTACCAAAGATCCTCAACATCATCAAGTCCAACTATTTCTATTGCCATCTTGCAAATGGAATTGCTGTTTTGTGGTTCAGTGTCACGGGGTAGTTTAATATTTTTAATCTTCCTTTCCCGTACACAGTTTCTACGAAGTTTCTATTTGGGAAACTGCAACACCGAACTGACACTGGTATAGGAGATAAAATGTTAAACTAGGTTTAAATCACTCCTACTCTCATGGTCACCGGCCTAATTATTAACAAGGGGATCTATTCTAGACCCTTCCTTGGCTATACTCTCACTCACAATACTACAAACGAAAAACAATAATTTCTCTCAATTTTTACCCAACACCATTCATATATAATGATGAAACTGAACTACAATATTTTGGTTAGACTTGCCACATACAATGGCTAGGGCTTCAAGGAGCAGAAAGACAATCATGTTCCTAGTGCCTCACTTATTCTTGAAAAAGCACAGCATAACCAGTGCCCGTTAATGTGTAGATTTAAAGGTGTAGGCAAAAGTTATGATTCCTATTCTACAGTAAAATGTAAAAAAAAATAGAATCCCTACAGTGCAGATAGAGGCCATTGGGCCTAACGAATCTGCAGCAACCTTCTGAAGAACATCCCACCCAAACTCACTCCCCCATCCTATCCCAACCCTGTGTTTATCATGGCTAATCCACCTAGCCTACACAAATCCCTGGACAGTACAGAGCAATTTACCATGGCCAATCCACCTAACCTGCATAATTTTGTAACTGCGGGAAGAAACCAGAGGAAACCCCCACACAGGGAGAATATGCAAACTCCACACAGACAGTCAACTGATGTTAGAATCGAACCTGGGTCCCTGGCACTGTAAGGCAGCAGTGCTAACTGCTCTGGCACCGTATTGCCCCACTTATAGCCCAACTGATCAAAATCAGTTCTGATGAAAGCTCATCAACACGATGCATGAACTCCAAGCTCTCTCTCTCCATGGATGTTGCCTGACCCTGCGGAGTGTGTTCAGTATCTTCTGCTGTATTTCAGATTACCAACACACGCACAATTTTGTTTTTGTCCGAATTCAGGAAGCCAACCGTGTAAACATAGAAACATAGAAGCTGGAGCAGGAAGAGGCCATTTGACCCTTCCAGTCTGCTCTACCATTCATCACAATTATGGCAGATTGTCCAAATTAATGGCCTAATCCTGCTTTCTCCCCATAACCTTTGATCCCATTCACCCCAAGTGCTATATCTAGCTGCCTCTTGAATACATTCTATGTTTTGGCATCAGCTACTTCCTGTGATAATGAAATCCACAGCCTCACCACTCTTTGGGTGAAGAAACGTCTCCTCATCTCTGTCCTAAATGGTCTACCCCAAATCCTCATACTGTGACCCCTGGTTCTGCACACACCCACCATTGGGAATATCCTCCCTGCATCAACCCTGTTTAGTCCTGTTAGGATTTTATAAGTCTCTACGAGATCCCCCCTCATTCGTCTGATCTCCAGCGAAAACAATCCTAACCAAATCAATCTCTCCACGTATGTCAGTCCCACCATCCCTGGGATCAGCCTGGTAAACCTTTGCTGCACTCCCACAAGAGCAAGAGCATCCTTCCTCAGAAAAAGATGCCAAAACTACACACAATATTCCAGGTGTGGCCTCACCAAGGTCCTGCTCCTGTACTCAAAACCTCTCGCAATGAAGGCCAACATACCATTTGCCTTCTTTACCGCCTGCCGCACCTGCATGCTTACCTTCAGTGACTGGTGCACAAGGACACCCAGGTCCTGCTGCACACTCCCCTCTCCTAATTTACAGCCATTCAGGTACTAATCTGCCTTCTTGTTTGTGCTTCTGAAGTGAATAACCTCACATTTATCCAAATTATACTGCATCTGCCATTGATTTGCCCACTCACCCAACTTGCCGAGATTATGCTGAAGGATTTCTCCATCTTCGTCACAGTTCACCCTCCCCACCCAGCGTGGTATCATCTGTAAACTTTGAGATGTTACATTTTGTTCCCTCATCCAAATCATTAATACATATTGTGAATAGCTGGGGTCCCAGCCCCAATCCCTATGGCACCCACCAGTTACTGCCTGCCAATTTGAAAATGACCTGTTAATTCCTACCTACTTATATTAGAAAGCAATTCAAATTAGCACAACCATCACCTCCCATGAAATGAGAAAAGTAAGAAGTCAATTTTCACTGCAGTGACTGGACAGAGTTTTGGCACTTGGTAACATAAGCAAAGAAAGGTATTTTACCAATGGACCAGGATTATGCAGGTGATGAAGAAAGACCCTCCAATCGTGTAAATATATGCTATTGGCATATTATACGATACAAAAGGAGCACTATTATTGTATCCTCTGTGCAAGAAACGCCAAGTGTTATTTGTATAATACCCGTAGTATAGAACGGTGTCTGTGAAGTATCCCTGAAAAAGAAAATAAAGCAATTTAAACAGTTAGGATCATGACATTTTGAACATGCTCACTCAGTTTGTTTTTTTTTGCAGCAACGTACAGATGCTTGCCCTGAACTGTTTAAAACTACGTGAAGGCTGATTTCTGCATTCATCATCTAATGTTTTGTTTCTTCAAAGCCACTTTATTTCGTCAAACGTCTGTCATGTTCAACAGTACGTGGCAGCTGATTGTGCTGGATTCCTAGACTGGGTTCATTAGCAGCTTGATTAAAAAAAATGGACCATCAAAATACTTTAAATGTTATCATTTACTTTTAAATACATATTCTCCACATTTGATTTCATTATATCATCTGCACCACATTTATTCCTTTGAAAAGTTAATAAGGTAATTTGTTCTCACACAAGTATGATGTAGGGATGGAGATCAGCTTGACCTCTGCTTTTCTTCCCCTCCACCATTATAAACATTTTGTTTGCTTCAGCAATTTTCTCCTCTCCTCATGACAGTTCAACTAAAGATCTGGAATGCTCTCAAGGAGATTTATAGTCTCAAATTTATACTTTATCACTAGGTGTACCTAGTTATCACCAGGATCAGATTTTGCTACAGATAAACGGTGAGATTTCCATACTCTGACCACCCTAGAACAAAACTTTGAATCCAAATAAATTCTTTCCCTTCCCTTGCATTAATTTAAGTTGTACTACATTTCCGATCAAAGCAAGGCTTTTGCTTAAATGTAGGAATGCAGAGATCTTAGGTAACTTATACTCTTTCATCTTGGCTGCTCATTTGCACATCCGTGAATGAATTACTTCACGTAAGTATCTTCAACTCTATTCACTAACTTTTTTATTTAGACAAGCATATCATAAGAAATTTAAAGTTTACTTTTTAAAACTTGTTCTTTTTGCAACATTGTATCATGGTAGATAACTTAAGCCTAATAATGAAAATATAAATGCTAAGACAAAGTTATTTATAAACACGTCATTATAAAGCAAGTTTTGTTCAACACCATTTCTCTCTTCTTTCCTAGACGTTTTATACTACACACCATTTCCTCAATGAAGAAAGCTGGCAGACAGACAATCTGCTCCTAGTTTCTGCCACTATCACTCAGTGATCAGCTGGAAGGAGCAATGCAAGAACCAGATAGACCATTGCCCTTTGCTAAGTAAAGGCTGGCATGCCTCTGCCCTGCAAACTCATAATTAATCCAGCAAAGATCATCATGAGATATTAAAATACCAAAGATTTCCACCAGAACAATGCAAAAATAATTCACTATCAAAGGAGGCAGGGAGTTTTGCATGTGTCACACTTTTTAAGTAGATACTTTGGTCTCAATGTTTTATAGTCATGGCCACATGCTTTTCAGACAGATGGATAGATTTCACCTGAGCATTGTTTTTTCAGTTAGTACTGTGTGGGGTGTGAATAGGGCTGTTGGAGATGGACTTGTGTCGATGGATTTATGGCAATGAATCAGTTAGGTAATGCCACTTAGGTCTCTATTTATATCACTATTTCATTGCTGTGCCACCTGCCACTGTTGGCTGAGTGACTGCTACGAAGAAGGATTATCTAATTTCAAAATTGAGAATATGGCTCTGGAATATTAGTCCAATCCAAATGAGCAAGCATAAAGTGAGCTTGTAGTTAGCATGGGCTTATTCCTAATTTATTTTCAGTTAAACATATTTACTTTAACATAAACGTTATTAAACGTGTACGTTTGTACTAAATATATCTGATGGAGAAGCTCTCGGTGAACAAATGGACACAATGAAAAATTTGGATCTTTTTAAATTCTTCACCATGGAAGGCATAAAAACAGCATTACTTCCTCTCCAAGCCAGGTGGCTCAAGGCCAAGGCATTTCTGGATTTTGGAATTGTCTGGATTTTGGAATTGTCTGGATTTTGGAATAGTGCCAGAATGCCTAACTGCTAATGTGTGAATCAGCTGTAAACAGATAACAAGCTACAAAAGATGCCAAATAACTAATCACGAAAGTACACATTTTCAAACCCATTCACTTGAAAGGATGAGTTGATGCAATAATACACAAGGTGTTCAGAATAAAGTTAACTGTCTCCAACAGTTAAGTTGTTAATTTCTTTAAAAAGTTTCTATAAGGCTTGTAAATCACAAAAGTATTTATAGTACAAATTTGAAGACACTTACAAGTTCTTGGCTCATCTATATACCAATGTGTTCCAAATTATTTTCCATTGTGACCCCATTTTAACACAGGCAAATAGAATCAGCCCCTCTCCATCAGTTTCACTCCAGACACATCAATGATGAAGTTTCACTTGGCTGCCTCCACCTGTATCATATTGGTACACACACACCCTAGGCCCACCCAACATCTGCTGGTAAAAATATTTCCTTCATTTGAAGAGCACTTTGGGTGGGTACAATATTCACTCCTTACGGTCTAAGCAGACATGATCCACTGGGCCAAGGGATCTCCTGGCAGAGCCTCTGAACTGGAGCACCTCCTCTCCGTACCCACCATTGTGCCCAGAGATGGTAGAGCCTGCGGCTGCTCAGCTGAGAAAAATTCTGGTCACCCTGTGTTTGTAGATTCCCACACTGGAAACGTTACAATGTAGGAATAAATATGCGCGCTTTCCCAGGGGTTGATTCACGAGGCTGTGTGTGTTTCGGGAGGATGTGAGGGAACAGTGATCCATTGGATCTTTTTACAGCACAAGAGCAGAGCCTCAAAAATAGTTAAGAATCGCTGCTTGTGTTTTACTTACAATGCCAGTCAAGAGCTCCAGGCCGAAGAATTGCCCTTCTGGGACTTCAGGGGGGTGAGTAGCTTGGGGAATGACAATGAAGAAATTGTTCATGACAAGATGGAAAGCATTGAATATCAGCAGCATCTTGAGGAAGTTGAAATATGAAAGCACCCCTGTTCCAAAGCGGCCACTGATCTGTTTCAGGGCAATCTGCCGTAGGTGAAACGTGTACAGAAATGAAAGAAATCCATACCAGCATTGCCTGACAGCCTAAGAAAAAAAAAGAAAAATGGGGTGAAACACTCTGTAGACAGAACAAGCCATTTCACTGGTGTAAAGACATTTCTTTGATTTACAAGATTGATGTGAAGATAATATTGGCAGAACTCTCAGAAATAATGAAATATTTCACATGCATATCTTTAGAAACAACATTTGGGAAACCTTTAAAACTTTGAGGAAGTAATATTTCCACAGCTGCAGTTTCAAATGTGCTACATTCTAATGTCATTTTACCTTTGAAAAAAATGCAAATATTATTTCAAACGACTGCAAAATTTAAGCTTTCTTAAGAGAGACCAGAAAAGTTGGATAGAAACAGCCTATGGCTGACCGTAGGCTAAATTATTTAAGTGGAATAAATATTTTAATAAGTATAAATATCTGTTTGTTGAATTTTACTTTCTTTAGTTAAATGAATTTTCAAATACTTACGATGATCATATTGTATTTTGTGTGACTCCAACATGATAAATTCTCATCAAGTGGAACACTTCTGTGATCTTTACAGTTCGATGTCATACGCCTGTAAGAACACAGTCATTAGAGGAATTAAAGCCCCTCAAAAGAAGTTAAATTGATCAACCCCCACAGTTCTTTAAACCTCAGGTAACCCCTCTTCGGGTTACTTCCCACCACTGAAAGCACAATCAAGATACCAGTCACTGCAAGCAACTTCCTGTTTCAAGAACATACTTTGATTTCTACGCTTCAACACGGGAAACTTTCAAGTTACACTCGGACCTGATGTCTTCTCCAATATTACTTTTGGAGAATGGAGGTGATGTGTTTAAAACAGCTGCATGATAAAGGAGACAACTTTACACTACCAATGCCACATTCATGCCAACCTATGCCCCTGTACATAATCCTCCTGCCTGCACACCCCCATAAACCAATATATGCACTACCCTCATTGCCCTATTTCAATTTACCCATCTCTCAAGGTCTCTCATGCCCCATGTGATCCCAATCATTTCCGTGTCCTTTTATTGCTCTGATGCCATCTCATATCCACCACCTGAAACCCTTTTCCCTTCCCTTCCCATGCCAATTCATTTATTATCTACCATGGGCATTAATCTAAGAGGTATTCTGACAGAAAATTAAGCTTTCATTCTATTATGCTGTCACTATTGAAAAAGCACATTTATTTATTTATAAAAAATATATTGAAATTGCTAAAACTAATCTTTTATATAAACAAACATTTTACTCATGTCCTTAATACCTTATGTCAACAAACACTTCAATTCAATATACATCTGAAATTATCCATTAATAAGCATACTACATTGTTTGCAGCACAAATCCTATAGTGGTTTTACATGAACAGGTACTCTGAAAAACCTAACATTGTTCAATTAGCTCCACTTCTTTTTTTGGACAAATTCCTGACAACTTTGCCAGTCCTAATAGACTTGTGCATATTTTACACATAACCATGCCTTTTCACAATCTCAAAAGGTGCCTTTTCTCCATGTTGCCCCAGAACTGGATCCAAAAGGTGTACCTCTTACCTCTCCAAAAGATAAGGAATGTAAATCATTCCACCAGCCCTCACAAGCCCCTCATTCCCCACACACAAAGCTATGCAACCTAATTCCTTCTACTCATTCCATGATGAACCCTCATAGCCTTATGCCAATTTAGTGCCTGCTACCACCCACCTGCTTTTCTAACTTCATCTATCATGCCAAGTCATTGGGTATCCTGGATGAGTGCAGCGCCAGCATCAAGTAGCCCTCTTCACTGGCACCTTACTTAACACTGTGAACATTTGTCCCTGCTGTCTGTGATATGGAATACTCTATGATCAGAGTTCACACAATTTGCTCTGAGCTGCATAGCAATGTTACTTTTACTCCATTCCCAAAATGTGCTCTCATGTCTAAGCACTCCCGATGAACTGTCAATGTTGCCACTTCCCGTGACAGTAATAATTATGAACTTCGCAATATAGCACCCACTATGATCTTGCCCATGAAAAGTGTAACTTCTGAAAGAATCTCTACAAATGACAATTTAGGAATTTTTAATTGTCGGTCTACAGACATAGATCAGAACAAAATCATCTAAATCTAATTTTTTTTATGGAACGCTTTCATCTTCAACATTCATTTCATCTAGCTGAACTGGGCTTGAACACATATTAAAGTCAAGACTGCTGTGGAGACATAAAATGTTGATTTTTGCATTCTGTGAAAGTATTAAAAATTCAGTTCTTATAAACCCATGTGAATCCTATTTGCTTAGCAATGAAAATCCTTAATGTGATGCTTGGTTCTGAGGAGAAAGACTGCTGAGCTTTTGTTTTTAAATTTACATTACTGAACTAATAGTGCAACAGTGAAAATTCATCTGATAAATGAAAGAGTAGAGCTGGATGAACACAGCAGGCCAAGCAGCATCAGAGGAGCAGGAAAGCTGTTGTTTTGGGTCTCGACCCTTCTGAAGCTGCCCTGTTAGCATAGTAAAGCATCCGAACATGCCTCATAGGGAGCACTATCAAAGAAAATTTGCTAATGAGTTATAAAGGTCAGATGGTGAAAAACATGTGTCTTAAAAGGAATAAAATAAAAGGCGGTAGGAATTCCAAAGCTCAGGACCCAGGCAGGTGAAAGCAAGGTCATCAATGGTGGAGTGGTTAAAACATGGTTGCTCAACTGGCCAAAATTGGAACAGTATAGACATCTCAGAGGAAATGACAGAGATTGGGAGGTGGGGGTGTTGTGAAGAGAACAGGTCAAATGCAGTAAGTGCCATGGAGGGATTTAAAAACAAACATAACTATTTTAAAATGGCCACACTGCTTAACAAGATTGTGTTCAAATTGGCTTCTGACATTTAAACACTAACATCTACACAGGACTGTTGATATGGATAAAACAAAAGACATGTCAATCAATTGTGGACTGTATTTACAGGAACTTGATAACAAGTCACTGCAGTTGTGTGTTCGAAAATGGTATTTTAAGCACGACAGCTCCACCACAACTTCTCTAAACTCATCTCAGGTTTCCTCGTGACAATTTTTCACCTGGTAACTTCTTGACAGTTTCAGCCTACATGTGCTTTCAAATTGCCCACAAAGCAAACAACTTGTCTGCAGGATAAAACTACACCACAAAAGGTATTCCTCTAAATACTTGAAAGTTTCCTAATATGCTCAAGTCGACAATGGTGACGTAACAACAAAAACAATAAAAGCTGGAAAGAACATCAGTAGTTCAGGCAGCACCTGTGCAGAGTAACCCTGATCAGTGTTTCAAATCAAGCTGACTTTTTGTCAGAACAGATTAGGACTCATCAGAAAGTGACTATGTAACATTCATTATGAAATTATCCTAAAGTAAACACCGACTTCCAGTACGGTGTGTCTTTTGTGAAATCAGACGATGTACTACAGTTTGTAAAATAAATTCTAATTTATGCACAAGTCACATTGTTAAATTTTAATGTTAATTTTTTGCACTTATATATAAACTCATGATTTGTGCAGAAGCTTCTTTAAAAATAGCTCAGTTTGTCCATTAACTTAAACCCTGGAGAAATTACTTATTCTTAAATCTGCAAACGCAATGTAAAATTGCATTCAGCCTTTTATTGAATGGCTAATGAAAGGTCAGTGGCACTGAACAGAAGAGGAAAAGACTCAAATCCTATCTTACTTACCTGACTGAAACACATCAACTTCTATCCACTGTTTCTTAAAATTTTTGCTTCCCTGATTTTCTTGTATCATGTTCCAAAGATGTACAGGTGATGATGGGCAAAATTTCAAAACTAAGAGGCCATTTCCTTTTGAGAGGAAGCCTGGTATTTTGGTCAACCATATTCTAACCAAGCAAAAACCTCACTGCATCTCAGAAATGTTTTTACTGGCTGATAAAATCGAGACTAGGCAAAAGGAAACTGACACTGTCTCAGCTCTGCCTCTGCCCAGTCAACTCTGCAAAATCAAAGGTCATTTGTCTTTAAGACTTAGAACAGTGCATTTTCTCACTAGGTCACAGATGTAATAACCATGGTATATAAAATTCATGAAAATTCCCTTACATTTCACAGCATCTAGTCCTGCCTTGGCTTTTAGAGCGTATTTCTGAGAAAATACCTGAGAAGAAACGACAGTTCCTTTCTGGTAATTTTACTTAAGCTACTGACATCAGTGCTTTGTCATCATCACTTGAGAGAATTTAGGTCTTTTGATAATGATCCCATTGGATTGGAAGACCACCAAAGCATCAGTCTGGTCTAGGCTATGCTCTCTGATTTTGAGTAAATGAGCTCAAAACAAGATGAGCTCCATGCACAGGCAGCCCAATAAGAGAGAAAGATTAAACCAAACATAGATGTTTGGAATGTAGGACAATTTTCTTTTAAGTGATGCAAAATAACTAATAGGCAGATGCAATTTATTCATTGTTTTGTATTGGTGTGCCAAGATCGTTTAAAGTGAGATTGGGCATTACTGTTGCTCTGTACGTTCATTACAGTTAAAGAAAAAGCAGTCTACGATTCATACTTAGGTCCATCTTACAAATGTTTCCTTGGTCTTTTGAAAAGCCTGGAAAGGCACAATGCAAGAGACTTGAATGTCTAAGTCAAATGAGAAGAGGATGCTACTGTTATACCCTTATATTACATGATCACACTGTTATCAATGATCAATATGCAAAGACACACCAAACAATGTAATAACATTGTTCAAGGGGGTGACTTGTACCAATATACAGTAACCTGTAGATAGAATATCAGAAAGAATATCAAAGTGAAGACCCTTAAGAAACATAAATGAATGCCTCTCTAAATCTTATTAAGTTAAACAGCTTCACGATACGCTTTGATTTAAGCTTAAAATATTAAATGAATTTCTTAAACATACAAGGAACGTGTGACATAATACAATTATACATGTGCAGGGGGGCTTGGAATATCTATCATCCTGAGGTGACAAAATAATGAACAAATATAAACTTTAAGCGTTAAACTAAATCTTTGTAAAGTAACTTACGAATATATTTTCTTCTCTTAACTTCATTGATAATAATTAATTATTAATCTTATATAATTATGTAAGATCCATTTCTTCTAAATCTACTTTCTTTTAGAAAAGGCCAGCTGTTTCATGGAGCACAATTTCAAGTGGATTCCAGTGCAGAAATATATTACTTCAGATTTATATTACTATTTACGTTACTGGGTTTTCCTGAGTCTTGAATGTGAGATCACTGAGAATTGATGAAGTAACTTGAAATTTAAACCGAATCACTCATTCACCACTATTCAAGTGTAAACAATCCCTTCTCCAATTTGCACCCAATATCCATATACGTTTGCCTCAAAGTATGATTAGTGAAGGAATCCAGATTGCACACTTTTCATTTATATGAAAAACACACATGCACTAAATTTAAAGCAGTGGCCAAACAAAAATGAGACAAAGTTTTTGTGATAGCATTGTTCAGTTACAATGATGCCATGATGAAAAATGTTTGCACGCAGCTGATAGTCAGGATCTGGAATACATTGCACGAGAATGTGGAAGAGAAAACCTGCAGTACTATGGTTGTAGTAGGAGAGAGGCATTAGGTGAAATGTTCTTGTAAAGATCTGGGGCAGATCTGGGCCAAATGGCCTTTTGTGCTTGTTTCCTTAATTATTCACGTGATGTTGCTGAGCATCTATCACCCAAAGTGACCTTCAAAGTGATGGCGAACTACCTTTCTGAAACACTGCGGTCTATGGGATGTAGTTACACCCATAATGCTGTTAGTTCTAAGACTTTTACAAAGCAACAGTGAAGAAACAGCAACACACAGCACAAAGTAGTGTATTGTGTGGCTTGGAGGACATCTTGCAGCTGGTGGTGCTCCCATGCTCCTGCTGCCCTTATCATGTCTGACTGCACAGTGAAGGGAAGATCATCGATGAAGCAGCTAAAGATGTTGGGCTGAGGATATGAACCTGAGAAACTCCGGCAGTGATTTCCTGGTTTGGAAAAGAATTACTTTTGACAACCACAACCAGTTTCCTTGTTGCTACATGCGATGCTAATCAACAGAGAATGTTCACCCCGCCCCTGCCAAATCCTGTTTAGTCCAGTTTCGCCAGCCCACCCTGACATCAAACTTGGTCAAATACTGCCTTAATGTCAAGGACACTCTCACTTGACCTCAAATTCAGCTTGTCTGTCTATGTTTGGACCAAGGCTGTAATGAGGTCAGGAGCTGAGTGGCCTTGACAGAACCCAAACTGAGTGGGTTACTGCAGACCAAGAGTGCCACTTGATAGTCTTAAATGACAACTCCACCCATCACTGTAATCACTATAGCCTTGTAATGAGTCTGCGTAGCAGCACAAACAAAAGAGGGGCATGACAAAGTACACAACTTTACAACTGCTTATCAAATTATCCACATTGTATGTCTGACCTGAGTTCCCTTTTCACAGAGAGGTTCAGTGGCATAGTCCGTAACATCCTAGTGCATTCACTCTCGGTCAATTGCTGCAATTCAGTCAACAGCTTCTTCTTTTCTGAAATACAAAATCAAACATAAAACATCCATTCCTCTGGCCTTTCGTAACAACAAAACAGCTACCA
>NC_063354.1:16209746-16226748 GCF_021869965.1 Rhincodon typus
ATGTGCTGCAGCATCTCAATAAAAAACCAAAGAACTGCAGATGCTTTAAAAAAAAAACATAGTTGCTGGAAAATCTCAGCAGGTCCGGCAGCATCTGTGAAGGAAGAAAAAAGCATACATTTCGGATCCGGTGACCCTTCCTCACTGGACCTGAAATGTTAACTCTGCTTTTCCCCTTCACAGACGCTGCCAGACCTGCTGAGCTTTTCCAGCAACTGTTTTTGTTGCTGCAGCGTCTCATTTGAAAGACTGCATGCCTAATGAAGGAGAAGCAACTGTTTATTTTCAAGTTGCCATGTAACTAATGAATGTTAGTTTGCAACAATTTGCACGTTTTAATACATCAGGTGAATCTTGACTGAAGAGTTAGTGTTAGCTTACTTTCTGTCCGTGGATGCTGCCTGATCTGCGCGCTCCAGCTTTTTTCAGTACGCACTTGAGCATTTGCAGTAATTTGGTCCGACCAGGTGAATCTTTTAAATTAATCATCCTTCAGCAATGTACTGAGGTTTGGAGTGACCTAAGTCAGGCTAGAAATATCATCACTCTATGTAGTAACACTTCCCTTGGAGTGCTGATGTATCTATTTGTATAATAATGAAGTTTTTTTTTCTGAATAGATTTTAATGTATTATTCCCAAATCCTTCATTTAGGAATAGGAAATAAAATTAAAATGTAAACCTATAGATCACTTTGACTTGAATTAGTACATTTCATGTGTATGTACCAGTTCTGACACCGAGCAGCTGTCATTCTGCTTTAATTGTGTAATAAAATAGCTTCCATTTTAGATCAGTTCTCTTTTTGGAGTGAAAGTGACAATAAACAGGATCACCTAGCATGAAGTTCTGTTTTTCTTTAAATGTAGAAATTTGTGGAGCTTATTTTTCTAGTAATATTATTTGTCAAAACATTAGTACACTTTGTTCCTCAGGCAGCATGACCTGAGATTACTCTACTCTAACACTGGAATAGGACTGCATAACAAACAGGCAAGGAAGGAGCGTGTGGTCTGTTAAATGCCCTGCAGTCAGAATGGCTAAACAGATCATGAATCTAATCACTGCCGTTGAGTTTGTAATCACTAGTAATATCATGGAATGTCAACTGGAAGTGCCATGTAAATGCAGTGGCTATAAGAGCTGGCCAGAAGCTAGGAATACTGGTGATAATTCACTTCCTGGCTCTCTCAAGCCTGGCCATTGTCCACTAGGCACACATCAGCAATGTGATGGAATGCTCCCTATTTTTTTTCCTGGATGGGTAAAACTCCAACAACAATTGAAGCTTGACACTATTCGGGACAAAGCAGCCTGCTTGACCAGCACCACACCAACAAACACTTGCTCCTTCCGACAATGATGCTGTGTACAGCCTAAATATGCCCTACACCAAAGATCCCTTGACATCTATTTCCAAACCTGTGACATTCCTGTCTAAAGAACAAGGGCAGCTGATACATGGGAATATCACCACCTGCAAGCTCCCTTCCATTCTAACTTAGAAGAATGTCACCATTTGTTAATTGTTGCTGGGTCAAAATCCTGGCATTCTCTCAAGTGGCATTTTGGGCCAACCTACAGTAGGTGGACTGCAGTGGTTCAAGCAGGCAGTTTACCACCACCACCACCCCCACCCCCACCTCCACAAGGGCAACTCGGCATACCCTTACCATGAATTTAAGTCTCCTGATTCCAGAGTGTGGTAAATGGGGAATGGGGTTGAACTGCTAATGTGCAACAGTTTTAAATGTACAGCCTCTTGAATGACAATGAGAATCACAACTTCATAGAAAACTCAAGTGACTTGCATGCTACCTAGGCAGATAATGGTGGTTTTAAGGGGTTGCCTTGAGTTTATGATTCTTGCTTGCCAATGAGGTTTTTGCTGGGGTAAAAGATGAAGCTTTCTGATACCTCAAAGCAAAATATCCTCTACTGGATTAGATCTGAAGTAGGTTTTTATTCATTCTTTCCCTAGTCCATCAGGTTTCCCCTGGATATCAGCATCCCAAGGCAGTTCTGTATACACAATAGTGCAAAAAAACCTTCACAGTGCAGAATCACAACTGAGCCAAGTGAAACACTATCAGCCGTTGGTCAAGTAACCCCACACATCCTGAGCTAGGTATCACTTTGAATCACACTTACATCTGTGCCAGGTATATGTAATCGAACTTTCTGACTCTGTCCAACTGCCAACTACTTGATCAGTTTGGCCACTGGCAAATGTCAAGTATGTTTTTTCTCAGTTGATTTTAATTAGTTATTAAAAAAGAAAACTTTGACCCTAGCTAGCTTGCTCAGTTTACTGATCCATTTGTCATTCAATCAACATGTTTATATAGCGCTATCCTATGATCGAGGGTGTTTTTAAATTTAGCATATAAATAGCCCACGTTGTCAAAATCTAGTTCAGAGTCCAAAGTCTAGCCTTACAGTTAGTGTCACTTTAGTCCATTACCAAGCTAAAACATACAAGCATGCACATTCCTTTGGGCACAAACACTCTAGACAAGCAACCTTCTAATTATTTAAAACCATAGAACATGGGAGCAGAAGTAGGCCATTCATCCCATTGAAGAGAAGAGCAGAACAGACACCAATCACAACTGATCTGATAATCCTCAACTCCACTTTTCTACCTTGCACCATAATCCTTAGTTTCCATTTACTGATTTAAAAGTCTGGTTGTCTCTGCCTCAAACATACGTAATGACAAGGCTTCAGCAGCCTTTTTGCGGTAAAAAGTTCTGCAGATGAATTCTATAGGCCACCTTCAATTTCCTCCATCTGTATGGCTTGTTCTAAAATTGTCATTCTGACTTGAAAGTATATTGCTGTTACTTCACTGTCGCTGGATTAAAATCCTGGAATTCCCTCCCTCATGGCATTGTGGATCAACCTGCAGCGGTTCAAGAAGGCAGCTCACCACCTTCTGGAGCATTTAGGGCTAGGCAATAAATGCTGGCCAGCCAGTGATGCCCACAGCCCATAAATGGTTTTTTTAATGTCCTATGCTCTTCCACAAAGGGTAATCATTTTCTGCATTTACCTTGTCAAATTCTCTAAGAATCTTTCAATACAGCTGCCCCTCATTCTTCTATGTTCCAATGAGAAAAGGCCTGATCTAAAGACTGTTACTCAAGACAGTCCCTCCATACCTGGTTTCTGCCTAGTGAATCTCCTCTGAACTGCCTCCAATGTCAATCTGGGTCACCATTTGACTTTTAACCTTTTTGAATTCAAGCTAATCCAGCAGATTCAGGGTTACTACCTACAGTTGTTTTAATAAACTATTTTAAGGTTACGTGTACAGCCTCAGTGACTTCCACAACAAAGTAGAACTTGTTTTATCAAGCCATGTTTCATTCTGGGTTCTCACTTGTCTACTATAACTAGTAGTCTTAACTGACCAGATATTGAATGGTTTCCTGCCTTGTACTGATTTAATCCTGAGCACTTGCTGAAAAATGGTTGATTATTTTCACAAGCATTTGATAGCCAAAAGTATTACATAGTTAACAACAAGGCCTTGTAACCCAAATTATAAGATTCCCCCACCATTTTGTTGACTTTAATTCTTTCCTAAATTTATTTTCTCATTTCAGCTGAAGAATGTGAAATTACTTATAAGGTACTGTATCAGTTAGCAGGTTACAGACTTTGACCTAATACAATTCTGCCAGGTCAATCTTTGATAGATTTGAGGACACGATCAGTAGGCTTTACCTTCCTGTTTCCTTACTACTGCTATAAAGATGCAGGAGTTTTAAGCCCCAAGATCTGTTCCAGGCTAAATTGGATGATAGGCCGAACAAAACAAATGCTACATGTGTTGTCAGTCTGAAATGAAGACAATGCTTGGGTCTGTGATCAGTTTTAAAACTGAGGTAAAACAAGTGGCTTTTGAGCCAGTGAATCGTAGTGAGTGTGAGGAAGATTTAGAGAAGGGAAGCTTTTTGGGTAGCATGATGAGTCTAAATGACAGGCTTTTCATGATCTCAAAACCAAGGGTAAGTGCAATACAAAGAACAAAAGTGAGATACAACTAAACCAGGAAAAGGAAATTAAGAGTTACGGTCGTGATCTGGATGCATTGAAAGACTGAGCTCAAAGCAAGCTAAGAGGGGGAATCTCTTCGTTTAGCTCCATTCTACAGCCTCTGGACCTCACGAGTTCAACCTACCAATCCATAAATTCTGGCCCTTTTCGGTTTGATGATTTTGTTATCTCTTTATTCCTCTGCATCGCAGTTCTCAGAATTTGTCTGAAGGCATGGCTTTTGCTCCTTTAATATCCATTTCCACTTTGGATTTTTATTGTGGAACCATTTGTCATTTAATCTTTTATCCCCTTCTTCCCTTTCAGGCCTCTAATTTTGTTGTACTTAAACCCCAGTCCCTCTGTATTTGCTTCATTGTTAACCATTTTTCCTTCCCTATTGCTTCACCCAATTATTTCTAATGTCTTGTTAATTTAAATAATGTATTGAAGTGGGGGAAAACTGCCCTTTCTTATGTGCATTTGGTTGCTTCTGTCTACACCGGTCTAAAAATTTCCTTTTCCACAGCTGTTTTGACACCAAAAAAGTTGAATGAAACCGGATCAACTATTTAGTCAACTTAACTATTGGAAATGATGGCAAAACTTGCAGTTGACTGTCTAATGACCTTGAAGCCATCTGGCGGTGACCCATAGACTATTTAAGCAACAGTTTGAAGTCATGCTCAATGAATCATGACCCATGGTTCTACCACGTCTCCCAATCCCGGCGGCAACAGACCTAACAGGGTTTGTAATAGTGTAATGCAATTTAAGTGGGCGTCAAGTCTTCAACACTGACCTGTAATCCCATGAAGTTTCAAGGCAATAGGTGAAACTCAAATGGTGAATTTTGACCACTGCTTGGTTAAGTGGTAAGCGTAGAGAATGTCATCCTGAATGGGGATTTAAGTGCGGCTTCATAATGAGTACTACCAGAGCTGGTTGTATGCTGAATGGCGTAATCTGAGTGAGTTTGTGGAAGCTGTTGAGTGTGTTGACTGGATCGTTCCTACCACTACCGCCATTTGTTCCATCACCCAGTCCTGCCACACCAACGTCCCACCTTCATTCTGAGGACATTGTTCAATGAGGGTACTACTGTACTAAGTGAGCTAAAATCTTAACAGTTTAAACCTGAACATCTGAGCTCTACTTGGGCTAAGTTACGTTCACCCACTCTGTCAATCCAGGGGATGATTCTGGTTCAACATGTATAGGAAAGCATACTGAAGATTATATGATTCTGATAGAGCTGGAGTCCGGGACTGCTACATGCTTTTTTCAAAAAAAAAAAGCGTCAGTCATAGATAGTAGGAACTGCAGATGCTGGAGAATCCGAGACAACAAGGTGCAGGGCTGGATGAACACAGCGGGCCAAGCAGCATCATAGGAGCAAACACAGCAGGCCAAGCAGCATCGTAGGAGCTCCTACGATGCTGCTTGGCCTGCTGTGTTCATCCAGCTCTGTATCTTGTTGTCTCATCAATGTCAGAGGCAGTGTTAAGATACTCCATGGACAGCAGTTGAGATAAAAGTTGGGTTGTCCTGCCACATACAGTTGCAAAAATGGTGAATATTTAGACAACTAATTAGAGTAAGGGGCTCAAAACTTATTCCTATTCTCAATGATGGTACAGCCTAGTATGTCTCAGCAAATTACAAGGCTGAAGCACTTGAAATCAGCTTAGGCTGGAAGGACTAAGTGGATGATTTATCTTGGGTACTGGACCATGACTCTTATTAAATGGCTTATCTTCTATGGTTCTGTCAGTGTTATCAATTATTTAAAAATTTTTATAAAAGGTATTGTAGTTATAATCCTACCAGACTCTAGACTGCTTTGGCATGACTGATGATGGTTTAACCTGCAGGTCACCATACCTCAGGTGAGGGGAAGAGGTTGAGAAGGAGAGTCCTTCACTGTAACCTCAGCCAATCTGGAAATTGAACCTAAGCAGTTGGCATCACAGTGCATCGCCATTCAACCAACCACCTCACCCAGGGATTAAATACTATTTAATAGTACTTCCCACCTATTAACCAGGTTCTATTTGGGTTGTGCCAGAGACATTTATCTCCTGACCTCATTATAGCCTTGGCCTAAATGTGAACCAAGGACCAGAATTCTAAAGGTGACATGAGAGTGATTCCTTGAATTCAAGGCAGATTTTGACAAAGTGTGAGACAAGGGCCCCTAGCTAACCTGTAGTCAATGTCACAGAGGATTTCCAAGAGGTTTAAAGAGCCAGCAAGCCTCACTCTTTGCCTTGGAGGCCTCCAAAATAATCTTCTGATTCAGGGTCCGCACTGTGGAGCAGGATGAGATGTGCTTGTGTTTCTATTTCCAGGATGTGCCAAAGGAGAGGTCAGTGCTTAGTAAGAAAATTACTCAGTAATGTGCTCAATAATTTCATCTGTATGATATGAAGCCCACAGACAGTGCAGCCTGCCAGTCATTCCTGTCCTGTATCATGGCGGTCTTAGACAACAGTATATGGGAGAGGCTGGACCACCCATTATCTCTGGATGAGCTGACCAAGCCCCTTCAGTCCTTAGTAAAGAATAAAACTCCCAGAAGCGATGGTTTACCAGCCGAGGTGTATTCGGCTCTGTGGGACGTGATTGGCCAGAACCTGCTGGAGGTAGATGACGGTGTGCTTCTGTTTGGTAGCATGTGCAAATCCATGAGGAAAGGTATCATTACCCTCATCTACAAGTGGAAGTAGGGGAGAGAGAGAGGAAATTAGAAATTGGCAACCAATTTCACTGCTGAATGTGGACAACAAAATCCTGCTTGAGGTGATTGCCAACCAGGTCAGTTCTCCTCTAGGATTAGTGACTAACGCTGACCAAACCTGTGCGTACTAGACAGAATGATATCTGAGAACTTTGTGCTCTCCAGTGTTACAATCACCTACGTACAGGACAAGGGGTCTGAGTGCCTGTCTTATCAGCCTGGACCAAGAGAAGGCCTTTGAGAGGATATCACACACGTGCATGTGGGACATGATCTCCAAATTGGCTATGGGGAGAGAATCTGCAATTGAATCCAACTGCTCTACACCAATGTCACTGGTGCAGTCTTAACCAAAGGGTGGAAATCAGAAAGCTTGCCAATCAGATCTGGAGTCGGAGATAGTAGGAACTGCAGATGCTGGAGAATCTGAGATAACAAGGTGTAGAGCTGGATGAACACAGCAGGCCAAGCAGCATCAGAGGAGCAGGAAGGCTGACGTTTTGGGCATAGACCCTTCTTCAGAAATGGGGGAGGGGAAGGGGGTTCTGAAATAAATAGGGAGAGAGGGGGAGGCGGATAGAAGATGGATAAAGGAGAAGATAGGTGGAGATGAGACAGGTCAAAGAGGCGGGGATGGAGCCAGTAAAGGTGAGTGTAGATGGGGAGGAGATAGGTCAGTCCAGGGAGGACGGACAGGTCAAGGGGGCGGGATGAGGTTAGTAGGTAGGAGATGGGGGTGGGGCTTGAGGTGGGAGGAGGGGATAGGTGGGAGAAAGGCTAGGTTAGGGAGGCGGAGACAAGCTGGGCTGGTTTTGGGATGCGGTAGGGGGAGGGGAGATTTTGAAGCTTGTGAAGTCCACATTGAGACCATTGGGCTGCAGGGTTCCCAAGCGGAATATGAGGTGCTGTTCCCGCAACCTTCAGGTGGCATCGTTGTGGCACTGCAGGAGGCCCAGGATGGACATGTCGTTTGAGGAATGGGAGGGGGAGTTGAAATGGTTCGCGACTGGGAGGTGCAGTCCGAGCGTAGGTGTTCTGCAAAGCGGTCAGGCTGTCACTCGCCCCTGCCTTGTTTGTGTGTTGTATAGAGCCTTGTGCTAAGTCCATCACGAGGGATATGAGCCTGAGTGGGGTGACTATTGCAGGCAGCAGAGGCCTGCAGTTCAAAGCCTCTCTGTACATGCATGACATCACCATTTTCTGCTTGGAAGCACCGTCAGTGCGCAGAATCATGAGCATCTGCAAACAGTTAAGCAGTCTCGGGAGCTGAGGTAAATCGAGGCAGGAGTGAGGCCATGTTCTTTGGGAACTGGGCTGACTGATCCTTGATTCCCTTCGCCGTCAGGACAGATTACCTAATGATGCAGGGAATATGGTTTGGAAGGGCCGGGGCATGTGCAAAATCTTGGGATGAGCTGATCACCAAGGTGAAGCAGAAAATGGTCCTTTGGGAGCACCGCTCCCCCTCCATTGCGGGGTAAAAACCTGGTCATCAGGTATAAGGCACTCTTTCTGTTGGTGTACGTGGTGCAGGTCTGGCCCATTCCCAGAAACTCCATTTTAATCACCCTAGCCATCTTGCACTTCATCTGGAGGTTTAAAGATGGACCGTGTCTGCAGGCAGCCCATATACAAAACTCTGGATGGGGGAGGAGGCAGGGAAGAATGTACCCATCACTGCCCTTTTCCTGATGGTCACATTTATGTGTGGCTGCATCAAGCTGTGCGTAGACCCTCAGTACGCAGACATGCGAGTACATACTGAAGTTCTACCTGCTCCCGGTGTTGCAAAGGATGGCACTGGCCTTGTTGCCGCAGAACGCTCCAAGTAGTTGGACTGTTCCATATCACCTGTCCTTCATGGAGAAATATGCAAAGAAAAATAACTTTGACCAAAAGTCCATCAGGAAGTGGTCAGCAGGTGCCATCTTTGAGACCCTGCGAGAAATGGAGAGGGTGGATCCTGTTCCGTGGTTCTTTGAGCAGACTGTCAAAGTCATTTGGCAGAATGCCTCATCACCAGAACTTTCCAACGAGCACCAAGCCATCGCATGGCTGTTGGTGAAAAGGATATTACCTGTGAGATCTTTCATGTATGCCTGGTAGGTCTGCACCACTGCATGCTGTTCTTGAAGCAGTTGTAGGAGAGTTGAGACTGTCCTTCTTCTGGAATGTGCCTTTGCAAAGGAAGACTGGAGAGAGATGCAATGGTTTGTGTTGAGGTTCATCCGAAGCAACTCCATGACACAGGACTCTGGGTTCTACGGTCTGTTCTGTGGGATGCACACCAAGACAAACTTTGACTGTGTGTGTGGAGGACCACCAATTTGGTGAAAGATGGTCTTTGGTCTGTCCGAAACACCTCAGTCTTCCAGAACAAGGAGTTGAGCCTGACCGCGTATTGAAGATTGGCACGTTCCAAGGTCCAGGACTGTGTGCTGAGGGATGCACTAAAGTTTGGGGCAGCTGCTGCCAAGCACAGTGGAGAAAGACCACTGTCTGAGGTCTTCCTCCCGAATCCCGAAGTTAAATGGGAGACTGTTCATTTATCAGACCCCCTGGTACCTCAAATGTAGTCTGGTTCAAGCAAGAGAAGTCTTTGGTTTGTTTGAATAGAGTCAAACTCCATTGTTTGTTTGTTTCCTTGATATGATATTGTACAGAACTGAACTGTGTTCATAACTGTATATATACAAAAAGATATTTTTATGAATAAGGTATATTTTGAAATAAGAAAAGTGAACTACGATTTCTTTCCAGACGCTGCTGAGCTTTTACAGCAATTTCTATTTTTGTTACTATTTTTACTTAATCAATGGAACAGACAATATGCCACACTGCACTTTAAACTGCCGCAAAATTCCATACAGACTACATCAAATATTTTCACTGATTTTTGTTAAAGTTCCTGTCAAAATGGCTTGGTTAGTCAGACAATGGCCTCATGGTATTATCACTGGACTGTTAATCTAGAGACCCAGATAATGTTCTGGGGACCCAGGTCTGAATCCCGCCATGGCAGATGGTGGAATTTGAATTCAATAAATATCTGGAATTAAGAATCTAATGATGACTGTGAATCAATTGTCGGAAAAACCCATCTCGTTCACCAATGTCCTTTAGGGAAGGAAACTGCCATCCTTACCTGGTCTGGGCTACATACGACTCCAGCCCCACAGCAATGTAGTTGACTCTGAACTGCCGTCTGGACAATTAGGGATGGGCAATAAATGCTGCCTAGCCAGCGATACCCTCATCTCGTTAATGAATAGAACATAGAACAGTACAGCACAGTACAGGCCCTTCGGCCCATGATATTGTGCCGAACTTTTACCCTAAACCTGAGGTCTGACTAACTTCTCACCCCTACCTTATACTATCATCCATATGCCTACCTAATAGCTGCTTAAATGCCCCTAATGAGGCCAACTCCACTACCCTCTTCGACAATGCATTCCACACCACTACCGCTCTCTGAGTAAAGAACCTACCTCTGACATCTCCCCTATGTCTACCTCCACTACTTGAAGACTATACCCCCTCATAATAGCTACTTCCATCCTAGGAAAAAGTCTCTGGCTGTCCACTCTATACCTCTGATCATTTTATACACCTCTATGAAGTCACCTCTCATCCTTCGTCATTCTAAAGAGAAAAGCCCTACCTCTCTCAACCTTTCCTCATAAGACCTATCCTCCATTCCAGGCAACATCCTGGTACATCTCCTCTGCACCTTTTCCAACACTTCCACATCTTTCCTGTAATGAGGTGACCAGAACTGGACACAATACTGCAGATGTGGCCAAAACAAGGTTTTGTATAGCTGGAGCATTACTTCACGGCTCTTGAACTCAATCCCTCTATTAATGAAAGCTAACACACCATACACCTTCTTAACAACTCTATCCACCTGGGTGGCAGCTTTCAGGGAACCGTGGACATGAACCCCAAGATCCCTCTGCTCCTTCACACTGCCAAGAATCTTTCCCTTAACCCTGTATTCTGCTTTCAAATTTGTCGTTCCAAAATGAATCACCTCACACTTTTCAGGGCTAAACTCCATCTGCCACTTCTCAGCCCAGCTCTGCATCCTATCAATGTCCCTTTGTAACCTAGAACAGCCCTCCGTACTATCCACAACTTGACCCACCTTCGTATCATCCGCAAACTTAATAATCCACCCTTCCGCTCCTACATCCAAATCATTTACAAAAATCACAAATAGAAGAGGACCCAGAACAGATCCTTGTGGTACACCAATCGTAATAGAGCACCATGTTGAATATTTTCCGTCCATTACTACCCTTTGTCTTCTAGGAGTCAGCCAATTCTGAATCCAGTCTGCCACATTTTCTCCTATCCCATGCCTCCTTACTTTCTGCATGAGCCTACCATGGGGAACCTTATCAAACGCCTTACTTAAATCCATGTATACCACATCCACTGCTCTACCTTCATCCACGTGTTTGGTCAAATCTTCAAAGAATTCAATAAGGTTTGTGAGGCATGATCTACCGCTCACAAATCCATGCTGACTATCACAAATCAAACTGTGCCCAGCCAAGTGATCATAAATCCTATCTCTTAGAGCCCTTTCCAATAATTTACCCACCACTGAAGTAAGACTAACTGGCCTGTAATTTCTGGGGTTATCCCTATTCCCTTTTTTGACCAAGGGAATGGCGTTTGCCACTCTCCAATCTTCCGGCACTACACCCGTGGACAGTGAGAATGAAAAGAACATCGCCAAAGGCCCTGCGATCTCTTCCCTCGCTTCCCGTAGTATCCTTGGATAAATCCCATCAGGCCCGGGAGACTTATCTATTTTCAAGTTCCTCAAAATTCCTAGTACATCTTCCTTACTAACATCCACCTCCTCTAGCCTACCAGCCTGTTTCACACCATCCTCCTCTACAACTAGGTCCCTCTCAGTTGTGAATAAAGGATGACCTTCCTGTAAACAATCTGTGCTGATTGATCTTGATTGATTTTTGTTACTCAATTTTTTTCCACCACTGGGTTTAGGCCTATCCATAATTATTCAGTCTTTTTTTTTTAACATTTTTTAAACAATAGTAAATTAGCTGTCTGCTCGTCCCCTCACTAGAGAATTTGGAAAATGATGGTAAAAATGCTGCTTTTTCTCCTCTTGTTTCCATTATCATACTGGGATACATTTTGTCCAGGCCTGGGATTTAAAGATATCAATTCCCTTTAGCATGTCACTGTGTTGATTTTATCCAATACTTAGAGTCATACAGCACAGACCCTTTGGTTCAACTTGTCCATGCTGACCAGACATCCCAATCTGACCTCATCGCATTTAGCCCATATCCCTTTAAACCTTTCCTAGTCATATATCCATCCAGATGTCTGTTATATGTTGTAATTGTACCAGCCTCCACCACTTCCTCTGGCAGCTGATTCCATATATGCACCACCCTCCTTGGAAAAAGATAGCCCTCAGGTCTTGTTTGTATCTTGCCCCTCTCACCTTAAACCTACACCCTCTAGTTTTGGATTTACCCACCCTGGGGAAAAAGACCTTGGCTATTCACCCTATCCATGCCTCTCATGATTTTATAAGCCTCTAGAAGATCACCCCTCAGTCTCCAAGACTCCAGGGACAGTAGCCCCCACCTATTCAACCTCTCCTTGTAACTCAAAACCTTCCAACCCCAGCAACATCCTTGTAAATCTTTTCTGCATCCTCTCAAGTTTAACAACATTTTTCCTATAGAAGGGCAACCAGAATTGTACGCAGTATTCTAAAAGTGGCCTCACCAATGTCCTGCACAGCCACAACGTGACATCCTGACTCCTACACTCCTATGGTCTGACCAATGAAGGCAAGCGTACCAAACACGTTCTTCACTACCCTGTCTATCTGCAACTCCACTTTCAAGGAACTGTGCATCTGCACCTCCAGGTCTCTTTGTTCAGCAACAGTCCCCAGGGCCCTACCATTAACTGTATGGGTTCTGCCCTGGTTTGGCCTAACCAAAATGCAACACCTCACATTTATCTAAATTCAACTCCATCTGGCCATCTGATCAAGGTCCCGTTGTACTCTGAGATTACCTTCACTGTCCACTACACCACCTAGTTTGGTGTCATCTGCAAACTTACTAACCGTACCTCCTCTATTCAAATCCAAATCATTTATATAAATGACGAAAAGCAGTGGAAACAGCACCGATCCTTGTGGCCCACCGTTTGTCACAAGCCTCCAGTCCAAAAAGCAACTCTCCACCACCAACTTGTCTGTTTCCTAACTTCAAGCCAATTTTGTATCCAATTGTCTAGCTCTCCCAGGATCCCCTGACCTTACTAACCAGTCTATCTTGTAGAACCTGACTTCACACCCCACCTCCCCAATTGCAGTGTCTGAATTCTGAAATAATTTTCACACACACGTTACCTTACTGCTCTAAATAGGTTTCACATGTTACTGAGTTATTCTTTCTTTTGGTCTGTTTATATCGAATCCCACTTGCCAATATTTTTCATGCTCTTCCTCGAACAGCACCCAAACAGACTGTTTGGCCCACTGTGTGTATGCTATGATGCCATTTTAAACTAAGCCCATCTGCCTGCACATGATCCATATCCCTCTACTCCCTGCCTGTTCGTTGTCTGTCTAAATGCCTCTTAAACATTGCTATTCTATCTGCTTCTACCATCTCCCCTGGCAGACGTTCCAGGCACCTACCACCCTCTGTGTAAAAAAAACTTGCTTCTCATTTCTCCTTTAAACTTCCTCCTCCTGTCACTTTAAACCTATGTCCCCTAACATTTGACTTTTCCACCCTAGTATAAAGAGTCTGATTATGCACCCTATCCATGCCTCTCAATTTTATATACTTATATCAGGTCGTCCCTCAGCTTCTGACACTCTAGTGAATACAATCTAAGTTTGTCCAAGACAACAAGGTGCAGGGCTGGATGAACACAGCAGGCCAAGCAGCATCATAGGAGCAGAGAGGCTGACGTTTCGGGCCTAGACCCTTCATCAGAAAAGGGGGAGGGGAAGGGGGTTCTGAAATAAATAGGGAGAGAGTGGGAGGCGGATAGAAGAGGGATAGAGGAGAGGATAGGTGGAGAGGAAACAAACAGGTCGAAGAGGCGGGGATGGAGCCAGTAAAGGTGAGTGTAGGTAGGGAGTTAGGGAGGGGATATGTCAGTCCAGGGAGGATGGACAGGTCAAGGGGGTGGGATGAGGTTAGTCAGTAGGACATGGGGGTGCGGCTTGAGGTGGGAGGAAGAACAGGTTAGGGAGGCGGGGACGAGCTGGACTGGTTTTGGGATGCGGTAGGGGGAGGGGAGATTTTGAAGCTTGTGAAATCCACATTGATACCATTGGGCTGCAGGGTTCCCAAGCGGAATATGAGTTGCTGTTCCTGCAACCTTCGGGTGGCATCGTTGTGGCACTGCAGGAGGCCCAGGATGGACATGTCGTCTGAGGAATGGGAGGGGGAGTTGAAATGGTTCGCGACTGGGAGGTGCAGTTGTTTATTGCGAACCGAGCGTAGGTGTTCTGCAAAGCAGTCCCCGAGCATCCGCTTGGTTTCCCCGATGTAGAGGGAGCCACACCGGGTACAGCGGATGCAGTATACCACATTGGCAGATGTGCAGGTGAACATCTGCTTGATGTGGAAAGTCTTCTTGGGGCCTGGGATGGGGGTGAGGGAGGAGGTATGGGGGCAGGTGTAGCACTTCCTGCGGTTGCAGGGAAAAGTGCCGGGTGTGGTGGGGCTGGAGGGAAGTGTCCGTCCTCCCTGGACTGACCTATCCCCTCCCTAACTCCCCACCTACACTCACCTTTACTGGCTCCATCCCCACCTCGTCGACCTGTTTGTTTCCTCTCCACCTATCCTCTCCTCTATCCATCTTCTATCCGCCTCCCACTCTCTCCCTATTTATTTCAGAACCCCCTTCCCCTCCCCCTTTTCTGATGAAGGGTCTAGGCCCGAAACGTCAGCCTTTCTGCTCCTATGATGCTGCTTGGCCTGCTGTGTTCATCCAGCCCTGCACCTTGTTGTCTCAGATTCTCCAGCATCTGCAGTTCCTACTATCTCTGATTCAAGTTTGTCCAACCTCTCCTTATAGCTAATACACTCCAATCCAGATCCTGGTAAACATCCCTCTACTGTCCCTTTTTGTCAGGCCTCCACTTTTAATACAGTGGTTTTCTGTAACATTGGGCCCCCAGCATTTGTCATTAACTTTCAGGTTTCTTTGTTTTCTTGTTAATTCTCTCCTTTAATCCCATTGACATTTGTGAGTCCTCCCATGTTCTTTCAGAGCTCATACTTGCTCTGAACCCTCATGATCCCTTCCTTGATGACCTCCCACTGATCTGGCACTGATGTACCGAGCCTAGTTTCTGGTCCACTTTAGTTAAAACACATCTCAGCTTAGTAAAACTAGCTCTTCCCCAACTGAGAACTTTTATTCCTCTCGTCTTTCATCTTTGCCACAATTACCCTAATTCTAAATGAATTAAGATCACTTCCAAAAAAGTTTCCCTCAACTGAAATCCCTTTAACCAGCCCAGCTTCACTCCCTAAAACTAAGCCTTTGAAACTCCCCCTCCCATGTTGGGAACGTTCTCCTGAATGAACCTAATGTTACAGATGACACAATGTGGAGCAGGCTGGGCAGCTTCGAGTCAGCTTTCCTGCTCCTCTGATGCTGCCTGGCCTGCTGTGTTCCTCCAGCTCTTGACTCCAGCATCGGCAGTTCTTTATCTCCCTTGATACTAATGTTATCCTAGTTGAAATTCAAATAGTTGAATTGTTCCACTATTACGGTCTAGTTTGTGTTCTTAAGAGACTTGCCTACATTTCTCCCATCAGCTACTGCCAATGTGACTTTGTCTAACGCAAGTTCAACATCAGTTTCTAAGATGTTCTACTTTGCACAAGTGAAATAATTCACTCAGAGTGAAGCGTAACACATTAATTTCAAAATGGAGTAATTTTGCAATCGGAGCCAGCTTAATCATTTCTCTTTCCCTTCCTGTTTTTGCGATGTTTGATTGGCGTCGCCAGAGGCGGGACGTTTTAGAGTTTCGTTTTCCTCGTCCTGACGCCTCTGCCGCAATGAAAGAAGAAAGGTTTCGTTTGTGCATATCATTCTTTAGGAAAACTATCCCTATGCAGATCAGTAATGATTCTGGCCATTAACGTCACCTTAAACGAGCTCAGAGGCAACCGTTTGACCCTGTGTAATTGAAATGATTTGAAATTTCAGGGTCCTTTTTAATTTTTTTTGCATCGCTCATTCTGCGTCCGTGTGTCTATTGAGTCGCGACAAAATCTCCAGTCTGGGCAAAGGGCGTAGTTACTTATCAGCGGATCACTTGTTGAAATTATAATGGCAATTTTATGAACCTTTGTAGCCTTTGGGGAATAGGTTTTATTTGAATTTGTGAAGTCATTGCTTCTTGTTAGCATCTGCCGAATAAATCTGGAGTTAAATGTTCTTCTTTGACAGTTGAAGCGAAAGCAAATTGACCTCAAGAGACCCCCAAGAAGACCGTCCATTTGAAACAAAATGACAGAGGTAAGGTTTCACTTTGGCCCTATCATAAAGAATAATTGCTTTTCATGAATGAATGAAACAGCAAAATCCCAAACCCCGCAAATTTCTAATTTAAGAACAGGGTGGACATTCAGTGATGTGATTTCTCACTAAAGATTTATGTTTGAGGAAAGAGCTGCCTATTTTCTGTAGTTCCTCATTGTCTAACAGCCTGGTAATATTCTGGTGAATCGTGCTGTTTGCCTTCTAAAGTTATGTATCCCTCAGATACGGTAAATAAAGTTGCCATAGTCCCAGGGACCAAAGAGCTGCTCTCTCATTAGAGAGTGATGATTGAGTGTAACCTGAGGGTCACCACACCTCACGCAAGGTGGAGCAGGTGGGACCTTCATGCTAACCTCAGTTGGCGCTGGCGTCTCTCTGCATCATAAACCAGTCGTCCAGCCAACTGAGCTAGCTGACAGGCATGGCACCCAAAACTGTGTGCAGTATGAGGTGAAATCAGGGATTTGTACATCTCTGGCAAAATTCCCTTCCTCCTTGATTCTATCGCTTTGCAATTGGCATTGAAAATGGAGGGATGTCAGATTCTCCTGAAAATCCAACATTGTTTTTCCTGTGTAAGTTAACAATGATTCTAATGTTAGTGAGATCTGGAATGCCTTTAAATAT
>NC_063354.1:16227248-16263179 GCF_021869965.1 Rhincodon typus
TAAATAACTCCATAAATTGCAAATATGTGATTCTCTCCATTTCTGTTTACCGCCTCTTATTTAGAATTTGTTTTGGACTCTGGTGCTTGTATCTTGCCCAAGGCTGCCTGGTTGTTAGGAGTAATTTCAACATTCCAATGAGTTTGTTCACTTGTTTGGATTGCATTCACATTGGACTGATACAGTTTCACATCCCATGTAGGACTGTGTTTGCATAGTTCTGGGTTATAACAAATAAATATCATACCTAAAAACTTAAATGGAATTTCTTTTAAGTTGTTTATTCTGCATCAGATAATAGTAAGTTATAGGAGTAAACGAATTGTGTCTTTTATATATACAAGATGCCAGGGTACAAATGGAATACAATGAAAGGTGCAGGGAAAAATGGAGATGAAATGTTATTAAACCTGATACCTTTATTGAAAGCGTTACAATCCCAGCTGGTGGTCTTACTGGAAAGTCAGATCCCAGAATGAAACCTAGCTTGATAGACCATAAGTTTTGTTTTCCTTTTTGGTTTCCATGGCAGCCAGACGCTGAGCATATTCACAAGAGGCTGCTAGTGTACTTTTAACAAAATTTTTCAATTTTAATAGGCTGGAGATCTAAATCACTCCAGATCATGGCACTTTAAGAGACTTTAAGTGTGCCTTTTTCAATTCTTTAAATTTTATCCATAAAATTGAATTTCCCACATTTCAGTTAAGGCTGCTGGAACAGAACAAAACAGGGTATGGTTGAATTCATCACCAGTTTCAAATGGTCCAAGAGATTAATGTTTTTTTTCCTTGTTTGTATCATTCTCTACCCGACTACTTTGTCAGCAAAAATGGAATCTACAAGAAATAGGGTTTGGAATTCTCTATCCAGTCCCCACCTCCCATTTTTAATGGTCTGCCCAAGCATTACAATTCAGTGAAAATCTGCACCTCAGATTTTACTTATCCACAAAGAATTACTGCTTGTTTAACTTCCAATGCTGCAACAGCTGGAACCTAAGGCATCCAGCTGAACATTGGGAAGATTGAAGCCATTGATTCCATCCCCCTACCTGGTCACTGTTTTAGGCTCAACCAAGCTGATCTCAGCTTCTGCAATCTGTTTGGCCCTGATATATTTCCAACCTGCCTGTTCTGCCATAACTTTGACTACGTCCATGCCTTCGTTATCATTAGACTCAATCATTCTATAACTGCACTGGCTGACCTCTCATCCTCACCCCCTTATAAACCAGCTTGTCCCAAATTCTGCTGCTCATATCCTTTCCTACGCTAAGTCCCATTTGTCATTCATTGCCTACATAAGATTCCCATAAATCTTCTGAATTAAGATTCTGATTCTTGTGTTCAAACACTTCCCAGCTCCTCTACCTCTTCATGACTCCTTGGAGTCACTGTTCATCTGACTCTAGTCCCTTGTACATTCCATCCCTGCAACGCTGACAGCTGCACTCTCATCTACCTTGCCTTCATCCTTCTGATTCTTTCCCTATAACTTTCTATTTCTCTAACATTGTGTCTTATTTAAGAGTTTCTTTAAAACTCACCCAGTTGATCAAGCAATTGATCACCCTTCCTAATCTCTTATTATTGACTTAATATCTGTTTCTTTCTTCACACTTTGGGAAGGACTCTAGGATGTTTTCTCTATGTTAAGGGTTGCTTTACAAATAAAATTTGTAGTTGGTGTAATTCTTCAATGGCACAGAACACATCCAGATCATCTTCATGACCTGATTTCTAATTGTGACTACTTTTAAATGAGGACTTCTATGTACAAGAACATAAAACTAACAAATTAATCTTCATTTATTTTTAGCTCCAGTGTTGGGAGTTAGCATAACTTCAGTACCGGATCCACCTGTCCTAAAAGTACATGACAAACTAACTCTAAACTGCCTCGTAAAACAAGGCTCTAGTGTGACCTACCAATGGTACTTTAATAAACAAGAAATATTGTCAACCTCTTCAGTCAAAATAAACCAATCCAGTCTGGTTATTGATCATGTTCTTCTTAACAATACCGGTCATTATCAATGTCAAGCAAGCAACCGATTCAATATGACAACATTCAATGTTGTCAGCAATTCCACAGAAGTAATTGTTAAAGGTAAGTGATTTTTATATTTTGTTATTCATTTATTTTGTGATATTACAAGTGAACCATGTACCACTTAAGTTTCCATCATGGGGCTCAGTGGACGAATGTCGTGGTGAGAATTGGAAGAAGATAGTGATAAAAATTAATGAATGAAGTGACAGTGACAGTGGATGCCTCAAAGCTAGTAAGTTACATTTAAGAAAATATGAAAACTGTATCTTCTGTAGATTCTAACTTACATTGCTGTTAAACACGTTTCTGTGAAAATCAATAGGAAAAGCAATTGTGCCAACAATATTGCACAGTTGACTCACTACTTCAGGAGGTGAATGTTACAATTACCCCCAGGCTTTTGGAATAACCTCATTCTTGCAAAATGTCAGCCTGTGGCACTTCATACTTATCAATCATAAACCACCACTACCACCACCATGTTAATTTGAGCATGCAGCCAAAGGTAACGTACTGTACGTGGTGGAAATTGGAAATAAAATAGAGAGAATGTCAGTAATACTCAACAGGCAGGGTGGTATCTGTGCAGAGAGCTAGTGTTTCAGGTCAATGATCTTTCGTCAGCCCTGTCTGCTTCAGTTAATTTTCTGGCTTGCTAAAAATTTTGTGCATAATTTTCCTTCAATGCCCCACATGCAATTATAATACAAAAACATGACAACTGCTTTGAAAGATGATTTGTTTTCACTCCTGATGTTTATAACGAAATTCAGATATGATGGTGGCACATCTATGCATCTTCTTCTGCACTCATCTGGAACTGTCTCAGTTCTGAAAAAGCTGAGTGTGATTTTTGACACCAGTAGGACTGTTTACTGCATTAAGATCTTGGCACTGTTCAAGGTTGGTTCACTTAAGATATGTGAGATGTATTTTTAAAAGGAAATTAAACTTTCATTTCTGAGTGGTATTCATGCTCCTCATTTTCTTTTTCAAGTTCCAGCATCGAATCCTGACATTTTTGTGGATGTAAACTTTGTGGAGAAGGATACCATGTTCATAACTATTAAATGTTTATCGCACGAAGGAACCCTACCAATAACGTACACATTGTATAAAAACACAAGCTTTGTGATGGACTATAATGCACAAAGTCGGAGAGAAGGTCAATTTATTGTACCCGTACCTTACACTGACAAACTGGGAACCTTCAAATGCAAAGCTATGAATGGATTTGATTCAAAATACAGCAATGGGCTGGATGTAGGTATGAACAAAGTGAATGTTTCAATCTAATTTATTCTGTTAAAGCTTATTTTATTCTCCGGTTATTTTAAAATGGGAGTTTCATAGAATATGTGTACTCAATTTAGTTGCCAGCTTAAAAACAACGACATCATCCAAAGAAGCTTACAGATCAAATAGTCCTGAATGTAACGTTATCACAAATTAATTACACTAAATGTGCAGTGGGAACTATTCTGCATGAGAAGATAACTGTACTTAAACAGAGTCCATGTCCACACTTTTAGTTAGAGCTTTATTTCAGGTAGTCACACTCCTTAAAATGCACACCCCACTAATTACTAATTACCTATAGTTGTACAACCAAATGACCGACAATTAATCCTTCATTAGTATTTCCATCACATGCACCTTCATTCTGTTAAGTCTCAGCATTCCTTCAGACCATAGTAGATTTTAGCAGATTCTCCTTTTCATGTTTAAATAAATCAATATATACATAGTAGTAAAGAAAACACAAACAAAACATACAAAATGACAACATATTGTATGTCTTATTTTTGCACATTAAAGTTCCTCGAATCCTTTCCAGTATGTACAACAGTTTCTTTGATGTTTTACGTAGAAAGTGACAACTATCAGATAGCTGACTTGATATTCAGTAATTGAGGGATTGCGTTCAAGAGCCGTGAAGTTATGCTCCAGCTATACAAAACCCTGGTTCGGCCGCATCTGGAGTATTGTGTCCCATTCTGGTCGCCTCATTACAGGAAAGACGTGGAGGCGTTGGAAAAGGTGCATAGGAGATTTACCAGGATGTTGCCTGGAATGGAGGGAAGGTCTTACGAGGAAAGGTTGAGAAAGCTAGGGCTTTTCTCATGAGAACAACGAAGGATGAGAGGTGACTTGATAGAGGTGTGCAAAATGATCAGAGGTATAGATAGAGTGGACAGCCAGAGACATTTTCCTAGGATGGTGGTAGCTATTACCAGGAGGCATATTTTAAAGTGAGTGGAGGTAGATATAGGGGAGATGTCAGAGGTAGGTTCTTTACTCAGAAAGTGGTAGCGTCGTGGAATGCATTGCCGGAGAGGGTAGTGGAGTTGGCCTCATTAGGGGCATTTAAGCAGCTATTAGCTAGGCATATGGATGATAGTATAAGGTAGGGGTGGAGGTTAGATGGACCTTAGGTTTAGGGTAAAAGTTCGCCAAAACATCGTGGGCCATATGCCTGTACTGTGCTGTACCGTTCTATGTTCTATGTTCTATACTCATCCATTTCAAATTGGAGATTTCTCCATTCTCCAGCATCTGTTTCAAGACTACAATGTCGATCCCAAGTCTTTTCTCATTCTCACATTTTGTTGAATGTATGGTATCTCATAGTGACTAATGTCACACTAAGTAGTATTGCTGCTGACTCCCTCTTAAGAATTTCTACAAATTTTCACTCAAAAATGCCAAATCTACCATTTCACCAAGAGCTGGAGTTTCTGCTGTTAAAGTATTTTGAATACTCTGCTGATCTTTTTAGTTTCCCAAGCTAAAGGACGGATTTTACCCTCCTTTCTCACAAGAAAAATTATAAACCATTCTGCATTTGAGAGCCCATGACAAAGATCTGCATAAGGATCATCACTAAAAACATGTTTCATATGCCTGGCATCTCCCAGTGATGGATATTTCAAAACTTGATGCTCCATTTTTAACAAAAAAATGTATTCACTCAATTAATATTTTTTACCTTAGAATTTGTCGTAGTTGCACTCAAGACTAATGTTTCAAAAAGGACATCTGGCCTTGTTTGGGTGCACAGCTAATTCAGCTATCCAATTAGTCTTCACAGTTCCTCCATATCAGTTTCAGAAGCTGCTACCACTTTCTGTGAGGGTCTACTTTCACTAACAGCAATGGAGATAACATTTTCCAAATAGGATTGCTGTTGCAAAATGATAGTCAATCCATTCTGCCTGATTTCTGATCCAGTATGTTTAAAAGCTGCAGAAGTCTGACTTTCAATGTTGAATTCTGTTTTAAGTCCATTAATGACAATGGTTAAAATTCACTGATCCCACCCAACAGAAAGTCATCTTTGTACATCTTAAAGTGTCTCAAAGTGCCCCTCATCAGGCCAGTAAAACATGGGGATCTGCTTTTAAGTAAAGATATCCCAATTTTAATAAGACAGGCCTTACTGATGTTATGGGCCAGACCAAACCCCCTCAAAATATATTAAGAGAGCCTAGATCCTAACATTTTCTTATTTTAAAGATAAGTGCAAGGCATTGCATTCCAATTCGATTGGCCAAACTACTCAACTTTGAGCAAAACACACTTTATTTTAACTGTAGTGTAAAAATAGAGGCAAAATAAAAGAAAAGAATGGTTTAACTGCAACAGTGTCAAAATGCTTAGCGAAATAACATGTTAACTATTACTAATTAGCTGTTCCAATATAGTAACATGCCATAAACACATCCTTGGCAAAGGCAAATTCAGTAAGATAGATTGTCTTACGTGTAATTCTAGTAGCATTAAGAGAGCCACAGCTTTTAGATGTAACAGAGAGAGGAATAAGAGCTTCCACATCCAGCTTCAAGACCCCTTCAACTGCAGAAAACTAGAAATAAAAATCCTGGCTCTGGTGGGCTTGACCCCACCCATTCAGGCTGCTTCTATTGCTCCAACTTTAAAAAAAATTCAAGGCCTCACAAGCTGTTTACTTTATTGGCTTTGAACAGACCACTCGTCGCCTCTGTCCCAACATTTCCTCATTTTAAAAAAAATGGACAAAATGCATCTCTTAAAGCTATAGTATCATCACACTGAGAATTATCAAACTCTAGAATTATTACTTAGGCCATATATGCATTTATTTAACCTCCAGAGTGTCCCTACTGCAATTCGTCCATCCGTTAGAGAAGAAACACTTCCTTCTTGAGTTGATCTCCCTGCAGAAAAGCAGCTTTAATATCAGTTGATTTAGCCTCCCAAGCATTTCTTGCTAACAAAGCCAAGAAAATTTTCAAAGTTGATTTTCCTGTCATCAGTGAATCTACTCTTTATATCTTGGTCTCATACCTTTTCATCAAAACCTTGCGTCACTCGAGTCATAGAGCACAGAAACGGACCCTTCAGTCCAACTTGTCCATGCCAACCAATTTTCCCAAGGCTTACATTTGGTCCATATCCCTCCTAAACCTTTCCTATTCATATACCCTTCCACATGTCTTTTAAATGTTGTAACTGTACTTACATCTACCACTTCCTCTGGAAATTCATTCTATATACGAATCACCCTCTGCATGAAAAAGTTGCCCCTTGCCTTGCTTTAGCCTTGTAGGTTCCATCAGAGGATACCTTGATCCATGCATATCCATCTTGTGATAATGCTGGCACCCCCATGAACATCTAAATTCTCTCCATCTTTGTGGCTCCTGTTGTTGGTATCTTTTGTTAACTTGCCTTTTAGCTTATTCATGGGGCCACTAACACCTCCCCATCACACAGGACTCTTCTCCTGGTTTATGCTGTATTTCTTGTCCTTGTTAAACTACTCCCTTTATCTTGCCTCCTACCTCTTTCCGGACTGTTACTGTTTGACCTTCTATTAACGGGATTTCTTTCAACAGTTTGTAATATTTTTTGTATGGCATGTTCACTCCCAGACCCACTGTTTGAGTTTATATTGCGCTTTCCTGCCCTCTGTCTTTCTGCTTCATGTTCCCAATCCATGGGCCTGATCCCTGCCTCTCATCTTGTACATTCATCCAGCTGTGATATTTTCTAGTGGCCTTCCCTGCTGTATTTACTGAAGTTGAACTTCTCAACTGGTTAGCCCCTACTGGTAAATCTTTGACTATAGTACTCACTTTTAACTGTCGTCCTTAGGGACCAGTGGCCTCCTGTTGACCATTAGAACTGATCTGTCAATTGTAGTCATTTGATACTAATAACTGTGCAACATTTGGTTATGAGAGTTCCTCATTATTTCCTGTAACCCCTTCAGAATCTGCAAATTTATAATCTATACCAAGCAACACTTAGAGCATGTAACCGCACAACAGGGTCACGTACTGTACAATTATTATTTTTGTCTTTACTAAGGCGCTGTCTCATATAATAAACCATATATCTCTGAGTGAAAATGGTTTTCACAATGGCTTTACCTTCTATCTTAAGTCTCACCAATTTCTTTGAGACTTAGGCTTTCATGAAAGCCTTTCTTTCTGCAGACAGTGCATTTAAATGCTCTGAGAAAGTAGAATTAATTGTAGCCTTTTCCCAAGCTGGAGGTTGATCACTTATTACTAATGGAACTTTATTATTCATACTACAAACTAACTGATATGGCCTATATACATTAACTATTTGCAACAAATTCTTAGCATGTACAACCTGTGCGTGTGCAGACAATAATTTATAGCTTCACTGATCTGCCAAAAGTTTATGAACCATTTAGTTGATTACTGAGTGGTTCCTTTTACACATTCAATGCTGAAATGGTTTTTTGCTCCATATTCATAACTAAAATGTTCATATTCACACACCTATCTCTAACTCTTCACAGTTATCAGTGAGAAATATTGTTGGCAGTCTAACACATTAACACGTATATTACCAGTTGCCTTGTTCCATTAGGTCTCAGACATTCCTTCTCACCATATTAGAGGATAACAGGAAATACTCAATATGCCTTTACATGAAGTGGAAGGAAGAAAAAAGAAGCAGATCCAAAAGATTGCTTCCAGCTGCTCTTTTCTTGCTTTACAAAGCGCTGCTGACAGCTGCTTTTCCTCTCCAATGTTCTTCTTTTGTTTCTGTTTTCTTCCCTCCTCCTTCCAGTGCTACCCAGTCCTACCCAAACCCTGAGTGATCCGTGGAATGAATGTTGCTGTTACTACTTTCCCTGACTGGACAAGTCCTCAGTCCTAAAATACCACTGTGAAGTGGAAGAAAAGTTGGAAGACAGGTCACAGGACTCCATGTTAACTGTTTTCTTTTCACAGATGCTGCCAGACCTGCTGAGTTTCTCCAGCACTTTCTGTTTTTTTTTGTTGTTTTAGATCTCCAGAATTCACAGTTCTTTGTTTTATTTTATTTGGGATAAATAATAGTTTCTTGAGAGATTATCAGGCTATATTTAAAATAAGTATACATTACCACTACTGAAACATTGTTAAAATGACTTTATTACAAATACATAACTGAACCCTGAATGCCCAATGAGTTAGCTCCTCCCTCAAGGAACAATCCTTTATATCCCGATGGGTCCAGCTTATCTTGATATCAGTTAACCCTTTCAGGTACTAGCTGCCATATACAACACCAAATCCCTGATTCCCCCAAGAGATCAAATATCTGTTTATCCTCAACTTTAAATATGCTCAAGGATTGAGCATCTGAAGCTCGTGGGACAGAAAATTCCAAAGGTTCACAAGTATCTGAATGAAGAAATTTCTTCTCATCTTGGTCCTAAATGAATGACCATTTATCCTGAGATTGTGGCCTCCTCTGTTATCTAGCTTTCCTACCCCATGAATTAACCTCTGTGTCTATCCTGTCAAGCCCCTTCACAATCATATATGTTTTAATGAGGCCACTTCTCATCCTTCCAACCTCCAGGGAGTAAAGGCACAATATTCACAACATAGGTTAACCCTGTCCTTCCAGAAATCAATGGAGGGAACCTACGCTGTACCACCTCCAGTGCATGTATATCCATCCGAGAATATATAATCCAAAACTCCGCACAGCTCTCCCAAATGTGGTATCATCAAATCCCAATATAAATGTAAAAAGACATTTCTATTCTTGAACTCGTTTACAATAAAAATCAAACTAAATAAAGTCAACTATTTCTGTATGGGGGAGGTTGTGGGAAACAGAGGGTGAGTCTCCCTTGGTTCGTGGTGCACACCTTAGCCATTTACTGCAATATAGTTCTGTCAGCAGCTGCCTCCTTGCTGTCTACACCAGAAAGCAATATTTACATGTCGAGATATGTATGCTAGAAAACACTTAAGAACTCTACTGGTGTATACATGGACACATCCGTTCTGTTATGATACTGTAGGTAGCTGTTGTGTTTGCTGCAAAACCCCAACAAAGCCTGTGAAAATTTGCTCAATATGCAGATTCTTTTTCTACATCTTAAATCCAATTTCTGAATGTTCTGAATTTCTCTTCAGATTTGTCTGTTAAATTGACCTCAAAGCCAGATCCCCCAATTCAGGGCCACCAAGTCACACTGAATTGCAGTGTAACTTATCAAACCAATGCAAAATATACCTGGTACTTTGTGCATTCAAAAGAGAATTCAACGGAAAGCACAAAACAGAATCAACTCACTCATGTTGCAAACCATCCTGGAAGATATTACTGCTCAATTAATGGACAAACTAGCAACTGGATTGAAGTACTGAGTCAAGGTAAGGTGCTTTTTGTAGTGTTATCATCAACCATGTCATCAAAGTTTCTTACGAAAAGATTCACAACTGCATTTTTTAATAGCAAAGGGCAAGGGCTAATGATGCTGTGAAATTCAGTGTTTCCTACATTCTCATTATCAATCATTTGCCAGCCAACAATAGCAACTTAGAAAGTATTGGAAGTTTCCAGTATGTTTCTTAGCCTCAAGGTGACAGAAAAATGGTAAATTTAGAACTGCATTGCCATAAAATGAGTGCTTCACTCATACTGGATACTATTTATGTGAGCGAATCCCAATTTGTATCTTAAAAACTTGACTCAGACAGATGCACCTACTGTCCTGTGGTGGAGCCTTGGTGAATATGGCAGTGGAGGGAACCATTATATAATCTTTCCCGCCTGATTTTCCTTTGTCACTGCACTGCTGCAATATTCATTAACAGATGCATTCAGGTACCAAGCAATGTTGTATTGCATACAAATGCACTAAGGTTCATACGCTGATTGTCACAGCATGTAACTTCCATGAGCATTGAGACAGAACAAGTGAATAAAGTGAATTTATTAATTTTATTGCAATACGATATATATAACCTTTTGCTGCAGAAGGACAATGGTAATTGTTGACATTCTAATTTTCCAGATTCCAGTCTCCAACCAGTGACAATTGCTGTCATTGTAGCAGTCACAGCGCTGCTGACTTTGGTTCTCGGATTGATTTGCTATTGCATTTCTCAGAAAGGTATGTAGTAAGAGCAAAATAGTCACTGGTTTTAATTAGTTAATTTTAGTTCCACTCAGAAGGGTAGATTAATTTAGCTGTAGCCTCAAATTTTTCAGTTTTAAATTATTAATCTGCATCTTAAGAACAATCAAGGTTGAAAAAAGGTCTCTTGGCCCTTCAAGGATGTAGGAATGTAAGGTCTGCACTTTAATGAGTGAACAACAACAGGCTTTATTTGACATGTCTATATAGAGAGGATGGTAAAAGGGAGGATGTGTTGTTTGGAACCCTAAAGACCCAGATTCCAGTTCAATATGATCTAACAAAATAAAATGCTCATCTCCTAATATTTTAATCTCATACAACAGTACTGTTGCAAATTAAATAAAAGCTGTGCACCCGCTCTCTCTCTCAATCTGAGAGTCTGTATTTGGGTTTCTGCACTGTTTGGCACTTTAATCTGCTAATGTTTGGTTTCTCATTACAGCTGTTCATTGGAATGGAAGTAATTAATTAAGGAAATGCCTCAATGAGAGTGAAATCTGTCAATGACTTACACTTTTAGAACTGCACTTTGGGGCAGTGATGGTGTAATGGTGTTGTAATCTAGAAACTCAGCATTAATCCTCTTGGGATATGAGTTCAAATCCTACCACAGAAACTGGTGGAATTTAAATTCAGTTAATAATTCTGAAATGAAAACTAGTCTATGTAATAGTGACCATGAAACCATCATTACTTGTTTGGTTCACCATTGTCCTTTAACGAATAAAATCTGCCATCTCTCCCTGGTCTGGCCTACATATGGCTCCAGAGGCAAAGCAATACAATTGACTCTTAACTGTCCTCTGAGATGGCCTGGCAAGCCACTCCTTTCAAGGGCAAATAGTGATATGCAACGTCTCATGAAAGAAAAAGATAAACCTACCAAAGACACCACCTGGAATCCCAGTGACGGTGATCTTGAAGACATCAATTGCCCAATGTTAACACATACTTCCTCATACTGGAAACAGGATATATTGAGCTAAAGTGACTCCAAGAAATGAATATAGGGAGTGAGATGATGGCAAACCTAGCAAAAAAAGACCATTATGATTATTATTTGGTGTATCTGCTAGATTCTTTAGGTCTTGTTATGCAGTGGAAATTCCATCCACTTCCTGAAGAATAGTGTGTTGCCACTGGTTTCTTCAGGTGGAATACTGGAAGGACCGAGAACAATTTCTGGCAAGTTCTTTGTCACACCCTAGTAAATGCTTGCAACTGAAAATTCTGGTCTTTCTTTCTCCACTAATTGTGTAGTGGTATTGGAAAATGCACTTAACATACAAACAGAACAATTTGCATATGCACTGAAGCATTTCCAAAACATTATTGCAAGCACTTCCACTGAAAAGCAAAAACAACAATATTCACTTGATCCAGATATTGATCTTTTACTTTCTTTCTGTGCAATTACTTCTCATATGTTATTTTATGTTAAATTATGTTTATTTTAAATTGACCAGGAAACTGGAAAGGCATAAGGTCTTAAAACCTGCGATCTGTGTCTAATGAACCTACTCCCTCAAATCCAAATGCTGTTCTACCTAGTTGAGACTACTTCTGTTAAGAATGTAGTTGTCACTTTTGCTTATCTGATTTCTTTGATCTTCTGGTATAATACAGATATGAAAACAGTAAGGTTCAATTTCAGGGGTCCGTATGTTCCTTCCAGAAAGAGCCTGAAATGAAATGGAAACAAAGTGCTAGAGAAACTCAACTGTGCTGGCAGCATCTGTGAAGACAGAAACAGTGTTAAGTCTTTAAAACTGAAGAGGTTTTAATGGATCTAAACATTAACTCTGTTTCTCTTTCCATAAATGTGAATTCAATTAATGAATCTGGAATTATAAGCTAGTCCAATGGTGACCATGAAACAAATATGGATTGTTGTAAAATCCTAACAATTTGATTAGTGTTCGTCGAGGGAAGGAAACCTACCATCCCCTGGTGTAGGCTACATATGACTCCAGACCCACAGTAGTGTGGTTGACTCTTCAATGCTCTCTCAAGCAGCACAGTAAACCACTTTATTTTTAATCAAACAGTGATAAAGTCTAAGAACAGGAAAGAAGCTAAAGGGATCACTTGGCATTGATCTAGGCATTGGGAAAGATTATTGTAAACACAGCCCTGTTAACCCCTACAAAGTCCTCCTCACTAATATCTGGGAGCTTGTGCCAAAATTGGGAGAGCTGTCCCACACATTAGTCAAGTAACAGCCTGAAATAGTCATGCTCTCAGAATCATACCTTATAGACATTGTCCTAAACACAACCATTGCCATCCCTGGGTATGTCTTGTCCCACTGGCAGGATAGACACACCAGAGCCGGCTGCATGGTGGAATAGGGTTGGGAGTGAATCACCCTAGGAGTCCTCAACATTGACTCCAGGTCCCATGGACTCTGCCCACACCCCGCGGACCAAAAAAGATGCTGCAAGATGTGCTGAGTTTCTATAGCACTTTGTTTTGTTTAATTTCGGATATCCATATTTTACATTTTGTTTTAGCGTCTGACTTGAAATTGCTTGCACCTAAAATAGGTGTTGGATCCTTTGCAGATAAACAAGGAATCTAATACCTGTATTAGAATTCCACTATGAAATTTGTTCTACAATGATTGGTTTGAGGATTGACAGTGGCTGTCGCCATGAAGCAACTTTATAACAGAAAATATTAATAAAACTTATCTGTGGACAAGTAAATCCCTGCTTTGGAGAAACCAACAACAAATCAAGTTAAATACCTCTGTTTGGACTGACAGTGTGATCTTGAATGTCCTGTGGCTCACTATTTTAAATACCTTTCTCATTCCTGCTGTGGCTTCTCTATCTCCGATTTTGTACATAGTTCCAGTGAAACTCAACACCCATTTCATGAGCACTATGTGATCACATTTCCTCAACACTCTGATCAAAACTTTAGCTTTATTAGCTCCAAACCAAGGATGATCATTATTTTGCAACATTTCCATTTTAATTCCAGACCCCATTGTCAGGAACTTTTATTTTGTAATTTTTTTTTGCAATTTCTCCTACATTTCATGGGAAAAATAAAGGGTTCATATATCTCAGAAGAATATTAAATTTGAAGAAATGTAATATACTTTGGCCTATTTTGTGAAAAATCATTATTTCCTTGAAAGGATTAATTTTCTTTAAGGGATTCTCACTGTGTAAGTAAATCTGAAATTGTTAGTTATGGATGCTCTGTTAACAGTGTTTCTTCAAAAATCTCTTCTTTTAGCCCACAGATGCAGCATCAACTAAATCATGAGGACATGGTTCTGCCATAAATTTCTGATAACATTATCTTCATTTGGAAGGCAATCTGATCTAAGAAACAATATCACCATCATGGTCAATACCTCATTGATACTACCAGACAGTGTGGGTCCTGATGAAACAGACTCTGCTTCTTGATAACTCTCTTCTTCCTCGGAGGCTGATCAATCAGCTCCTTGAAGCTTTATCAAGAAGTCTTGGTGAAAATCCACTGAAGCCATTCTCAGGTGACAATCAAGACTGGAATGTGAACTCAAAAAATAATGGTCTTGAATCCTAATCCTGCATCACAATGCTAAATTATTTAAAGAAGTTGTATTCATTTTGCAGAGGTGTAAGGTTGTACTTTAAGCTTTCAGATATTAAACATCGCCAACAGTCAGCTGTAAGATAATGCTTTAGAATTCACCAACATTCATTTCCTGATGTTCCTCCATAATGTTATATATCCAAAGGAGCACAAAGTCTTATCGTGAGTCTGCTTTCCAATATTTGCATTCAACTAATTAAGATTAGTTAAAGAAATTTGAAAAGAAAATAGTCACGTTATTCCCCCAACGCGCCAATTTTATTTTCAAACTGTGTATGTTTGGAGTAACTATTAAGTTTTTGAATAAAACATAAACTGAGCTACAGGGAAAGCAGATTAGGATCACAAAGGCAAAATAAGGAATGAAGAAGGAACATAATGAGGAAAATGCTTAGAAAACACACCAGTACATAAATCATTTAATTTTACATGTTTAATATTAAAACCTTGTGAATAAAGTATATCTGGCATAGGCATATGGGTCAAATGTCTATCTTCTGTAACCATAATATTCTACGATTCTATAATTTAGAAATTAACATCTATTTTTATTCAATTATGATTTTAAAAAAATGTAAAGCAAAGAGCCTTCTGAGCTTTGTAATGTGGAGAAAGAGTTTGTAAATCCTAAAGGATGCATTTGGGGTTTATTCTGTTTTTGGATTTATATTTAGCTTTAGTTTTAGTTTGTCCTTTAGTGTTAAACATTAAGTTATGTCAACAAGAAAAAATAAGTGGTTCCAATTTTTTTTAGCATGGTTTTTCCTATTTTGGGTTAGAACTGTATCATGTTGATTTTCATCTCATTTAGCCAAAGTTGAAGCAGTAATGTAGTTACATTTGGATAGACATTCACTGCAATGGCAACTTTTTTTTTGTCCTATTCATAGCAGACGGTTAGCAAGCAGGTAAGATGCGTGATCCCCAGGGAACTCACTTGTTGCTCATCTGCATTAAGCAGCCCATGCCAAAAATGGTAAGAATGCAGCTGTATTACACTGAGAAACTTAGAGAATACTGAATGGCCTGGACAGAGTGGATGTTGGGAAGATGTTTTCATTTGTAGGAGAGACTAGGACCCGAGGGCGCAGTCTTAGAGTTATGGGAAGACCTGTAAGAATGGAGATAAGGAGAAACCTCTTCAGCCAGAGAGGGGTGAATCTATGGAATTCACTGCCACAGAAGGCTGTGGAGGCCAGGTCATTGAGTACATTTAAGACCGAGATAGATAGGTTCTTAATTGTCAAGGGGATCAAGGGTTACGGGGAGAAAGCGGGAGAATGAGGTTGAGGAACTTATCAGCCCTGATTGAGTCTGCTCTGCCATTCAATGGGCTGAATGGTCTAATTTCTGCTCCTATGTCTTATGGTCTCATTCCACATTAGATTGCTCAGGATCGGTTATCTGCCATTAAAACCATTTAACATGTTACGATCAAATGTTTTGTTACAAAAGCTGTTTTTATATTGAAAAAGGCTTTGCCTTTGATGCTATGTCTCCAATCACTGAAGGAGGTTTCCTATCTATTCGTTGCGATGGTGATGTAAAATGTCACGACTACGTAAAGCGTTTGTTTTTGTAATTGTTTAAGCAGAGCTGTTACATCACTTTCAAAGTAGGGTAGAATTCAGCAGTGTGAGAAAGATTGTGAATTATCTTGTTGCTATTAGACTAAATGTGTTTTGATACTGGATTCTACAGAAATAATTTCAGCTTATTTGCTCTCTGTATATGTGAGGCTGTATTTAAAAAGGCCACAGTGTCCATTATTAGAAAATATAAGAGACAAGAGTTCAAGATTAGCCTAAGATGCTGTTATAGTGACAATCATTCACTTGAAATGCCACCAAAATGTTTTGTGTCACTATCTTTGAAATACCTGGTATTTATGAATTTCTTTTACATTTGTCAGCAATTGGTAATTACATAGAGACATTTCACACTTGTAACACAGAAATTTTATAAAACATCCCTTTGATAAGATATGATTTCAACTTCTTAAATGTATATGTCTTTTAAGCTGAACTTTCTTTTTGTAAAATGTACTTCAACTTTCTGTGACATGCAATTTATTTTCAATTACATACTGGATGAAAACTAGTTTCTAGAATTGGCAAATTATATCTAGTTGCTTTTTTTTAATAATATCAACTCTTCTATCTACTATAACTCAGGTGTTATTCCCAATGCTAGAAGGTATGCGTTCAATTCCCAATTACCCAGACCATGTGTCATAATATGTCTGTACAGATTGATTAAAAACAATTCTCATTTGCTGTGCTTCCTGTGGTGTGCATTTCTGGGCAGCAGAGGACAGCAGCGATGCACCACTTCAAAGACTTTCTCTTGCCCATTCCCATATTTTTATAATGCGGGATTGGATTGCTTGATTGTAACTGCAAAAGCACACAGGTGGCCCCATATGATAAAGGCCAGACTTTGACCACAGAAGTAGTGTTAGTGTTAATGACTCTATTCTACACACATGCAGTTATTTAGGGCACTTTTCTTTCACTGTGGCATGTACTGTAGCAAAATGAAGGACTAAGAAAAGCCACAGAGGAAATGCGACAATGTTCAATTCAGCATTCTTTTCTCTGTACTCAGCCATTCATCAGAGTTTTCTCATATTCTCGTTACAAATACAATTTATTTTCGAGTTCTCCCTAGCAGTGAGTTTTTTTCATTTTCCACGTTAGAGTGAAGGCCATCCAAGATCAGTTAAAAGTTTATATCGAATTATTCTAAAATATTACCTGTCATACATGATCTATTGGCTCATTTAATCGTTCATGGATCCAGATATGCGATGGCAGGCAATTTAGGTTGCTGAATAATTATAATTTAATGGGTAAAATTGCCAAAAAATGAAGTTTGTAAATGTGCTGTATTCAAGTTCTCCAATAAAAAATAAAAATGTAAATACAAATTTTAATTTAGACTGCAACATTCCTTTTTTTCTATTTTGTAAATTAATTTCCAGTTCTTGGATAATGTTTTTATTAAAAGATTGTATAATTCTTACAACCCATACATAACGTTGCAAAGTGCTGTGATAATGTAAGTTTTTCCCACAGATTATGTAAAAACACATTCTGATATGTATCTTTGTTATAATGTTGAACATATTGAAACATAAAAATGGTATTGTTGTAATGCTTTTTTATCCACTGCATTATAGAAATGGTATTGTTGTATTGCTTTTTTATCCACTGCATTATAAAAATGGTATTGTTGTAATGCTCTTTTATTCTCTTCACTCATTTTCAGGGGTTAAAATGTATGAATGGAAGATTGTAATTACATCCTTGCATCATATCTGCCAAAATTGTTCAGCCTCATTGCATGCATTTAGACCTTGACAATAAAGCATGGTGTTGCAAGTCATTAATAAATTCCAATCCTGATTTTCCACAGAACAATTGATTTAAACTCAAGGAATTAATATCCTTAGCAGATGTTCCAGTGTTGAAACTATTATTCAGATGAACAAATATTACTTAGATGTCCTGCTACAGTTAATAAAACCACTGGACTTTGTAAAATCTTGATCAATGGATGAAAAAAGATTTTCAACTGCTCTGTGCCTATGGTGCATGTATGAGTTTGGTATAGAAAAGACAAGTAACTTAAAAAAACATTGTGCCACAAGATTGTGCATGAATGCACTGATTTTTGATTGGATATCTAGGTGCTCAAGACTCAGGCTTTTAGTACCTGCAAACTTCATTGAGAATTTGAAAATATTGTAAAAAGGCACAGCCAGCTTTTCTCTAGTCAACCGTGTTGACGCTGAGCACAATTATAAAGTAGATTCCCTTGACAGACCTGATAAGTTTCAAAGAAGAGCAGGGTTGTTCCCGTTATCATGGTCAAGGCTTATTCCCAAACCATCATCAGGTTCCGTCTCAGTGATGTTTATCTGAACGTTGCTGCAGTTCCCTGTATTGGCAGCAGTGATTGCATTTTATGATTTCATTTGGCTGGCAAGTGTTGTATGTGTGTGCCAGGTCACTATGCCCTATGTGTTTCTGCTTAATATAAAGAATGCTGCTACCAGCCACTTAGAGTACAGGAAACTACGGAGCCTGATTGATGGAAATAGCTGTTGAGATAATGGATACGTTGGTGGTTACATTTCATAGTCCTTTAAATTCTGGAAAGGTTCCTGCTGATTGAAATGGAGAACTACTTAAGGCATCCCAATTTAAGAAGAGAGGGAGTGGCAGAATGGAAATCTACCAGGCTGCAAGGGAGGTTCCCCAATTCACTATGGTTCCAGATGGAATACAATGAACTGTTAGGCTCCTCCATGAGGAGGGATGAACTAACTCCACTTCTTTGCTCATTCCCTCTCCAAATTGGTTGCAACAAGGTTGATTTAAAGAGGGATCCTTCCCTTGTAGATATCTTTCTCCCACACTCAACTAAATTTATATTTTAAAAGGAGCCAATTCAAATAGACTTCATTGGATTAACAAAATGAGTGAGTCTATTCATTGCTAAACACATAAAGACATGATAGTTCAATACACACACCAAGATTGGAAATAAGAAATGAGCCCAAACGGATAAATGTTTAAAAAAAAGATGTGTGGATCAGTCTCTGAATTATTCACGTAAAGGGGATAGTTGAATGTTGTGGCCGTGGAGGTAACTGGTAGTGTTGATGTTAGCAGTTGATCAGTGGTTTTCACAATCATCAGTTATGTAGATTGTTTGAGGTTATGTAGTTCTGATTCCTTTTGACCACAATTGAATTCCAGCATTCAAAAAGACAGAGTCATTTTGTTGTCCTGTTGGCTTTTGTCTGGTTTGCAGCATTTGCAGGGAGAGACGGTCTTTTTTTGTCTGCAATTCAGGGGTGACTAGGGAATAGTTCTTCGATTGACTTTTACAGTAATCTAACACTTGTATCTAGCTGATACACATGAGAACATTTAGTCCCACCAGCATCCTCTGTTGGAGTTGAAACTGGCTTTTAAACCACTAATATCCTCATGTGTGTTCTTCAAAGGGAGCAAAGGGTCAGCTGTCAGCCCTTTGGGATCTTTGTGGCCACAAGATATCACCATCCATTCTGTTTTGACTTGTTTTTCCCCACACCCAACCTTTGAAGGGGTCGTGTTTGCAATTCCCTTAGCACCCATGGATGTGACATTCTGTGGTCTCTCTCTCTCTCTCTCTCTGTCTCTCTCCAGACTTGATTCACATCTGCAGCCACTGTTGACTGTATCTGTTCTCTTTTAAAAACATAGTTTGGAATTATAAGTTAGAAAGCTCCATAGAACTTTGAGGTTCTGACCCATAGTCATGAAAACTTGACATCAGTAACAGGGAAATAGTTAGAATCTATTAAAAATGATGTGAAAACCAGACATTTAGAAAAGAATGGTAAATTGGTCAGAATCAACACCGATTTATGAAAGGGAAATCACTTTAAACAAACAGTTTAGAGTTATTTGTGGATGTTACTTGTAGCATAAACAAAGAAGAACTTATGGACATGGTGTATTTGGTTTTTAGAAGGCTTTTGATAAAGTCCGACACAGGAGGTTTAGAAATAAAATTAAAGTGTAATGGATTAGGAGTAATGTACTAGTAGGTTTGGGAATATGTTAACACAGGGAAAGCAGCGGGTAGGAATAAATGGATTATTATCAGGCTGTTACTAGTTGAGGCATCATAAGGGTTGGTGGTAGGCCCACACCTGTTCAATCTATATAAATGATATTGATGTGCAGGGACCAAATGTAACATTTCCTGATTTGCTAATGGCATGAACTGGGTGAGACTATAAATTGTAAAGAAGATATAAGGAGACTTCCCAAGGACTTGGACAAACTCCGTGAATGAGCTAGAACATGTCAGGTGGAATATAATGTGAATAAGTTATTAACTTTGGTTGAGATAAACAAAAAGGAAGAAAATTCTTAAAAGGGGAGAGTTTGGGAAGTGTAGCTGTCCAAATGAATTTGGATGCCTTTTTCTATGAGTCGCTAAAAGCTAGCCTACATGTGCTGCAAACAATTAGAAAGGCAAATGGCATGTTGGCATTTATTTCAAGGGGATTTCAGCACAGAACTAAAGAGGTCTTGCTGCAGTTAAATACCTGGAGTATTATGAACAGCTTTGGCACCTTATCTAAGAAAGGATTGTAAGGAATCTAATTACCATAGAAGGATTACAATGGAGGGTGACCAGATTAATCCCTGGGATGGTGAAATTGTCTTATAAGGAGATATTGAGGAAATTAGGTCTGTATTCTTGTTAGTTTTGAGGGATATGAGGTAATCTCAAAGAACAAAAGAAGAACAAAGGAGAAGTGCAGCATAAGAACAGGCCCTTCGACCCTCCAAGCCTGTGCCGATCATCATGCTCTGACTGAACTAAAAACTAAATCTTCTGCCCTTATTCAGTCCGTATCCCTCTACTCCCTCCCTATTTGTGTAACCATCCAGATGCCTCTTAAATGTTGCCAACGTGCCTGCTTCCACCACCTCTTCTGGCAGTGCATTCCAGGCTCCTATCACTTCCTGTGTAAAAAACTTTCCTCGCACATCTCCCTTGAACTTTTGCCTTCTCACCTTGAACCCGTGCCCCCTAAATTTACACAACATTTATGGAACATGACAGGGTGGATGAAATCCCCAAACTGGTGACTGTAGAGCCAGGGGACATATTAAAGAGAAGGCCATTTGAGATGGAGCTAGAAAAGATTTTCTTCACTCAGGATGTTGAATCTTTAGAATTGTCTACTGCAGAGGGCTGTGAAAATTCAATTTTTGAGCATGTTCAACACAGAGATCAATAGGTACAAAGGTAACATGGGAAAATGACATCCTATCTTTAATGGGGAAAACCAATTTCTGGTCTAACTGGAAGAGTTTCTTTTAGTTAACAAGATGTAGTTCATTGCATGTTAGCAACTAGTTACAGGTTACTTTGCTATGATAGACCTTAAGGAAGGTCAGATGTTAGACCCTCACTCCAAAAAGATTGTGCTCTGAAGTTTCTCTAACATCCTCATAGTAGGAATGGTTTACAGCACTCATCAGTGTTAACCTCTTTAAGCCCAAACACAACAGGAAACACTTCTGAAAGACCTGAACTTGTGAAAATTAATAAATAATTTCACAGCCCAGGCTCATGAGCAGCACACATCATGAGCTTGCAACCATGCTCACCTCCAGATTTCTGACGACTAATGAAAGTAGAATTCAGAAACAGAAGACTGTCCTGACAAGTTGACAACAATAAAATTAACACAAATTTATATAATGCCCTTACACAGAAAGCAGGAAACTAAGCCAAAAGATGTGAGGAAAGTAGGAAACTAAGCCAAAAGATGTGGAGAAAGCAGGAAACTAAGCCAAAAACTGGGAGATCAAGAAACTAAAGCACAAGTGAAAGTGGTAGATTTTAAGGATTTTGAACTAGGTGAAATGGGAATGATTTAGATGGGGAAGGCACGGTCACATAGTGACTTCAGCAAAAAGAAAATCTTACAACAGTAACATTACACGGAAACAAAATTATGTTTCAGTGAAAAAACTTGGGAAGGAATAAGTGTTAAGGTACTGGAGGTCAAATTCTGCTTTAGCTTCCTATAGTGCATCCTAGAAAAACAACATTTGGGGAATTTGTATATCATCAAATCCATGATTTTCCATTCAATTAAGATCAGTTCATTGTTTCCTGCTTTACATCCTTCTCAGCATGTGGCAGATGCATTGAATCAGCAAACTTCCTCTGAGGTCTGGTTTCAAATAACAGACCAATTGCACCAATTCTCCCTCATGGCTGGTGGTGAGGTCCTCAGCCCTTCAATGTTATCTGTACACTTTGCTAGCAGGCATATTTTTCCAAGGGCAAATGAGGTCTATTTGAGATTAGAGCAAGGAGCGAAATTTCTTCCCTTGAACAAGATTTCAGCAAACAAAAACGCATTTCAGAACACCAAACTGCTGTTTTCCCATATTTTTGGCTCAGTACCTCATCAACTGGTGACCTATGCACTAAGCTATCATCGGTGAAAAAAGAATTCAAATACTTTTGCTCAACCAGGAAGTTAGTTGTCAGATAACGTTTTATTCTCTATCAATAATTCACAGACCAAAACTGATTCATGCAGCAACTAACTGCTGTAATGTTTTTTTCCCATCTCTGTCAGTACTTTGTCCTCCACACTGAAATTGTAATCCCATCTGTGTTTAACAAAGTTGCAGGACTATATATTACGTTAACAAGAGCTGATTAAAGTAGCATTAAGCACCTTCTGGCGTAATAGAGACAAGTAAGACTGTTGATGATCTGACCTTTATTGTGCATGAACCATTTAATTGGATCTTGACACATGAAAAAGTAGAACTGCTTGATACATCTTGATCGGATCAGGAAGGTTGGGAACTGGCCAATTTATTTGCACTGAAAGTGCTCATTCACACAATGTGTTTGTTGCATCATCTTCATTTTCTATCAAATCTAAGACTAGTACTAGTTAGCAAAAGCGTTCATCTTAGAATTGGGTGAATTAAAGAGAAAGATTATTGCCTGCCTTAAGGAGTTAAAATAATCAGATTAAATTGCACACAGTTGGAGTTAATGCTCTATTCTTATGCTATAACCATGAAATTCCGTAGGAATTTATCGATCAACCTTGAAGGAAATTAATAACATTGGGTCTCTGTCATTTCTGCCAGTACGGATTAACAAACAGTAGAACTGAGGAGCTGTGGTGAGAGTAGAGCTGGAGATTTCCTGCTCTGGGGCTTTGTGGTACTGACCCAGCATGGAAACATAGCAATTCAATGGTAGCTGACCTGCCAAAAGAAAGATGATGTTAATTGCCTTGCATGAACTCATATCAGCTACTTTATGGACACTAAAAATGGCAAATTTTAAAAAAGCCTCACTTGGTCTTTTAGAAGCATAGAGTCATACAGCACAGAAACAGAACCTTCAGTCCAACCAGTCCATGCCAAACATAATCCAAAACTAAACTAGTCCTACCTGCCTGCTATGGTGCATATCCCTCCAAACCTTTCCTATTCATGTACTCATCTAAGCGTCTGTTAAATGTTGTAACTGTACCCACATACACCACTTTCTCAGGAAGATCATTCCACATGTGAATGACCCTCTATGTAAAAAATTTGCATCTCATGTCTTTTTTAAGCCTCTTTCCTCTCACCTTAAAAGTATGCCCCATAGTCTTGAAGTCCCCCATCCTGGGAAAGACTCCTACCATTAACCCTATCTGTATCCCTCATGATTTTATAAAGCTCTATAAGGTCACCTCTTAACCTCCTATACTCCAGTGAAAAACTCCCAGTTTATCCAGCCTTTCTTTATAACTCAAACCTTCCATACTTGGCAACATCCTGGTAAATCTCTTCTAAGCCTTCTCCAGCTTAATAATATCCTTCTTATAATTGGGAGACCAGAACTGGATGTGGTAATCCAGAAAAGGCCTCACCAATTCCTGTATAACCACGACATGACTTCCCAAATCATACACTCAAAGGTCTGAACAATGGAGGCAAGAGTGCTAAATGCCTTTTTAACTATCCTGTCTATATGTGATGCAAACTTCAAAGAATTATATACCTGAACCCTTAGGTCCCTCTGTTCTACAGAACTACCCAAGGCCTACCATTAGTTGTATAAGTTTTTTTTCCTTTATTCATTCACGGGATGAGGGCATCACTGGCTAGGCCAGCATTTATTGCCCATCCCTAATTGCCAGAGGGCAGTTAAGAGTCAACCATATTTCATGTGGGTCTGGAGTCACATGTAGGCCAGGCTAGGTAAGGATGGCAGTTTCCTTCCTTAAAGGATGTTAGTGAGCCAGATGGGTTTTTCCGACAATTGACAATGGATTCATGGTCATCATTAGATTCTTAATTCCAGATACTTATTGAATTCAAATTCCACCATCTGCCATGGCAAGATTCGAACCTAGATCCCCAGAACATTATCTGGGTCTCTGGATTAACAGTCCAGCGATATTACCGCTAGGCCATCGCTTCCCCCTGTTTGATATGCCAAAAGTCCATACCTCGCATTTATCCAAATTGAACTCCATCTGCCATTTTCAACCCATTGACCCATTTGATAAAGATCCCTCTGTAATCTTAGAAAACCTTCTTCACTGTCCAGTATGTCACCAATTTTGTAAACTTAATAACCATGCCTTCCGTATTCTCATTCAAATCATTTATATAAATGACAAACAAAAGAGGGCACCTCCAGTCTGAAAAGCAACCTTCCACGCTTTTAAACAAAAAGTTCAAGCTCCCCACTCCCACAACACTGCCCCCATGAGACACTCCTGGGTTGAGGACAGCACTGGGTGAAGTCCAGAGCAAAGTTCACTCTACACTTATAGAACAGAAAAGTAAAAGTTTCCCCGACTTTTTGAACCAAAATGAAACTCCAATAACTCTGGAAAAAGAAAAACAACAAACAAACGAAAAATGGCTTTTTTCATCCCCAACAACCACTCTTAGGGTGGGGACAACAAGGGGTCAAAACGTGGAATAAATATTTCTTGATAAAATAGCAGCCCCCGTGGCTCGTCCAGGGGGTCAAAAATCGAAACAAAGAGAAAATAAGACAGTCTTCTTCCTGGGGCACCAACCCAAAAACAAACACAACTCAAAAGGCAAAACAGAAACCTATACTACAGAAACAGAAAAGAGTTACTAAATCAAAATGTTATTGTTCAGGTTTATGATGCCTTCCAGCCCCTGCAGCGTCATCGGTCACAAAAGGCCATGACCGTATCGGTGAGCACTGTGTGCTCCCGCTCCAGGGACATCTGAGTGTGGACATAACCATCTTCTTGTTCAATCTAACATGAGTCATGGCACATGAAGATAGCAAGAACTGCAGGTACTGGAGTCAGAGTCAACACAGTGTGGAGCTGGAGGAACACAGCAGGTCAGGCAGCATCAGAGAAACTGGAAAGTCAATGTTTTGGTTCAGAAGAAGGATCCCGACCCAAAACGTTGACTTTCCTACTCCTCTGATGCTGCCTGACCTGCAGTGTTCCTCCAGCTCCACACTGTGTTGACTATGAGTCACGGTACAGTTAGTGGATTCCAGTCTCAAGATGCATCAGTTTGACAGGCAGAAAGAAACAGTCTAAGTGGTATGTGCAAACATCCACCATTGACCCCGTCAATTGTGATACAGTTCAGCAGAAGCATCATAATCACAAGCGGGCTTTCAGAATCGCTGTTCTTCAAGATCGGCTGAAGAGATTGTCTGAAATCTTGGTGGTGTATTGTTCTTTTCAGAAATAGCTGAGGATCATCATGTTTCCTGCACTAAACTCCCTTATCGCTTGGAGCAAGATAGAAAGTTTATATTTCATATATCTGGCACCAAACACAAAGCAACTGCTTTATTTGGAATTCAGGGAACTCCCAAGACCACAGGATGTCCTTAAAGCATTCTTGAAGAGGCCAAGCATGTCTGATGATTGGCTTATGATCAACCAAAGTGGAAAAAGCTTATTTGGGAAGACACCCCAAACACTTCAAGAGACTTTGTCGGGAATGTGCAGAAGCAAAGTCAAGGCATAAGAACAGCTACATACATTTCCAAACAGTCCATCCAGCCAGCCCTTCAAGCACCACCTGCCTGATGTTGTAGAGTCTACAGATCATGCATTGGAATTGTCAGTGATCTTGGACAAACCAATTTGGAATGGAAGCAAATCATCCTCAGCCTGAGGAAATGCCTGAGAGGAAAGGAAGAGAACATTTACAATGCAGAAGGAGGTCATTCAGCCCTATATATCAATGACAATTGAAAATGGACTTCCAGACAGCTCACCAGCAGCTGCCAGGGTAAGAGGGATTTGCAGGGCAGGGGAATGACAACTTATGCAACTCATTCCCTCTTTGACCATAAGCCTGTATTTATGTCACTTCAAGTGCACATGCAAGTGTTTTTTTAAATTTGATGAAGGGTTTTGCATGCACCACCTTTTCAGACAATGAGTCCTAAACCTCCAAAACCCTCTGAGTGTAAAGGTTTTTCTCAAGTCCCCTCCAAACCTCTCTGCCAAATATTTTATACAAGTTATTTTGTTTATCACAATCATGACAACTGTTGGTAATTTCCTATTTCATCAAAGGGCTAGTTACCACATTTACAACTGTTTTCTTCCCCCTTCACTGTTTAATTACCTTATCTAAGTCATGGTTTAGTGCAATACGTTCCCTGATTTTTGACCTTCCCGCAACAGGAAATAGGTCCTTCCTACCATTGCTATTTGGGCCACTCATAATTTTAACTCTGAATAAATGTTCCCTCAACCTCCTCCAATAGTAAAACAAACCCAGTCTATCCAATCTTCTCTGAAAATTCTTTACTGCTGCTGAAACTTTTGCATATCCTCTCAGTGACCTCTCTGCTTTAATCACATCCATCATGTAAGGCAGGCTGGACATCGTTCCCCTGCTCTGCACACCCCCTTTCCCGGGCACCAGTTGGAGACCTGGCAGGGAGTCTACCCTCTCCTCCCAACACAAGTAACTGCCCATCAGACACAGAGTTGGCCGAGGCCTGGCCTCCCATTTGATTGTGGGCCCTGGACAGTGGCAATCCCTCTCCTGATTGGCAGCAGGGGTCCTGGAGAATGGAGACCCAGTCCCAAGCTCAGCACTGGATGCCAGGACACAGGTGAGTGAGGGTGGCAGAGGGGCCTTGTAGAGGGGAGCCATGGAGTTGTAAAAGACAGTAGGGGCTCAGAGCCAATGGCACAGGGCTGGCTTTCAGCAACCACAATCCTCCCTGACAGCGAGACCTTTGATCAGATACAGAGTGTGTTTGTCAATGAGGGATTCCACCTCTGAACAAGTCCAAAGGTAAACCTGGCTGGGTTTGTTGGGGGCTTTTGGGATATGGGGGAAAGCTAATTGTACTTTAGAAGAATCCGTGAGCCACCAATATGTTGTGGTGAACTCAGGGATAATTGACCGTAACGGCTTCATTAGTTGCCTTTCTGCTGCCTGCAGGTGAAATGGCACTTTCCCATTGTAACTGAGGACAGTTTTCAGAATCAAAGGCAAAACCTGCTGGACAAAGTCAGAAGTCACACGACACCAGGTTATATTCCAACAGGTTTATTTGAAATCATGAACTTTCGGAACGCTGCTCCTTCATCAGGTGACTCTGAACGTTTCGAGTGCAGTGACCCTTCGTTAAAACTGAACAAATTCTGATGAAAGGTCACTGGGCATGAACATTAACTCTGCTTTCTCTCCACAGATGCTGTCAGACCGGCTGAGTTTCTCCAGCAATTTCTGTACTTGTTTTAGATTTCCAGCATCCGCAGTTCTTTGTTTTATTTTGCAGTTTTCAGGATGTTGGGAATCCATTGCAGGTACTTTCGCCTGTATCTCTTGCCCCACCAACGCCAAGCAGCTCTGGCACAGCAGACTACATCGTATTGTGGCTTATCTCATATTTTATGCAGTTCTAGCATACTCACCCTGTTCTTAAAATTGATCATTCAGAAAATAAAGGAAAGAATCCCATATGCCTTCTTAGTGATCTTATCTAACTGTTGTGCTGCCTCTAGGGATATATGCATTCACTATAATGTCCTAATACAGACGCCTGTGGGTTTCCACTGGAAACTGATTAGCTCAGTTGGCTGGACAGCTGGTTTATGATGCAGAGTGAGCCCAGAGCATGGGTTCAATTGCTGCACCAGCTGAGGTTACCATGAAGGATTCTCCTTCTCAATCTCTTCCTCTTACCTAAGGCATGAAGACCCTCGGATTAAACCACCATCAGTTGGCTCTCTCTAATAAAAGAGTAACCCAATAGCCTGGTAAGACTGTGGCAACTTTACCTTTATGCCTATCAACGATTTACACAGAGAAGGAAAAAACAGTAAAACTGGGGAATGACACCCACTGATCTAACCTGTCTTCCGTATTTCAGAATGGAGGATTTATATGCTAATTCCCATGTATTACTGTTTATTCTTTTTAACTGGGTTTTCCCTATGTTTCTCTTCCATTGTGTTCTGACAGTTTGGTAGTCTGTAGTATGCTCCCAGGAATATGATTATTTGTGTCCTCAGTTCTGCCTACAAGGTTTCATTTGGTAGCATAGAATCCCTATGGTGTAAGGACAGGCCATAATGACTCTCCAAAGGGCATCCCAAACAGACCCAACCCCTTACCCTATCCCTATCCCTATAGCCCTGCATTTCCCATGGCTGATTCACCTCACCTGCACATCTTTGGACCGTGGGAAGAAACCAGAGCACCCAGCAGAAACCCATGCAGAGAATGTGCAAACTCCACACAGTCACCCAAGGCTGGGATCAAGCCCAGGTCCCTGGTGCTGTGAGGCAGCAGTGTGAACCACTAAGCCACCATGCCACCCCGCATTACTGTCTTCATAGATGTGATTGGTTTTCATCCAGTATTGCCCTTTTTAATCCTACTACACTGTCTGAAAACTTTGTAACCACGAGCGTAGAGCTCCCATTCATATGTCTTTAAACCTTGTTTCAGCTTTATTGTCACACTTTCACACAACCGCCTGAGCCGTCAGCTCATTGACATCATTCACAAGACTTTTACCTCAGTTGGCTAGGTCATTGCTTTGTGATTCAGAGTGGTGCTAACAGTGTGGGTTGAATTCCCACACCAGCTGTGGTTATCACAAAAGTCTCTCCTTCTCAACCTCACCCCTCGCCTGAGCTGTGGGTGACCCTCAGGTTAAAGCGTTACTAGTTGTCTTTCTCTAATGAGAAAGTGGTACTACGGTGACTTTATTAAATTATATGCTACTAATCGCTGAATAACACCTTAGCTACCTATTTTGTATGCATTGTTTTCTCTGTCTTCTGTACCAACTCACTGATCTCCTGTTGCACATTTCTGGTATTGTTTTACTCCTTTTTGAATTGGCTTTAGTTACCATGCCAAACTAGTTTAAACCTTCTTCAATTAAACTCGCATCAATGAGAGGTTAGAGAATAATCAGATGATGAATAAGCATAACCATAAACTATATGTCAATGTGATTGTAAAGAGTGCCCCGAATAATCAAAGAAATACATGTTTTACAACTAAAATAATCATCATTGGGTCCACTGCTGCACCAGGCTAAAGGCTGTTGTGGACCTCAAGGCTAATTTTGTTGATTATTCACATTCAACGCTTGTAATTAACTGATTTATTTTTCAAAAGCATTCTTCATTTCCTGCAGAGGTGATTTTACACTTCACATTCAGAGAAACAGTCCCTTCTATTTTACTATCAATTACTACTGCTTCCAGCATTTCAATTACAGTGATTCTTCGTAGTCTTCACATTTCCTGGCATATATAGGAGTAGATTTTAGTATAAATACAGGATTCATAATTAATGCCTCCAAAGGTAATGCCTTATTTTTTCCTTATTTAGCTCAATGTCAGATTTTGTTACATAATAATGACTGTGAAGGATTTTGGGTCACAATGTGAAAAATACTATGTAAATATAAGTTGTAGTTGTTTGCTTGCTTTAGTTATTCCAGTGGCAGTCGTCAGCCATGACAACTGTGTAATTTTGTGAGAGATTGCCTTTAAAATGTGCAGCAATGTCACTGATCAGATAACCCAATCTTCTGAATATTTTGAGGGGGTTTGGTCTAGTCCATAACATTTGTCCTGAGTGGTATTGATCTTCTTGGGTATTGCTGCACTTATCCGGGAAAGTGGAGAATATTCCCTCACACTCCTGAAATGTGCGGAGTAGATGTTGGACGGACTTAAGGAAGACAGGAGGTGAGTTACTTGCTGCAGGATTCCTAGTCACTGTCCACCTGTTGTACCTTTAGAAATTATGCAGATGAACGGTAACCCCAGATTTTTGATGGCAGAGAGTTCAGTGATGGTAAGAAATGTTAAGAGAAGATTCTCTCTTACTGGACAGGATCATTGCCTGGCATTTGTGTGGCATGAATTTTACTTGCCACTTATCAACCCAAACCTGGATATTGTTCAAGTCTTGCTGCATTTGGACATGGATTGCCTCAGTAGCTGAGGAACCATGAATGGTTCTGAACATTTTGCAATCATCAGCGTTCATTCCCACTTTTGACATAATGCTGGGAATATGTTCATTAATCAAGCAGTTGATGAGGGTTGGGCTGAAGACACTACCCTGAAGAAATGCAACATTAACATCCTGGGACTGAGATCATTGATCTCCAACAACCACAAGAATTTTCCTTTGAGCTTGGTGTCACTCCAACCAGTGGAGAGATTTCTTCTGATTTCCATTGATTCTACTTTTGCTAAGACACCTTGATGCAACACTCCATCAAATGTGACAACTTTTGAGGTGAGGAGCCCAATGCAGAACTTAAAACAAATGGCAGTGAACAACATATCATTGAGTAAGTGCCACCTGATAGCGCTGTTAGTGATATTTTCTATTATTTTACTGATAATAAAGAGTGGGTTGATGGGGCAGTAATTGGTTGGCTTAGATTTGTCCTGTTTTTGCAGGCATACCATAGCTGGGCAATTTTCCACATTGTTGGGTGGATGCCAGTGTTATAGCTGTACTGGAATAGTTTAGCTGGAGACACAGCTAATTCTGGAGCACAAATCTTCAGTATTATTGCCGGGATTTTGTCAGAGCTGGAGGCTTTGCAGTATCCAATGCCTTTGGCTGTTTCTTGATATCACACGGAGTGAATTGAATTGGTGGCAGTATAGCATCTGTAAGGCTGGGAACTTCTGGAGAAAGATAATGTTGATCATCCACTTGGCACCTCTGGCTGGAGTCAGTTGCAAATGCTTCAGCCTTTAAGAAAATGGCAAACTATTTTGAAGAAAATAATTATTTTGCCTTAAAGCAATCTTGTTTTGATATGCATTCAATATCGAAGCGTATGGGTACAGCCGTACAATATTGCCAAAACATTAACTGGTTTAATCAATGACAGAGTTTATTAATCAACTGAATTTGATTTACGCAACCCATCATTTTGAATTAATTCCACTTATCAAGAACTGTGGTTTCAATCAGATTTCACCAAGGTAACAACACTGGTGATTACCATGTTGAAAGATGATTAGTGTTGGATTTAAATTCTCCAGTCACATGTTTGCTTTGTTTTCATTCTTTAGAGGAGCAGAGAATCATTTAAAATTTACAGTTTGGAACTGACCATCCAGCCCAACTAGTTCAGGCTGGCTTGGAGCAACACCTACCCTTCTTCATCAAACACCGTAATCCTCGATTCTTTTCTTCAGTGTTGGAGATTGTAGTGAATTATTAAGGTTAATTTCAAAATGGATTCTTGAGATAGCTTGCAAGTCAATAGCATTAGAAAACCATATATTGGATATATTAAAGTCTAGTCAATAGTACATTTTAAAACTGCTATATGTAGGTTTCTATTAACCATTAGTGTGAAAGAAAATGGGCCAAGTCCAAATGACCACTCCTTTCCTATGTTCTTAGTTTTTTATTAATCTATCTGTTTTTGACACACTTTTGGGTTTAAACCCAGACCTTCTGGCCCAGAGGTAGGGACACATGCACTGCATCATGAGACCCTCTCATATTACCATACATTTGTAGGCAGAAACATAAAGAACTACAAAAATATCTTAAATATTAATACCAGAACATTTTTGATAGTTTATGACAATTATAAAATCTATGAGAAAATATTTGTTGTTCAAGATCATGTTGTTGAAGCATGAATATTTTTCCCATTTATTTCTGTCCTTCCTTCATACAGATTCATCCTTCATTTATATAACTGCCAGCATGGGAACTAATATTGTATGGATGCTCTTTGTATTTTGCCATGTGCTGGAAGAAGCAACAAAAGAAAGAAATGTGCTGATTAGATGAGATATGTTCTGTGCGCAACATTCAAAAGACAACCTGATGATGTAGTTGGGAAACATCTAGTTTACTAAGAATTGCATTGTGCACTTTGTCTACTTAAGGCTACCATACACATATACCAGTGAAAGTATCAAAACAAATGGTGTGGATGCTGATGTTCAAGCCTGGAAGACCCTCACAGTGTTTTAAATGAAAGTATTCCATATGATTTCATGTATTGCAGCAACTATATTTTCATTCTGCACTCATTGAGGGCATGTAACACACCAAGATTACTGTGCAGTTATGAAAACCAAATAACTACTTCAGAAAAAGGGATGGTCCCAGGAATTGACTGGGTGGTAGACACAAATTTAGCCATATATTCCATGTCAAGCATGAGAATTGAGGATTGATTAAGCTCCACTCAATCTGATGTTGTCATAAAGACAGATGGGAAAAATTCACAACATCATAGGATTTCAAAGCGAATGGACCCATCACCATCAGTCTCCTCACAGTCTTTGTAAAATGTCTATTTTACTGAAGTAACTTGTACCTGATTGCGATAATACAATAAACTATCTGGTTGAAGTTAAGAGCCTTTTCTCATTAAATACCTAGTGGTTCTCCCTTCTGATATTTGACCAAATAGACTTTATAGATTCAGTCAGAAGATTGGATGGGGGCAGCAATTTACCCAATCCTACATGGGAATGGTCAGCATTGCATGCTCATGTGACTTGGTGCCAGTGTTGATTGTTTGTAGAATCAGTTTAGCTGCACTCCTATGACAGCAATCACATTGTCTAATCATTATAGTTGGCACTAGATTTCTGAATTACCTCCAGGACAATAGAATGAAGTTGGCATTGATTTTGCAGATATAAACATTGGTGAATGCCAGTTTGTTGACTGATGACTACAGCAGATTCTCAGTTAGAGAAGTCATTGCTTTAATTAAAACTTTCATCCCAAAGCTTGCCCAGATGTGTGCTTTGATGTCCTTCAGCTGCTGAGCTGTGACAATTGACTCCATTTGCCTGCATTTTTTTTTATTCATTCACAGGATGAGGGCATCACTGACCAGACAGCATTTATTGCCCAGAGGGGTTCAGAGTCAACCACATTACTGCGTGTCTTCAAATTACATGTAGGCCAAGCCAGATAAGGACGGCAGTTTCCTTCCTTAAAGAACATTAGTGAACCAGGTAGGTTTTCTGACAATTGACAATGGTTTCACGGTCATCATTAGACACTTAATTTCCAATATTTTATTGAATTCAAATTCTACCATCTGCCATGGTGGGATTTGAACCCAGGTCCTCAGAATGTTATCTGGATCAATAGTCAAATGATAATACCACTAGGCCATTGCCTCCCCATCATTAATTCAGTAAATTTGTGAACTACCCGGCCTTCACTCATCAAAACATTATGCCTCTTTGGTCAAGAGCTAAAGAGAAATTGAGAGATTTGCACATATTGTACATTGATAAAACATAAAGTTGGAGTTAAGAAGCCATGGAATCAACAGTGTATCACTTTCTTCACAACTGTGGAGCGATTCCTCACTTGGTTAACTGAAAGTCTCCAGCTACACTCCCCCTCGCAGATCTATGTGCATATGTCTTCCAGAGATACCCTGGGAACTAATGATTAACATGCTCACAAATTCAGTTCAGAGCATAAGGAATAAATGAACATAAACGCACAGAAAAACATGCCATTTAGAGCTACACTGCTAAAGCTAGGTGATAAAGTGTTTGTGAATTGTGATGGATATATTGGAAAGCAAACAACCTCATGACATCCAGAAATTTGCTGTGACCCACAGAAAAAGATTCACGTTCCCTGCTAAATGTGGTTTGCAAATGATTGTATATATTCTTTGAAGTATTGAAAACATGATTTTTGCAAGCATTGAATTAAACTGAATTGAGTCACGTGTATTCAATGTAAAAATACAGTGAAAAGTGGGTACCTTCATTGAATCAAATTCTGACATCAACATCTCAGGTGAAGAACATGAGTTAAATGAGACCAAGCTTGATTTCAGATGACATTCTACCCATGAAAGAAAATATGGTGCCATTATTTATGTCTATCAGCGCAAGCAGAAATTCAGCTTCTTACCAGTTCTTGCTAAATCTCACTGCTCCTTTCCAAGAATTTCAAAGGATGATTCTCTTCATAGCAATGATCCAGCATCGTGATGCCAATGGACACCAAACAACAAACTAGGCTCTGAGCTGGCTTTCCTCACGGTCAACTGACCACGAATCATTTTCCTCTGATTGGAGAAGTATAATGACCTGGATAGGACTGGGCACCTGATGCCTTCTCTTCCTGGGCTACATCAACAGTGTCCCACTGTTAGCTGAAGAAAAGAACATTAAACAGAAATGAGAAATTGTGCCAAAGTTCTTTCCACTGAAGAAGTCCTTTGTGGTAAACTTCCACCCTTTGGGTTGATTTGACACTGGTGCAAATTCGCCATGGTAACACAGGTATAATTACACAGACTTAAACCTTTGACATGTTAGCGTCAAATTATCGAAACCAACTTTGAACAGGTGGATTTCCCTATGGACAATATTACAGATTTTCACTTTTTAAAAAAAAATATAATTTGAAACAAGATGAAAGTTTGCCTGTCTACATTACAAGTAGAGAAACAGGCTAACTGGTCCAACGAGTCGGTTGTATCTGTTGGGGAACCAACCACCAACTTGTGGTTGGTTTAGAATATTACCAGCAATTTTCTTTCTCATTATTTTTAATCACCTGAGTGAATGTGCTATGGCACACCCCTGTGGCAGATGGGACTTCAAATCAGTCCATCTGGCCCTGAGGTAGGGACATTACCCTGTACCACAACAGTCCAAATCCCTTTCTATATTGGATATAAGGGTCTATTTGCTTAGCAATGATAGGGGATTAACAACTAGTGAGTTATAATGAGAAGAGTTAGTTGTCATAATAAGATGCAGTTTATTGCATAATCGCAATAGGGACAAATTAAATTAATTAGTGAGGAATAATAACTAAGGAGGCAATGATGACACATCTGTCTCCATCGAAATATCAAGGTGGATTCAACAAATTGGGTGGAGCTTAATGCAGCCTCCATCATTGCTTCTTTCAGGATTATATTATGCAACACAGTCCATTGCAGCTTTGGCTTTCATTTCAATGTTCTCCCATCCTTCTTCATCTAAATCCAGCAGAAAAATCCTCTATTAATATTGCTAATGTCCTGGCACCAGGACCAAAATCTGGCACTGCCCTGGCTTTGTTCGATGCTCGGACCTACAGGCACCATTTTTCCAGCTGCGATTAACTATAAGACCACCATAAGGGCTGCCGATCTGAGGATTGGCAGCTTAGCAGGATGCCCCCAGCAGGGGCCATTCATGTGTTTGGGGGAACCTGGTGCCTGCCTTTGAGGAGGGGTCTGGGGTTATTATTACATCAATGGTAACCATTGTTGCCAGGGTGATCCTCTTTGCACTACCAAGCACCTATCAAACGTTGCCCCTTCCCCCATAGTTGGAACCCACCAGAGGCCACCAGGGTTTACATGGCATCCTGTCCATATTGTAGGGGGCCTTCCTGATGTGGGTAATATGTCAATGCAGACATCAAAAATGTCAGGAGGCAATGATGACACTTAATTTGAAGACTACTTAAGGGGTTCAACTGGATGCCCATTGGATGGCTAAACTGCCGTATTTCCATCACTGGCAAAATGACATGGTTATGGAAAGACATTGGGTTCCCCTCCCATTGCCTATCTCCTGAAACATAGCCAGTCCTCTCACCTGTCAACCTGTCTACAATGGGTAGAAAAATACAACCTCTGCGTTGACTGTATCAAAATCTTTCAGAATTTAAACACCTCTATTTAACCTAAGATAACAAGGTGTAGAGCTGGATGAACACAGCAGGCCAAGCAGCATC
>NC_063354.1:16263579-16277248 GCF_021869965.1 Rhincodon typus
TAGAGCTGGATGAACACAGCAGGCCAAGCAGCATCTGAGGAGCAGAAGGGTCTCGACCCAAAACGTCAGCTTTCCTGCTCCTCTGATGCTGCTTGGCCTGCTGTGTTCATCCAGCTCTACACCTTGTTATCTCAGATTCTCCAGCATCGGCAGTTCCTACCACCTCTATTTAACACTCAGCTTTCTCTTTTCAAGTCTCTTTGTCCTTTCCTGTTAGTTATAGCATCACAGTTCCAGTATCATCCTTGTTAATCTTCCTTGCACCCTCTCTAATCCTTCTATTTCCTTACTACAATCCACAGACCTGAATTGTACACTGTCATCCAAATGTAACTGAACCAAGATTCAATAGCTAACCTTTTTATGTGGCAACTCTATCTCTGCAGAAATAAACTTCAATGCTTGGTTTCCTTTCAGTTTGGCTTTATTGATGTGTCACTAAAATGTCTAGCAATATGTGTGTTTGTACTTGTAATTTTTTTCAGCAGCCACATTTTCCAGAAAATTCAATCACTTAAAGGAGAAACGAATGCAAATTGCCGATTTAGGTACGTTTTCGGCTTTGTGCTGCTTGCACACTTTACTGAAATCACCACTCCTTTTGCTATTGTTCAGAGATAGAAAGGAAGAACAAATCTTCCATTGAACAGATAGGTGTCACTTTTGTTGGTCATGAGACACTTGGGACAGTTGTTTGGATGTGTCTTTTAACTAGTTTCAAAGTGATTGTGAGAATATTAAAAGGAAGATCTGACAAGAAGACAATCTATTCAGTGTTCCAAACAAAAGGTGAAACTGAATGGTACACAGAATAAAAGCCCCATATATGTTCTTTTACAATTTCCTGTTCAAAGAAATGTAATATTCAGAATATACTGCTGCCTGGATTGATTTCAAATACGTCACTGACAGACAATCTAAAGCGTCATGAAAATCTGAAAAAGGATCACTGGACTTGAAATGTTAATTCTGTTTTCCCTCCACAGATGCTGCCAGACCTGCTGAATTTCCCCAGCAATTTCAGTTTTTATTTCAGATTTCCAGCATCTGCAGTTCTTTGCTTCAAATCAAGATAATTGTTGTCCCAACTATTGTGACAGGGCATAATTTCTAGTAAGAATGAACTCCAAAGTCATCTTAAAAGAGGAAACTGCCTTTTTTGCACCAAGTGCTCCACCCAAAAATGGCTTTATTTAATAGAGCATCCCAGAAAAATACACTCTTTATTAGGAGGAAGAACAGGAGGGTTGGTAACCTTTTGCTGCCTGTTGTCATTTTACACCTCAGCAATAAGTTAGTATGCAGTGCAATAAATGGGTCTAAAGAGTAGACTTATAGGTCGAGATGCTATGGGATGTTTTTGCTATTTATTTGCACTCTAATTAGCAGTTGTTTAGGCATACAGGGAGTGAAATTTCTTATATCTATTAGATTAAAAAGTACTCAGTGCAAATCAGGAATGCATTTTATAATATGCCTAATTTTCTTTTCCATGATTAATTAAAAACCTGAATGGATCAGTAACATCGTTCAGAGAAAAGGAATGACCAGCTATATCTGGTTTTCCCTGTAAGTGACTCTAGTCCTAAAGCAACCTAGATGCATCTTAAATGATCTTTGAACTGCCTGGGCAAGCTAGTAAGTAATATCAAACGTAAACATTGCTAAGTGGAGACAAGATGTCAGAGCTTTCTATCTCATCAAGACTAGGAAACAAGAAACAGATTTGAATAAAAGGAGATAACACAGTATGGACCTGAAGAAGGGTCCCAACCCGAAACGTCAACTTTCCTGCTCCTCTGATGCTGCCTGGCCTGCTGTGTTCCTCCAGCTCTACACTGTGTTATTTCTGACTCCAGCATCTGCAGTTCTTACTATCTTTGAATAAAAGGACGCCATTGTATACAGCATGAGAAGAGGATACTGATTGGTTGGGCCATCATTGGCATAGCGGCATAGCCAGAACAGCTAACTGTCAGTCTTAATTCTCAGACCAGGTTTGTAGATTCTGATTGGTCAGGGTTTTGTCATGCAGAAGTAGCAAGGACTGATTGTCTCAACGACCACTTTTTGAATGAAATAGATACAATGCACTTCCAAATTTGTTTTGACTACATAAAATAGGGTCCCCCTCCTTCTCTCCCTGCTCCCCACACCCCCTTCACTTTCTTCACGTATGCATTGCCTTATCGGGCTTTGCTTGTTAATGGTTCACTTGCCACATGGGTATTTTTCCTGGTGGTGGAAAATAAAGTTCTTACACAATGGTGTCTTTTACTGAGAACAACTGCACACACAACCACAACAAAAAAACAGGTGCCCTCTCCTTCTCTCCATATACCCCCCTTCACCTTTTGACGTAAGCATTGTCCTAATCCGGCTTTGCTTGTTAATATTTCACTAGCCGCATAAGTGTTTTCCTGGTGGTGGTAAATGTAGAATAATGTCTTTGCACAAAAGGAAATAAAACAGGATCCCATGTATTTACACATGCAGTTCTTAGCAAAGGCATTACATTGTGAGCTTGACTGATGAAGTTAAATTGGTTTCCAGTGTAATTTGTAGCAAACTGTGGATTATTTAAAAATTATTTCCAATCATAAAACCACATCTACTGGTGGATGTACTTTTCTGGGATTTGCAAGCATAGGCTGGTTGTGCATGGTGACCATGCTTCCCAATGCAACTGGTCAACAGAGTATGTTGTTTGATACAGTAAGACTTACGGTCTACAAATCTGGCATCATGGTGATGGTGAAACTCATATTTAAGAATAGTCATTTATGTGGTAGGCAAATGCTTAGATGATAGCATCCTGTTAGTGGAGAAAACCACTTGTGGGTTTACTGTATTGTAGCAGTGTGAGACAACCAGCTTCAACTATTCAAATTTTTGAGACACTTTCCCCAGTCATGGTAATTGGAGGTAAATTAGGCACTGCTCAGGGCCAGAAGTGGTTGACATGGGCCTTTTCAAAGTTTTTGCACTATACAGCAAATGATGATTTCATCAGTGTGTCTGTTCTTACACAAGTCAGTTTTGATATGTCGTCAGGGTCAACTTTACATAGTAGGGAACTGATTGAGGCCTTATTCATGAGGTTACCAACCAGATTGATCATTTGGGTTTGTAAGAATCCTGAGCTGTATATTGACCAGTAAACAAAGGCTTTTAGTAAGTGACTGTTGAGAACCCATTGAGAGAGTTCTCAACGAATGTGTCGAAGAAAAGGAACTCATTTAATTTCTCCACTTCAACAGTAAATTTGAGTGCAGGACAGAGCTTATTAAGTTCAGTAAAGAAATTCTTTAATGTAGCTGCAGATTTAAATATCAACATATTGGAAATAAGAAAGGCATTGGAGGTTAGTGGGCCATCAAAAATATGTTTCTGTTGGTAACCAACAATATTACAAAAGCTGATCCTAGGGTGGATCCCTTGGCAATACCATCTATTTGGGGTGTACACAGTTGAATTGAAACTGAACTCAAGCACATGAGTTGCTAAGTTCATGAGTTTGATGAACACAGATTCAGACACTGGTGGGACAACTAGATTGCAATAATATCGTGGCATAGTTCAAATATCAATGGCATCTTTGAGTGATGTTGGTAAATAAGCTAGCAGAATTGCACATGGACATATTATTGCTCTTAGTATGTAGGTCTCAGTGAAGATAAATCAGGTTTGCAGTTTGATGTATTTACAACTGCCAGAACCAAATTAATAAACACACAGGATCCTGTTTTATGTGAACTTGTACATCCATTGCACCATTTTCATAAAGAAAGGATCATGCAGATAACAAATCGCTGTTGAATCCCCCATGGCAACACCCTTGACCAATCAGAATCTACCTTCCTGATCTGATAACAAAGATTGACAGTTAACTGCTCCTCCATGCCAATGATGACCAACCAGTCAGCACCCTCTTCTCATGCAGAATAAAATAGCGTTCCTTTATTCAAGTCTGTTCGTTGAGTTCTAGTTCAGATTAGAGCAAGATAAAAACAAAATTCAACTTCCTATCTCCATTTAGCAATAGTTAAGCTTTGTATTCCCAAACACTGTAAAATTGTACTGAAGCTATTAAGGAAGATCTCCTATTCTCAGGATGGCTTAGATTGAGCACCTTAATGCCAACCATGCCAGCAATATGCAACTCTTGAGAATTATTAAAATGTTAGTTCTTGGTTAACAGATCAAGAAATGTTCCTCATAATGCCAATTTGTGTTTCTTTCCTCTTTTACAAGGCCTCATAACTCAAAACCTTTCAAAATTTAATTGTTAAGAAGATGCCTAATTGGGGAACCCACTCCAGACTTCATTATTACACAAATTGCTCATTTACATTCAATAAATTTGGTTCAAAAATCTAACCCAACCCTGGGGCATGACAGCTCAGTGGTTACCACTGCTGCCTCACAGCACCAGAGACTCAGGTCTGATTCCACCCTCAGGCAACTGTCCGTGTGGAGTTTGCAGATTCTCCCTGCATCTGATTGCATTTCCTCCAGGTGCTCCAGTTTCCTCCCATAGTACAAAGATGCGTGGATTAGGAGGACTGGCCATGCTAAATTGCCTCATAGGGTCCAGGGATAGGCAGGCTAGGTGGATTAGCCATGGGAAGTGCATGGTTACAGGGTAGGGTGTGGGGATGGGTCTGGGAGGAATGCCCTTCGGACGGTTGGTGTGGACTCGATGGACCAAATGGCCTGCTTCTGCACTGTAGTGATTCTGTGAATGATGTATGTCCCATTATAGAAAATAAATTTTGAACCCAATTTTTGTTGCTTAGCGCATCTTATTCATTTGTATGTAAAGATTTTAAACACTTTTGTGTGGTAGGTTCCTGAGCAATGTAATTTGGTATTTGGTGCAATGAGGGAAACAAGGCAACTGGAATGTGAATGAACAAGACAAGCAATAAGCTGTCTCTTCAATCAATCTAAAAGCATTGTAAACCAGAGTGACTGAATTCACTGTCAAATCAGTGACAATAAAAAAGACAATGAGAGGGAAAGGCAGATTGAATTAAGAGAGAAGAAAGAATTAGTAAAATAGAATAAAATTTACAGTTTTAAACTATTTAAAGTTTGATATTCATGGTTTAAAAAAAATGAGACACCGGAACTGGATTAGTTTATTTTCAGAACCAGAAAAGTTGATTGACAGTAATCAATTTATCACGTCATAATAAAGAACAAGATACTTAGCCTTGAACAGACAGGACTTAATCTTTAGTGATGTGTTTAGTTTCTATCTACTGTGCAAATGCAGCACATTTACAGCATTTAATGTGCATCAAAGCTGAGGGAGACAATGAAGCCAACAGTGGAGTGGCACCACTCAGACAGTGACCTTTGAACATTTAAATTCATCACAGATCTGTTCCTCTACTGAAGTTGCATAATTTGTTAATCAATAATGGGCAACAATTAATAATGAAAACTATTATCAACACCTTTAAATTGAAAACAAAATCTGGGACAATGTTCCAAACGCTTAAATGAATCCACAACCTTTATTTAAGTTTTCTGATAACAATTTCCAATCTTATTAGTTTCCCATTGTTGGCAGCTCACATGTTATGACAACTGACTTGTTTTCTACACACGTTTGTTTCTGCATATTTCATATTTTTTAAATGAAATAAAAATTGCTTGAGATCATAATTGAAAATGAAAGTACATAAAGTATTCAACATTCTTGGTTTCAGAACGAAACAGAGGATTGTAAAATAAATTCTGCTCTGCAATACAGTACACTAAAAGGTGACATCTCAATTGAGGCTCAGCTTATCCTCTTCATATCAGCTTTTACTCCATCAGTTACGCCATCAGATTAATATGTGTGTATTTGTGACGTCAGTATCCTATTCATGGATCAATAAAAGGTGGATTCAGAGTGGCAAAGACCCAGAACCGCGTAGATAGAAAGACAGAAGCATTGACGAGAGCTAGTTAGGGCTCTCGTCTTTCAGTTGGCGAATGTTCCCCTTTGCCTCCACATAGTGGTAAGTACCTGGTAGTTTTATTTCTCAACAATGCTGTACATACTGTCAAATATAGAACACATTTCACATAATTAGGATGAGTTTTAAGATATATGCAATGAATAAAATATCCAGTGGGAAATTTTAAGAATATTTAAGTTGGTTGAGTCAATATTGATGTAAAATGTTACAGGCAGATCTTTGAACTAATTAAAATTAGTAGTTGCACAGAAAACTTCAGGGACTATTATTCACTACAGAAATATTGTCTATTTGAATATCAAGCTTGACATTCAAATGTTGCTTATCTGTACAATTAACAACTTACCAGGCTTCTCTTAGAACAAATTCGAAGAAATAAGTTTATCTTTCAAAATATCTATACTTAAAGGAGTGTAATCTTAACCGGCTTATACTCATGTTGGGCATCTTAGTATCAAATTTTGTCAAACTCCACTCTGTCTAAAAATGCCTATTTATAAAATGTGCTCTAATAATCAGGAAGCTGTATTTAGTTTTTTCTTAGCCTTGTTGGTTTGATACTGTGCACTTTTAACATCAAGATCATTGTGTAAAATTCTTATAATTATTTCACATGAGGAAATGGCAGCAATGTTTTCCTTTATGGAGCTAACGCAGTGGGACAGGAAATAATGATGTCAGCATGTCAAATATTTGTATCAAGGCTTTGTCTTCCTATTAGTACCTTTTGTTGATTGATTCTTCCAAAGTATAGCACTGCTGAACTTCCTCAGTGTGTATTGAAACGAGTTAAGTTTTTTTGGGGACTGATTAGTCTTTTGTACATTATATCACATCCCAGCCTATACTCAACAGGCTCCTGTTGGGTAAGCGACTGGTCCTATGAAGCAAATTATGATCTTAAATGGATTTGGTAAAGTATACTGAATTAATTATGCATTTAAACCACTCATTTTTTTCACAACCAGTTTGTTGTTACACAGAAACTTACTAAAAAAGCACATTGAATGCATTGGTCACATATATTCAAAGGTTACTGGAGTACAAACATGAAGGTCCCACAACTTGAAAATAGGATCTCAACCTAAGTTAAACATGCTTAGGAGAAGAGCTTAAATATTTGTGAAAGTTGCAGAAGTGAAGGAAAATAAGTAAAGTATTACTATTCTTATGGATGATGGGGACCTTTAAGAGAGGTGCATCTGACCTGTATTCATTTGAAATGATCACTTGACGAATGTAGCTACTGAAGAACAGGTGGCTGTGTGTCAGGGATTTGTGTAAATAAGCCTCTTACTCATCTGTACTCCTGTATCAGCAAAAACTTAACTGAGCTAATTAATGAAAATGCAGCATTAGTACATTAGGAGTAATTTAACCTTGAAACCTAATTTCAGGTCATGCTTTGGTTCAAAAGGAGTTTGCTTTTCCAATGAATTTGCATGAAAATAGTTTTGAATTCATTGACAACTTGATTCTTAATTCTTTTCCTTACAGTCTTCCTATCAGTAAATAGTTAATCAAAATGATTGGTATGGTGCAGTTACCAAATCGCTCACAAAGACAAATGCAGCAGGAAAAACAAACATGCGGACAAAAACCCAAAAGGGAACTTGATAAAAACATCTGGAAACTGTGTGATTGTAACAAAAAATCTTATTGCTTGACGTAGCCTTCCAAATCTAGACAAAATATTGATTCAGTCATCCAGTTCCAATAACTCTGAATTGCACGGTCTGATTCAGGTGAATAGTTGGTCTGGTTTGGTTATAAATGTGTACACTAATGGGTGTTATGTAGAGTTGAAACATGATTGAAGTTAAGGCCATTAAAAGTCGTCAGTAAAATGATTCACTTTTCAGCACCAAACACAGAATCATAGCTCAGCTTTGTGTCTGAACATGTGGCTAATTTCCTATTCAGATTGGAATGTTTTGATTACTTTATAGGAAATTTTCACCAATCATAGAAACTTAGACATACAGCACAGAAATAGGCCATTTGCTTCAGCATACACGCACAGACATTTTAATAAAAAATAATGCATAGTCCCAACTAAATGGAGCATTCTTTAAATTAGTTCTGAAAATCACAAAAATCTAGCATTACATTGTTTTTCTCACCTGTTATGTATAGTTACTTGTGTGATAGGTTATTTGCAGCCAATTTATGTAGTCAGGGTTATCATCCCTAGAATCCTAGATCACGCTATTTTTATTTCATTAGCAGCTATTTATTTAAATATACATTGAAAGGAAAGGAAAGAAAGAGGAAAGGGTTAATTCTTTCAAACTTAAATCCTTTGCCATCTCCCTCTTCTTGCTGCACTCGAGTCTTCACAATCCTATTACAAGTAGAACTGTTGAAAACCAATCCCATTCTACATGCCCTTGCGGCTCATTCTGAGGATTAAGGTTAGACTAAGCAGGGTTGCATTGACCCTGATAATCTAGGAGGTGAAGTAACACATCGCCATATTTACAACATTACATTAACTGGCAAAGGTTTTGTCTTTTTTGAAATATAGTACCCTAGTGAAGTGTGGCACAACAACAACAACTATGGCAGCAAACCCCCTGGAAATTCAACCAAACTTGAAAGCACAAGAGATGGCTCTCACTTTAGAACCACCGAAACATTTGGGAGAAATTAAATCAGCCACAAGAGTAACTGGAGGACCAGCAACTCCTAGGAAAGGACCACCAAAGTTCAAACAAAGGCAAACAAGACAGTTTAAGAGCAAGCCGCCAAAAAAAGGAGTACAAGGGTAAGAGGAAAAATAATTGCACAATCAATTTAATTCAAAGGGGTGTAGCTAAGTAAAATCATTGGGTGAAAGTAGACAGGTGAAATTGAAGCCAAACTGAGTTACGATATTGTTGGATGGATAAAAATATGGACTATGCTGCCAAACAATTATTTCATTTTTTTCACATGAAAGAACAGCCCTCCAACATTTTCGGAATCAGCAACATTAATTGACAGTCATGACTGGTGATTTTGAAAGGTCTGATGGGATGTTCAATTCATATCTAATCCAATGACCTTTCAATTATGACCATGGACTGCCCAAATTCCCAACTAGCTGCTTTGACATTGGCAGTGGTGTTTCAACATGAATGCACTGAAAGAGAAAGGAGCTAATTAAATCAAAATGCTGAAAACAATGTTTAATTTGGTCAGTATTCCCTCAACAGAACTTTCCATACTTATGTTACTTCCAGCAGAGTAAAGGTGGACTTGAATGTACAACACCATACTGTGGAATGGTATGATGCAAGTTGAGGCTTGCAATTTCTTTATACAAAACATAAATTATGTTTATTAATAATAAAATGCAGCATCAACCAAGTTGGATATCTAGTCTCTACTCAAAATGATGCTGGAGGATGGTGACATATTACACATTTCACCGTATTTATTTGTTAAATACAAGTGACAACAAATCATTGAATTCAACTCAGATAGTTCATCTTAACTGAACCAGCTAATCAGCTAACATGGTTTCTCTCGACAGCGAAACTGCATTACAGCGAGAGAAATATCAACCAAGGTTCTCAATCCTGATCACTACCCAATCAATCAAAGTTCAAGTGTGTGGACATTGGACAAGGACAGAATCAATTGCAACTATGATGCTGCCACAGTCAAATAGCCTTTTAAAACTTTGATATCTGTAGACATAAGGCAGATTGTGACCTATAGGATGATTTAATATGAGTTGCTAAATATTGTTTCTGCCTCTCCCACAGGTTTGGTGATGACATTCCTGGAATGGAAGGATTAGGCACAGGTATGATTTCTTATTCAAAATTGCTGTTCTTCATTTTTCTGGCCTCATGTTGCGCATTATTATTGAAAAAGCAACTTTTCATAGCATTTGATTTGATTTGATTTATTATTGTCACATGTACCTAAGTACAGTGAAAAGTCTTGTTTTGTGTGCAGTACAGGCAGATCATACCATACAGAGATGATAGGGTGATTGAACAGAGCGAGGAATACAAAGTTACAGCTGCAGAGAAGGTGCACAAAAAGCAAGATCAATATTAGATTTGAAATTTGAGAGGTCCATTTAGAAGTCTAATAACAGTGGGCATAGAATGCTATTCAGGATGGTCATTGACACAGTTTTATTGCATTCTCACTGTAACAACATTATGCCAATGTAACAGTTTAAATTGGCATCAAATGGAAATAGCAAAAAAGACGTTATGTCAGGAAAGACTTTCACGATATGGAACTTGTGTTAGCCAACCTTTCAATAATTCCATTCATCACAACCTCTGTCAATTATTAGTGCTCTTTATTTGAGTTGCTGTGACCTTGTTAGTCAATAACATTAGGTTGAAAATGTTCAATGATAACTATTTTCCTGCAAACTAACTAGTGATCATTACCGGTATATCTTGTAAAGTAATGCCTCTGTGACATTTTGATACCACTTTGACAGTTATCCAAATAAACTTAACCAAATTTTCCATATCAAGCTACTAATACAGTCATGTAATACATGTTTGTATCATCCAAGGATATTATTTATTATGTCAGAAATTATAATTAACATGTACCTTGCAAGAATCACACTGAATGGTGACAGAGGAGTCCCTTGTTCTGACTTATGCCATTTTCTTGCCTAGAAGAGATATCAATTGTCTACATGGGTATAAAGGCTGAAGAAAATAAAGAGCTACGCACTTAAATAATGGAGTTAACACAGTGTCAACTGTACTATTGATGCTATTGTCCTTCTTTGGTTTACAGATATCACTGTCATATGCCCCTGGGAGGCCTTCAATCATCTGGAACTACATGAACTAGCACAATATGGTATCATCTGAAGTGGCGACGGAACTCTGCATTTTTACTGTGCTCCTCGGAAGACTTTCCAACACCACCCTGCCCTCTCCCTTCTATTTCACCAGTGGCTTCAAAAGCAGAAAAGAGGCCAAGCCTCAAGGTTGCAGACACACCTGCAAAGAAAAGCATAATAGTAAAAACAAACTCTCCTTTCCAGACTCACATTTCCTTTGAACTCATACTATGTTTAAAACATGAAGGTGTTTTCCTGAAATGCATCACGCAGAATTCTTGTCTCTTGTTATTACCAAAGCTGATCATTTTTCAACTGACCTTCTTTCATCCAGTTTCCAACTATGTTAGCTAAAAACTCTTTGTATCATGGACATATTAACAAGAACTATTATGCTTTTTTAAAATGCACCTCTGTGGAAACATCATGATGGCGCATATGCAAATCCATTCTGATTATTGTGATTCTTTAAGTATTGAACTTTGTAGGAGAACTATGTATGTTTGTGATTCTGTGAATGTCCAAGGTGGAATTCAGAAATCCCCAAAATCGCTAACACGTACCTCCTTCTGAATGAGAGAGTGACCCAAAACAGCACTGCATTACTATTAGTATCCATCAGTCAAATCACATTTTCTCTATGACTTGTTGCAATATTTAAGTTTTAAGTAGTTAAATCCTTGAACTTTGTCCACCCCTCTCCCCAAAGTGAACTACTCAGGGACTCTTCGAAATTTAAGTTTGTTAAAAACTTGTAATAAGAGATTGCTAGTGATCTGTGTAATGTGTGGATGAATTATTTTATTATTAAGTGATTGCCCTTATTTAAGTTACTCACATTCATTCACCTACCTGTTCTCAATAATTCATTCATATTGCTTGTTTTTTCCATTGTTACTCATGAACATTTTCATTTTATCCTCATTGATTGCAAATCAAATGTTATCTTTTATATCTAATTTTTTATAACTTGTACCAAATTGTTCCATTTTTATATCTTTGTCGATTGTTCTGTTTGGTTTTAGCTTATTGAATTCAAAATCCTCCTTGATCACTTCTGTAATATGGCAGTTAAACCTTTTCCTCATCTTGTTAGATGTCGCTTCTTCTTTTCTGAATTACAACCTCAGAAATTTACTTTATCTTGTGTAAATTTATTGCTGTAAAGCTACTGTCATCTATGCAAAGAGAAAGTTCCAATTTCCACTTTTCAAAGTTTGCATGTTTGATGTTATTTCTTCAAACGTTTATTATTATCATTTACTTTGTTTTATTTATTGACTATAAATTTCTGCTATATCTTCCATTTCTAACCTCATCCTGCTTTGACTTTCATTTTGGATTTCACTTTTGAATGAACTTTTCCTTACAATTTTAATTTCAAGTTTTTTTTATAAATTTATCATTTAAAAAATACTAAGACCAACACATTTCATCATTTCTTCATTCACTTTGTTGTGTCTTATTTCTGTTCAGTTTTGGTGTTTTCTATCTGTCTCTAATTCTGGGCTAAAATCTACAGAAGGAGGTATGTTCAGGAAAGATCAACAATGCTGCGTGGGGATTCTTAACAAAAACCTTGACGGGTTGTAGCGTGTTTAAACTGAAATGTTGTCATCTGGAGATTGGATTGTTCTCTCATAAATCCAATAAAGCTTGAAAAAAAAAAGGAATATACGTGCAACTTGCTCTTCTCTTTTGGATTTGTTTTAAATCTCAACATTTATTTTAAAGTTCGCATCCTTCTCACAACCTTGTGCTGTCCAGCCAAAAGACAGAATTGTCTAATCCAGGGACAAGCCTTCAGCACCTTGGTCCTGCCTTTATTTGTTTAAGCCACAAAGTATTGGCGGGGATCATGGGCTAAAGAGATTCAAAGGTTTCCTGCTCAGTCTACCAAAGAATGTCCTTTTTGCTGAATTGGAAAGGAATATACAGTTCACTGTATTTGATGGGGACAAAGCAAGATTACTTGATTGAGATCATAAAGATTTTTCAGCCCAACCAGAAGTAATTGAATTATCTTTATTGTCACTTGTACTTACATGAGTACAGTGAAAATTTTGCAAGTCGCCACATATGGCACCATCTTCGGCACAAAGGTACCTAGGTACAGATTCGTCAGTACAAGTTTTTAGGGAAAAAAAATTAGAAAAATAAAGAAATAAAAGTCCAGCCTTACAGACCTTCAAAAGGACAAAATCATAGTAATAAATTAGAAAGACTAAAGAAATAACAAGTTCAGAATAATAGTGCTTCCATGACAGTATACAAAAAAAAATTAAAAAGAGAACTTAAGACAAAGTCTATTTGCATATCTGTTCCATGGGTTGCTAATTGTGAAAAAGGATTATTTGATGTTATGAAGGGTGGCATGATGGCTCAGTGGTTAGCACTGCTGCCTCACAGCGTCAGGGAGCCGCATTCAATTCCACCCTCGGGTGACTGTCTGTGTGGAGTTTGCACATTCTACCTGTGTCTGCGTGGGTGTGCTCCAGTTTCCTCCCACAGTCCAAAGATGTGCAGGCTAGGTGGATTGGCCATGCTAAATTGCCTGTAGTGTTCAGTGATGTGTAGATTAGGTTGGTTGGGTCTGGGTGGGATGCTCTGTGGGTTGGTGTGGACTTGTTGGGCCAAAGGGCCTGTTTCCACACTGTAGAGGTTCTATGATTTGCCTTTCACTGATAAGTAACCTCTGCCTTTTTGTTGTGGGGAGAACAATATGGACTATGGGCAGAATTTGGCCTTGCGTGTAGGAAGCAGGAATAAATCTTGCTGGAAAGTGTTTTGTTTTGACTTTTAACTCAGACATGGCATAAGTGTGTGATTGTTCTGGGTTTCCCTGACCTATTGGAGTGAAAGGACATGAAGATGACTC
>NC_063354.1:16277748-16294077 GCF_021869965.1 Rhincodon typus
AGGAACAGACAGGGTTGACTGTAAACGCTGCACCTTTGCCATTTCCAATGGCTAGGTTTTGTTTTGATTCAATGTTTTCTTTAGCAGTTTCATGCAACTGAGTTGCTTGCTTGGTCATTTCAGAAAGAGGTGAAAGAACCAATTGCATTGTTATAGGTCTGCAGTCAATTTGGGTAAGGATGTCAAATTTCCTCCTGTAGGATATTAGTGAACTAGGTTTTTTTAATTGCAGTTATTAACTGAATTTAAATTCCCCCTAGTTGTCAAGGTGAGATATGAACTCCTGTCTCCAGAGCATTCATCCAGTTTGGGATCGAACTTTCTCTGTTGACATTTACAATTGACAGCTAAAGGATAGAGTTATGCAGCAAATTTCTTTGATTTCTGGTGGAGATCATCAAGCTGCATCTTTAAAACAAGTTACACTCAAAAGTCAAACGAGTAAAATTCATTACAGTCAATAGTGCAAGGTTCTCAAGAACGGCAAGCTTAAGGGATCAAATGGTTCTCAGTCCAGATGGTTTATTCTCCCCGAAGCTTCTTGCTTACAGTACAAACTATTTACTATGATTTAACATTCCAGAACTAAAGAACATTTTCCAATAAATATCTTGTCTTATCTAGATTGGCATGAATAATTTATCTTCTATCACTACATTGTCTATGGTTCTACATCTTAGTCTTATACTGACACACAGGTCAATATTCATTGTCATCTTTAATGCTACAGTCAATTATTAGTTATGGTGATTTGTTAATTGGAATAATCTAAAGCATTGATCCCTGTTCAGAACTCTGTCAACCTTGTCAGAGAGCACAACATGAACAAATCCATCCACAGATGCTGCCAGACCTGCTGAGCTTTTCCAGCAACATCTGTTTTTAATCCTAATTTACAGCTTCTGTAGTTCTTTCAATTTGTAATGAAAAAATCCCATTCTAAGGGGCAATTAATCAAACCTACTATCTCTGAAAAATATTCGCATCAGTATGCAAAGAGATACAAATATCATTATTGGACAGATTCCACAGATTGAGTAGATTCTTTGTTGGTCATAACATCAGTAAATAACATCAATAAAAATGCAGGCTCTCCATTTAGGACTGTTTATTTAAAAAATAATTACAGCTCTGTTGTAATACAATTGACAAGTTATATCAAATAAAGTGCAATCACAGATGGGTTGTTCCGTACTAGTGACTCAATGCCCATTAATTTTCCAGTATTATGAAGATGAATTCTGGCTTCTGAAATGTGAAATGTCATTATGTAATTCCATTATGTCAAGTTTTGTTTGGGTGTTCACAGGCACACAACACTCCAAAATGTAATTCTCTGACAATCACATGACCAGTAACACAGGTAGAGAACAACCCAGGTGTTAAATTTACAACCACATTTTTGAACCTCACTTTTTCATGTTTAAAAGCATAAGCTGACGTTTCTAGAAACCTGAACAATTTCAAGTTTAAATCACATAACATTACAAAACATGAAGAATATTTGGAAGAAAGCATAAGAGTATTCAGGATTGTTTAAAAATATTATAATAAGTCCAAGCCCTGTGCTCACAAATCGTCAAAACAGTTTTTTCTAATCTTTACCCTGAAAAGTCATCATTGGGCTTAATTAACTCAGCATTATTAGATGCAAGAATGATTTTAGTGACTGCAGAATGTTTTAACTTAAGGAGAAAAGAAAAATCCCAGACTCAAAAATCAGATAAAACAGCAGCATCTTTTGACAAAATACACATTTTCTCTTCTCACTTGCTGCCAGGAATCTGTCACTTAATCTGATACTGACACTCAATGCATTCACCTACTGTCAGGATACCAACATTGAATCCACTGCTTTATTTCACATTTCCAGTATTTTGCTTTTGTTTTACCATTTAATCCATTCATTCTCTTTCAGAACTCTGACACCTTATTCATTCATTACTTGTCAAGATATCAACACACAAGCAGTTTTACAACTAAAAACAAAGAAAATACCCGTTTTTATAGTTGTCTTACATGGTTTGATGTTAAAACTGATTTAAGTTGTATTAAAAACGAGCCACAAGATTCAGCACTGTCCGATGGCTAAGGAATTGATCCTGAAACAACACTTGATTCATTCTGTGATCTAGAAGGCTGAGAAGAAAAAGTCCTTTGGAAATAGACTCAGTTAATGACACCTGTCTCCAGACAAACACACGTTGTCCTCTATCACAGAATCATGGAATCTCTATCGTGTGGAAATAGGCCATTTGGCTCATCAAGACCATACTGACCTCTGAAGAGCATCCCACCCATACCCACCCTCTATCCCATCTCTGTAAACTTGCATTTCCCCTGGCTAATTCACCTAGCCTGCACACCCTGGCCGCTACGGGCAATTTAGCACGGCCAATCCACCTAAGCTGGACATCTTTGGACTGTGGGAGGAAATCGGAGCACCCAGAGGAAATCCGCGCAGACACGGGGAGAATGTGAAAATTCCACACAGACAGTCGCCCAAGGGTGGAATCAAACACAGGTCTCTGGCCCAGTGAGGCAGCAGTGTTAACCACTGAGGCACCATGCCATCCTAGGATATATATCAGGACATCTACAACAACTGTTATCTCACCCTAGAACAGATAAATTATTTCACCAAACAGCCTGTCTTTGCACATTCAGAACCATGGTCCAATTATCAACAGATTGTATACTGGTAGAATTTTTTGAACATTTATCCAAGGACTATACACTCCCTGCATCCCAACCCATGCCTAGAGGGTGTTATTTACATTTAGTATTATTTTAAGAATTCTACTCATTAAGAATTTGGCTGTATGAATAAGTACAATCCATATTGTTTGCAGCCAGTGTGATTTGGGTACTTTAGGTAACTGAAGAGAGAAATATCAAGGATTATATTGGGGTAGAGCCATCTCCCTGATAAGTAGCAATTAAGTGTGTGGGTAATAGTGAGATCATTTCAAGATCAATCCATCGGTTGGTCTAGCTTGCAGTATTATAATAAACTGTAAAACAACACATTAAAAAGTTTCCAACAAACAAGAATAGTAAATCTAGAAAAGCAACCAATTTAGAAAAATCCCTGGTATTGAAGAGGTGGTTTTGAAAATTCTTCAAGAAGTAGTCAAAATATGTAATAAGTAAACAAAGACATACAAATGGTATTGTAAATTGAAATACCTCCTAGTGCAAAATATATTCAAAGCTATATTTTCTGTGGTTTCTCTAACTTTTTCAAAATTTCAGTTAGGAGCATAAGAAGTTTGGAGCACCACCAGAGCTACAGACAGGTTTGCTGCTTTATCTGCTTGATGCCATTACTTAAGATGGGAAGTGGCTGAGAAACACGCTGATCTGCAGACAAATTGAAATTTACTTTAAAAATTGAAATTTGGCATAAGGGAATGCATTTACAAGGGCTGTCAGCAGACAGCTACCATTTTGGTGTTTGATGACAAGGTTTGATGTCACGGACATCATTCCGTTGGCAAGAATTTGATTTGCACTGGTTCTCGGGGTGGAATCTGGGTGGAGTCCACTGGAAAGTTATTTACAAATCTCACTGGCTACGCACTTGGATCCAACACTTCTATTGGACATTGAACAAAAGCGATTTTCAACTTCAGAGTGAATGGAAAACTGCTGTTAACTGCTTATTTCATTATCTTGTGCTCGCATTGCAGGGACTTTTGGGAAGAGTGAACTTATGAAGTATACCCAGAACCTTGCCTTGAAATTAAACTTTCCTGCAAATAGAGGATGAAAGATCAATTGTTTTAATCAGACACAATGCTTCACTTCCTTTAATGCAATAAACACAAGGTGCTTCAGGAAGATGTTACTTTCGCCACTGATTATGAGTGGGCCCAGATCTTAGTTGGTTGTCTATCAATGCCTCTTGGCCAAAGACAATTAATTGTTCCCCAGTGTAAATGCTACTAAAGTTATTTATCTCAGGAATATTTTTACTGGACTTTATTCTGAACATTGAGCAGACAAATCTCAAAATGTCACATTATGGTCTACCAATTTGCCCATCATGTTTCAAGTGCTTGAAATTTAGTAGTCCAACAGTGTAGTACACCAAGGCCTCTAATTACGTGACTAATTCAAATCATAAACCAATGGGGAAAATATGACATTCTGGACCAGCCTAATATGCAACAAGGAACTTCTAGTCATGCAGGCAGCACACAGCCTCCTGAATCAGTATTGGCATCAGGGTTTGCAGAAATCTTCCAGTTGCTCTGCTCCCTCCCCAATGTAACAGAGTTTGTATGGGGAAGGACGGAAAAATAAAAATCAGAAAAATGTAAATCAATGACAATCAGCATTCCCAGTTTAGATTTTTTTCTTCCTTCTGCCTTTGGCACAACCTTTTCCATACCAACCGCCACAGACAGTAGAAGCTACCCCTCCTGGACTCTCCTTGGTTAGTAATTTACGATTATGACTGTCTTCTTCCCCCGGTCTTAGCTGAGTAGCTAGACTGAAAATTGGATCTTTGGACCTTGAAGAAAATCAGGCATTGCAGTGAAAATCATTGAGATATTAATGGATAAAGCTTTTGTAATTTATTCTCAGCAGCTACAATTCACCAACATTATAAAAATCATCTGTTCCTTGATAGTTCAACTAGTAAAGACTGAGTGCAAATGGATTATAATGCTCAATTCTATGTTAACTTTCTAATCTGTAGAGTTTAGCTGACTTCAAGCAGGGGAGATTGTTCCCACAAACAATCAAATTTAGCCTTTCCACTTGAATTCCCTTTCCCTAAAAGGCATGGATGAGGGTTTCAGTCAAAAATGTGGCTGATGCAAAGGAGATGAAGCAGATGCGACAAACTCAAACATGGAGAGATTGAAAAGAGTCCGCTTTAACCAGAAACAGTGGCTGAGAAGGGTACGGAGATACAGATAAAAGAATATTGATAGAGCCGAGGGTTGGTAGTATTTATATGCAAAATTAATCCATACTGTTGGAAGATATCACCAAGCAGCATAATTCAAGGATGATGATGTGGAAGCCAAAAATAAACCCTTGGGAATTCTATTGCGGAGACGGAACCCATTGCTAGTTAAACTCTATTTACAACTCAGTAGGTAGGAGTTGAACCAAGTAAGGATAGTTTCATTCAGCTTGATGGAGTGTAGTGGAGTAAAAGGTTTTGGAGGAAGATAATTTGGTTGATTATCAAAGGGTATAGAGAAATGACTAGTTAGAAATGTGGCCAATACAGCTTGGAACAAATCAGACATGGAGTTGCAAGGAAGATGGTCATTGATTAAGCTGAAGAATTTTGGAGAAGAAAATCTGGTTGGAAATCCAAAGTTTGTTTCCAAAGACACAGGTATTGAGTGGAGGCTTTCAGTTACAATTAAGGGTGATGGTGTTGATTTTGAAAGGATGAAGGTCAACAGGACATTAGAAACAGGATCCATATATAGTGTAAATGCTAGAAATGAGGTTAGGTCATCAGCAATATAATGTGAATGGACTCAAGAGAATAGGAGATTAACCTTGCAACAAGTGGACACAAGTAGTGGTAAAGAAACTAGAGAAAGACAGTCGGAGAAGGTCTGGCTTGATGAAAAAAGTGATAGACATGGTAAAAGGTAGTGAACAGATGGTCTTAAGCATATTGGCGAGATTCTCACATTTCTAATCTGCGAATTAATCATTTTTGCAGGGGAGAGCAAGATCTTGTCCCGATTAATGTGATTGCAGGCAATAAATGGAAAGAATTGATGGAAGGAAATTGAGGGGGTTTTGGGAACATAAGGGTAGGAGCAAGTACAAAAGGCATTAAAAGGTGAAGGTTATATATTGGTTGACTGGATGGATAGCTACAGAGGTTTATGCTAAGTGTTGGACCAAGACTCAGCAGTTAAGGGCCTGAATGTGTAGTTCTAAGTTACTTAGATGAAGGGATTATTCCAGAGAAAGCAAAAGGTAAACAGTGTTCAAAAATGGTTGTGTGAGAAGCGAGGGAGATGTGGAAGTGATTTGAGATGGCTTTAGCTGCGATTGATTCAATAAGGAGGATAAAGACTTTTGTTGAGGGAGTGTTCATGGAAATTGGTGGAAAACTTTAAAATGGAGAAAGAGGCAAAAGAAGGACGAGAGAAGCATCAAGATGAAATACCTGATACCTGTCATAATGTGGAATTTCAAGACAAAGTTCTTTCAATAGCAATCGCATGACATCATCACATTTTGCATGGATCTTCAGTGTAGCAATATCATCCTTTGGTGTCCACTGTTAAAGAAAAGGAAAGCATAACAAATTACAACTTACACTGATTTACTGTCTTTAAAATGGAAAAACGTCTAAAGATGCTTCAAAGTTAATCGGCCTGGATGAAATAGGAAAACATTATGAAGGCAAAAAATGGCGCTGTTTGATAAAGAAATAAGACAGAGCAAGGCAAATAATTTTAGAAGGAATATCTGGAGTATGGTACTGGGAAGTGAGTAGGCAAGGTGGAAAGCAGCGAATGACACTGTTACCAAAGATCAAATAGATGGCGATCGCAACATGCAGTGGACCAGAGTTGGAAGAATGGGAAGCACAACCTTAGACTTAGGCATAGGATCTCAAAAGATTACAAAGAAATGAGCAGGACTGTAGAAGATTGTGAAGATTTTGAAATGGATACAAAGAGATGGAAGCCACTGGAGTCAAAGTAAGAGTGTATGAGGAAGCAGATAATGACAAAAGATTTTGGTAAGGGATGCAGGATTTGAAATTCACCTCAGCACAGCAGGGCAGAAACTTACAGATCATTTAATTTAGGACAAATGGGCATTCAAGATAGTTAAAAATTGGGGAAATCAGGCCTTAAGATTACAGCTCAAAATGAGTACAATGGTTTCAGTCTTACTGATGTCCTGACTCATCCACAACACAATGCCAGACACTCAGTCCAAAGGCACAATGAAGGGCGATGTACAGGGCCAAATCAAGGATAAAGCTTTGCGCACAAAGATTAGTACACAATTAGTACAACTGTGCATGCCAATTTGGAAGTGGTAAAAGCATTCAAACATAAATCAACAAAATTAATTTTGCTGGTGTACAAACAAAACAGAGTGGATTCAAACATAAATATACTCTACTGTTTTAAGTTACTATACTTAATTTACACAAAGGAAGATCAATCACAAAGCTCACTTCTTTCTCACAAGCCACAGAATTTTATTTCACCTCAACACAAAAAAAAAAACACCATCTTTAAAAGGATATTAGATTCACCATGAATTAAAGTCAAAATCTGAACTAATTCTTAGGCCATAGAGTTGACATTACAACACATTAATAAAATGCCAACAGATCATGTAATTTATTACTGAATGGATTAATTTCACTTGCATGACCTGAGGTAGCTAAATTTACAATTTTAGCTATGGAAGTCAGCATATAATCAATCAGTCTTAAAAACAAAGACATTATTACACAAGCCTGTTTTTGAAAGATCAAATTTTGAAATCACTAACTCAACTAATTTAACAGGCATTTAGAGAAAAGGAGATAATACTGCGTCATAGAGAGTAGGATATGACACAAACAGAAAATGCTGAAAACACTCAGCAGGTCTAGTAGCATCTGTAGAGAGAAGCAGAGTGATCATTTAATTTCTGCGGCTGATTTCGAAATCTGACGAATTACTGAAGACCAGAAATGTTAATTTTGCTTCTGCTAATATTAACTGATGCTGACAGACTTGCTAAGTATTGGCAGCATCCACAGTATTTAGCTTTTGTGTTTGTGTAGGATATGGTTCATTGAACTACTTAGCCAGTAGCACAAGACTTCCAGATTTATTGTACACAAAATGATTGTACAAATCCCTCCATGACTGTTAAAACTGAATTCAATCCTCAAAGTGAGTCAGAAATTAAAAAAACTGGTTTTGGTAAACAAAAAAAAAAAAAAAAAAAATCAAAGCTTTGGTTTGCTAACATTTTTTAATAGGGTTGAAAACCTGTTGTTCTCATCTGGTTTGATAAGTGAGACCAGTTCCACACCAATGTAATCAAAATCCACTTTACGCAGACAGCTCTAAATCACAAGAATGAATAAACTAGTGCTTACCTGTAGATTTACTATGTACAACTTTGGCCTTTTATGAGGTACCCTGCTCATGCACCAAAGACATGCATATTTTTTAAGAACCTGTAATAAGGAAAGTGTATTTTTCAAAACAACAAAAAAAAAATAGCTTGATAGAACTTGCTCACATTTTAATGCAGATTTTAGGCATAATATTCAGATTGGACATAACAGAAATGTGAAGGTATTTCTCTAACAAAGAAGCAATTTCAAACAACAGGAGTCAGCATTGTGATCGGCAGTATGCCTTATCTGCCAAAATCCAAATGTGCTCAGCAGACACCAATGTATCTGTTCTTCTCAATCACATTGTTGAACCAAAACACTAGAAGAGTATTATATTTGATGTCTAGCATTGCCTTCACTTGGAGGGTTTGTGTACGCTGGAAGTTGGTGTCCGCAAGAACCACAAGGAAAGGCAGTGTTGAAGCATGAAACATGGTATAGTACATAGCACTATTCTCATTCTTGTTGAGCATACTGTTGAAACAAAATAAAAAGTTACAAGCTGCAATCAGTCTAATCTGGAAATGGGTAGTGCCAAAAATAAGGGCACATAAGCAATTCTTTGCAGTGATAGCTATCTTCAATGCAATTCCATTCCTGAAGTAAGGGAACCAAAATTGTATGCAATATTCCAGCTGTAGTCTCACTAATGCCTTTTAAAGTTTCAGCAATACTTTCTCACCTTTAGTCTCTATTCCTTTAGCAATAAATGCCAACATTTATTTGCCTTATTAGCTGCTGTAACTGCATATCAACTTTCTGCAATCCACATGCACAAGGACACCCAGATCCCTCTGCACCAAAGCACTCTGAAGCTTCTCTACATTTGAATTTGTTTTCTATTCCGCTGACCAAAATGGATAACCTCACACTTATCAACATTGGACATCAGCCAAATTTTGGCCCATTCACCCAACTTATCCATATCCATGTGTAAAATTATTTGTTTAATACATCTTATTTTCCTACCTATTTTAGGGTCATCTGCAAGTTTGGCTTTAGTACTTTCTATCACAGCCAAGTCTGTTAATACACATTGCAAATAGTTGGGGGCCAAGAATCAAACCCTACGCACCCCACTACTTGCATCTTGCCAACTGGAAAAAGACCCATTTATCCAGACTTTTTGCTTTCTGATGATTAGCCAATCCTCTACTCAAGCTGATAAATTACCCTTAAGCGATATGTAAACTTACCATGTGTATTCACCTTTTGTGCAGCATTGTACAAATGCCTTCTCAAAGTCCAAATAAATCATGTCTACAGGATCCCCACTACCCAAATTTCATGTTACATCTTTGAAAAATTCCAGCAAATTAATCAAACATGATTTAGCCTTCACAAAACCATGCTGTCTGTGACAAATTGCATTTTGACTTTCCAAATGTCCTGTTATTTCTCCCTTATAGATGGATTCTCACAATTTCCCAATGGCATGTTAAACTAACTGGTCTGGGGTTTCCTACTTTATGCTTCCATCCCTTTTTGAATAAGGATGGTTATACTGGCATATCTCCAATCCACTGGAACCGTTCCCGCATCCACGGAATTTTGGACTATTATAACCAATGGAGTTTAGGGGAGGTGATGGTCTAGTGGCATTATTACTGTACTGTTAATCTAGAGATCCATGTGACATCCTGGAGATCTAGGTTCGAATCCCACCATAGCAGATGGTGGAATTTGAAGTCAATTTTTTAAAAAATCTGGATTTAAAGAGTCTAATGACAATGCTTAATCCATTGTCAATTGCCAGAAATACCCATCTGGTTCACTAATGTCCTTTAGGGAAGGAAACTGCCATCATTACCTGGTCTTGGCTACAGACCCACAGCAATGTGGTTGACTCTTAACTGCCCTCTAGACAATTAGGGATGCGCAATAAATGCCTAGTCAATGATGCCCTCATCCCATGAATAAAGAAAAAAAATTATGAAATTATGAAAGCTACTGCTCCCGAAGAGTTAAATCTTTTAATGTGGTATTTGTTCATTATTATTTTAAAAGCCAAATAATTTTGACATATGGAGATTACTATGGATTCTATAATCCTTTTTTAAATTTTTACTTATCTTCTCTAGCCTACATAAAAGTTGCTAGAAATTCTTATTTACACAAAAATGTACAAGGTGTGGCATGACTATTTCAAATACAACTCAAAGTCCATTCATTATCTGAAGTGACAAAGGAAGTTTCTGGGAAACATTGTTTAACCTTTAAACTGGATCCGAGACAAATGATGACATCAGCTTTCTTGGCTGCTTCAGCTGCTCCTTTCCAATTGAGTGGCTGCTCCAGTGTTCCCTTTTCCCCAAAGTGCACAATTGTGTCTCGCAGCTCACCGTTACATTTGTGGCACTTTCTTCCAGTATTGTGTTTGTGCAGTGATGTGCGTTCCGTGACATCAAATAGACGAATATATTCTCTGTTAGGAGAGCAATATGTGCATACCTGCGAAAACCACATCACCATAATCAAGAGAAATGTTAACAGTAATCAATAGTGTCTGTAATTATATCAGGGAGTATAGAAACTAAACATAATGAGAAGCTAACAAAGTGCATGCAAGGCAGACGTCCAGGTACAGCGGTGACACAGTAGCAGAGATACAAATTGGCAGGTTAGTAGAAGATACAGTTATGTATAAATGGATCAGTTTCTGATTAGCAGGTCTGACAAATGGAGTCCCACAGAGGTCTGTGCTGGGCCCTCAATTTTTTACAATGTTACATTAATAATATAGATGAGGGTACTGAAGGCATGGAGTCTAAGTTTGCAAATTACACAAAGATTGGTAGGAACATTTGTTGCTGATGCAACATAAGGAGGATGCAGACAAATACAGTTAAAGTGAATAGGCACAAATCTTGCAGATAGGAGCGTAATGTGGGAAAATGGGAAGTTCACTTTGGCAGGAAGAATAAAAGAGCACAGTATGACTAAAATGGAGAATGATTGCAAAATTCTGTGGTGTAGACAGATCTAGATGTCCTAGTGCACAAGTTAAAAAGGATTACATGCTGTACCTAGCTGCGTATTAATCAGGGAGGCTAATGGGACGGTCGCCTTTATGATGAGAGTACTGGAATATAAAAGTAAGGATGTTATGCTTTATTTATACAGGGCATTGGTGAGACCACAGAACAAAGAATGTATACAGTTTTGTTCTCCTAATTTAGGGAAAGATGTAAATGCACTGACGGTGATTCAGAGATGGTTCACTGCATTGTTACCTGGAGGGAGTGAATTGTCTTATGAGGAAAGATTCAATAGGCTGGGTTTGTTTTCACTAGAGTTTAGAAGAGCAAGGGATGATTTGATTGAAGTTTAAAAGGTCTTGAATTGTCTTCACAAGATGGATGTGAACAGGACGTTTAATCTTAGGGAAGAAGGGGACACTGTTTTTAAAGTAGTAACTGTCCTTTTAGGACAGAAATGAGGGGAATATTTTACCCCTCAGAGAAACGTGCAACTTCTAACCCTGTGGCTCAGGAGGAGGTGCAGGTGGGGGTCATTGAATATTTATAACTTGGAAGTAGGTAAATTCTTGTTAGGCAAGGGAATCAAACATTACTGGGGACAAGTGGGAATATGGGATATTGGAACACCAACAGTTGAATAGAAGAGCACTTTTAATGAGCTGAACAGCCCTCTTTTGCTCTAATTTGTATGTTCATCTGAGAGCCATTTTAATTTTACAGCCCACAGCTCTTAAAAGAATCTGGCCACTAATTCATAAAATGATAGACAGTTGTGAGAAAACCTTAGTGAGGAGTGCAAGTTAAGATTCTGTACCTAGGTACCCTTGTATCTAAGATAGTGCCATTAAGCAGCAACTTGAAAATTTTTCACTATACTCACGTAAGTAACAATAAAGCTAATTCAATTCAATGGTCAGAGTCATGTCTTAATAACTATTCATCAGACTTCGCCACTTACCATTCCATTATTTTATGTTTCTTGAAACATGATTGATAGCCCTCCCTGGCAAAAATGTTGGCCGTTGTAGCATCTCTCTATTAATTTTACACTAACTTTTTATTTTCATAAATCAAAAAAACAGTGCACTTCTAATATGTAGAAACCTCCAGCAAGGAAAGACCCATCCAGCCCAACAGACTAAACCAGTATTTATCCACCATAAAAGCTTCCTTACACGTTGCAGTTAATATTCTTCTTTTCCTTTTCCACTATGAATTAAGTCCCTCCTTAAATGTGTTACTGCATTGTAAAGCTATTTGTCTCAACCTTTCCATGTCACATGAATTCAACACTATACTCATCCTATTTGCAAAGGATTTCCTCCTAAATCAATTTAATCTGGCTATGTATGTATCCCTCCGTTCTGTGTTCATTCACAAGAGGAAACAGCTCCTCCACAGCCATTCTACTAAAGTCTTTAAAAAATTAACAACCACAGTGTCTCAGTTTTCACCTTCACAAAGCTACAGCCTTCTTAATTGGTGTTTGCTATGTGGAAAACTCTTGATGTTAGAAACTGTAGGTGGTTGAGTCAATTGTACAACTCAGAGTTATGAATCTTTTCTTGCATTGTTCTTTGAGTTACGCCCAGGACATTTTTGCCTGTAATTTCCTCTTCTGAGAAAAAGAGCAAACAAAATAAGGAAGGCAGAATATTTCAAACTTATACACTGCAGTATTTTAATTGTGCCTCAAAGGCAAAAATCATGCATATCAGTAAATAGCTGAGCTATATAGATCAGAAAGGACCTGAGTTCACTGCCAGTTTGCTCAATTATTTGATCTCAATCACATCAATTACAGCACAACAACTGGCTTCAGGTCTTGGGTTACAAATGCAAAAATCTGCCTTAGTATCCATTCAGAAACTTTATTGGGAGTATATAGAGATGAACAATGGGCAAATATATATTTTGGGAAAAAGATAATTCTACTCATTTTTCCCATTTTGATTCCTTACTGCAGTGTTGTCACAGGCTTACAGGCCATCTTGTACTGCTCCGTCAAGTGGTCATTATTTATGTATGAATCGTAACAGTACAGAGGTAATGTGCTCAGGAGAAGGAAAATCTTGATTGAAAAAGAAATTACAAAGACATTGTTGTAAGATATTTTAATTTTAAAACATCTAAACATGGTTACAAAAAGAGAAACAAACACAATTAGTGTGTGACATTACCAACTATCTTTAAGTGACAAAAGACAAGCAAATTGTCAGACAGGTTCACATGATAAATTATGGGTGCATCCTGATGTCCCAATAATGAGATTAATATTGGTATAACATACTCATGCTATGTGCCAGCTTCTCAATCATCTTACCTCTATGTACATATTTCCATGTAGCTCAGAAAGTGCCTTCCGGGGTAAACTGCTACGTAAATGTAATCCATCACAATTCTGAGACACTACGTGGCGCACCTGGAGGGAGAAATATAACAAGGATACTTCTAAAGCTGGGTTTTTGAATTCTCTACGTTCTGATATGGCCATGAAAAGCCTCGCGAAAGGCACAAAGTCAAATGCTAACCCGAGTTCTTCATATTTTAATAAAAAAAATCAATTTGTAAAAGGCAGATGTAACCAATTGCTTTACAGTGACTAGTGACCCAAGAGACGTTTCCCCTCAACTATATCTCAGGATTTCCCAAAGATAGAGATGGCACAGATGAGGAGGATAATGAACCATTGTCTTATACACATCCCTTCCTTCAGTTGGATTTGAGTTCACAAAACAATTTCTACCTTGTCAAAAAGAGAGGGAACAGTGATTTAGTAAACTAAAAGCACTGCAAATACAAAATAGCAATTTAACTGAGAAAAAGCAGAAAATTTTTCCTTTGGAAACTTTTGGCATTAAGGAGTCATTTTATCCCGTGAGGAAGTGAATATTACACCACAGAGCCAATTAATTTTAATGATGCAGTTAAACTACAATTATAATTAACTGTTCTTTACTGAATTAAAAAGGAGCTATGTTGAAAGAAAGGGACTGTAGATCATAGCAAGATTAACAATGCGCATTAGCAGTGATCAAGAACTCAACTGCTAAGCTAATAAACAGGGATAAATGGGACAATCATACAGAAGTCCATAGTTGCGCCTTTCCACAAAGGCATTATTTTACATGGCTCCATTAAATGTTTTATAGTTAATGGCTTTCTTGCAAAAGAAAAGGGAAGGAAAAGCCTAAACTGTATGACACATTACTGAAATTCTGTGCATTGAAAATTAAGGATTTAACAATTGTCGAATCCATGAAACCAAGGGCTTACTAGTTTAACATTTGCAATTTTCAATACCTACTGTTAAGTCTTCACCAACATTTTGACACTAATTATTGGCCAGAAAGGGGCGTGTTTATTTTAAGTCATCTAATTCCTATTTCAGTGTTAATCTCAGCTGGTCAACATGGTTGTCTCATGTTTTTATATTTTCAGCACAGAAATTTTGGTGTATTTGATTTCTGTCCAGCTATATTTGAGGAAGTTTCTTTATTCTGTTCTAGTTCTACATATGCCAGCAAGGAAAGTTTTACAGTGGGCTCAAGGGAATTTTAATTGCATTATTTGAATTTCATCCAGAGTTGTCCCTGAACACACAAATGATTAGGGTTTTCCATAGTGAAAGAATTAAAAACTTGCTGACATTTATTCTACACAAGTCAGTTTTTTATTGAGAATTTAATTTCAGAAAACACTTTTTTTCCATGGCGCCTGCAAGAATTCATGATTATTAAAATGATATGCAAATATTTACAAAAGGGTTCCCAAATGATTTTCTCTACGACAGCATAGATATACAAGACAGTATCCATTAAATTGCATCTAATACCAACCTGCGTGTACAAGCGAATTTTGTTGCTTTGATTTGGGATAAAGAAGTGCAAATAGCCCACTCCAAACCTCTGGTCTGACCTATGCTTGTAGGTCTAGGTCAATGAGTAAAAAGTGCGCATTTCACTGAATTAACAGGGCTTGTAGAGCTGATTGACAGAGCATGGAGGCTGCATGTCAACTACAGACTCAGTTTGAACATCTGTCTTACATTAAGGAAAGAAGAAATTGGCTGAGCAAGATAGCAAAAACAATATTGACTAATGTGACCAAGTTCTATAGTAAAAATAGGGACAGGTTGTGCAAATGGGTTTTCAGATAAATAAAGGGGTAGATGGCTGAGGGGACAGGAAAAATGGCTCAGGATCAGAAAACAAAGATTAGTGGCACATGGTTATTTTTCAAACTGCCAGGAAGTATGCAGTGGTGCCCTCTCAAGGTCAGTGTTGGAATCAATCTTCTTTTGAATATGTATCAATGACCTGAACTTAGGAATGCTGTACTGAACAAAATCTGAAAGTTTCAGGGAAGACACAAAGCAAGGAAATGTACTAATAATTGATGGAGGGTTGCAAATGAATTCAGAAAGACATACTGGTGAAATGGACAAATGGCGAACACAACTTAAAGTTTTAAGAAGTCTGGAGTAATTTATTTTGTTGGGAACAAAGAGTGGAAGCACTTGGAATGGTAAAATAATGGTTGTTACTAAACTAGAAATTTGGAGGTCTGGACTAATGAATTCAAAACTAGTTAATTAAAAAGGTTTGGAATAAAAAAAAACTAGATCAGTAATGATGACCATGAACTACCAGACTGCTGAAAAGCCCTAAACTAAAACAAAGAAATGCAGATTTGGAGATCTGAACCAAAACAGAAATTGCTGAAGAAACTCAGCATGTCTGGCTGCATCGTTAGGGAGAAAGCAGAGTTAACATTTCAAGTCTGGCAAATCTTCAACAGAATGCTAGATTCTGCCAGCCTGAGTCTCTCCAGTGATTTCTGTTTTTGTTGCTGAAAAGCCCACTTTGTTTACTGATGTCCTTTAGCAAAGGCAAGTACTTCAGACTGGAATGTAGTTGAAGATTAACCCCTCCTGGGATAGGTTAGTAAGCCACTCAGTTGTCAAAGATAGGTCACCATGCTCTCGTTGTCAGTTAGTGTTGAGCAATAAATGCTAGCTTTGCTAGTGATGCCCATATCCTATGAATGAGCAAAAGAAGCAAGCTAACTTAAAATGTATCAGAGATAGCAGGAACTGCAGATGCTGGAAAATCTGAGATAACAAGGTGTAGAGTTGGATGAACACAGCAGGCCAAGCAGCATCATAGGAGCAGGAAGGCTGATGTTTCGGGCCTAGACCCTTCATCAGAAATGGTT
>NC_063354.1:16294477-16304288 GCF_021869965.1 Rhincodon typus
CCACAGATGCTGCCAGGCCTGCTGAGTTTTGTCAGCAATTTGTTTTTATTTTCCCCAACTACGTATGAAGTGAGGACGAGTCATCATAATACAATAAAAGAAAACAAAACTATACGTAGTTCTTACCAGTTTTTCTTTATAAAGTTGCGCGATGCACATATGAGTCAGGGTGGGCTCTGCCTCACTGAGATCTGCTGTGCTTTATCAGAAAAGATAACACATACTTCAGCAAAATAAATAAGGCAGTTACACATTCAGCCTGTTGTGTCTATGCTCCTTCAGAGAGAGAGCAATCACCTAATGTCATCCCTCTGCCTTTTCCCCACCACCCTGCATTTTGGTTTTCTTCCTCTTCAGATAATAACCTTCTTCCCTTCAGAAAACTTAACTGGTCCTGCCTCCACCACATTCTAAGGGCCATTCCATATCCTAATCATCTGCCGTGTGCAAAATATTTTAACTCATATCACCATTGCTTCTAACAGTGTCCTGTGGTTCGCAATCATTCCTCCAATGGGAATTGGTTTCCCCATCTACTATGGCCAGATCCCTTATAAATTTTGAATAGTTCTATCGAAACTCCTTTCAACCGTTCCTCCCCACCATCACACCCCACCCCAACTTCTCCAATTAATGAAAAAAAAACTTTTCTTGCAAAACTTTTCTGGACGCTTTAAATCCTTCAACATCTTTCCTTAAGTGCAATGCCCAGCATTGAACACAATACTCTACTTGAGGCTGAAATAGTATTTCATACAGGTTTAGCACAACATCCTTGCTTTTGCAATTTATTTCTCTAAGTCAAGGATTCAGTATGCTCTATTAACCAAGACCAGTCCTGTCACCTTCGATGACTAATGATTATACACGTTCAGATCTCTCTGCTCCTGCAACTCCATCAGAACAGTACTCTTTCATATTATCTCTTTATATTCTTCCCTCCAAAATGAATCACTTCACCCTTTTCTACATTAAAACTTAAAGCCACTTGCTTACCTATTTCACTAATCTATCTACATCCTTTTGTGTGCTAGGCAATCCTCGTGGTTTGCCATAGTTCCTAATGTCATATCATCTATAAATTTGAAATCAACAAAAACACAAGATACAGTACTATACTCTTGCCCCTTCAAAATGTAAGTGTATGGATTAGACGACTGGCTGGAAACTTGAAACATTCAGTATCACCTATGGGTAAATAACACTGGCAAATAACCTCTAATTACTGCTGATCAGGCAATATGTTAATTCATTACAATGCACAAACACCAGTATGTATTATACAAGTGCTTTATTTTACAACCACCAAAAATTCTTATGAACTGAATCACATGAAGGAATATTTTACAATGTGGCTATAAGCCCTCAGACTGACCTTGTTCAATGAAATCATCTCTTAATTTTCCAGCTTTCCACCGGAGAGAGTGGGAAAAAGACACTGCCGTTTGCCAACTTCAATTGCTGCATAGTCATGCAGCAAGTGGCTTAATTGGGGGCCTATGTTAATACTTTATTTTTGGTTTAAACTCACATAGGCAGTGAAAGAACGTTATTATTTTAAAAGTATAATAGATCTTGGCAGGAGGGCTGGCAGCAGTTATGATAAATTACTGCAAACTCAACTATACCACTGCCAACATCAATTGTGTCAGACTGAAACTTTGCAAAGATTGGAATAAATCAAAGACTGGGTATGGTTTTACTTCGAATAGTCTGAACATTTCCTTTGTTTAAGTTAATTTCTACTTGCCACCATAAATAAGGCACTGTTTTGCTTTTTGATTATTTAAATTGCATTTATGGCAAGCTCTAAAATTGTGGAGCTCTCTACAGCATTCATTTCCCCAGTTATTATAGTTATGTCTTCTAACCATTTAAAAAAAATGTCCGATATTTTTAGTCCAAAAATAACAGCTATTTCATTTGGTGTACTAGCTCAAAGATTTTTCTTACCTCACTTCCCTACCACTCTGCAATAATGTCCACACCCCATTGGGGCCTCTGTAATCTGGGATAGATGCAGCCTGCATTAAGCAAAAACAAGGGTAACATTTTAATATTCCAAGAAAGCAAAAATGAAAAAGGTCTATTTGTAAAATATATAAATGCAAATGTTATAGCACCTTTAACATTGTGTTGAGACAGTCTACAATGCTCAGGAATTGTCACTGAACCACATTAGAAGATACCAGAACAAGTGATCAAAAACTTGGCTGAAGAGGTAGGTTTTAAGGAATATCTTGCATCAAACAAAGGAAAGAAACAAAGATGCAGAGAAGTTTATGGTAAGAATTCTAGAGTTTGGGGCCTAGGTAGCTGAAGGCAACAGTGGAACAATGAAACCGTGAATTTTGGTTAGCATAGTCAATCCACCAGCTTAAAGTCTAACATTTCCTCAGTAGCAATACCGATAGTAAGCGGTCCCCTTGATACTCATACTACTTGTAAAAAATACAGGATATAAAGAATTGATAAACAAAAATGCGTTGAATGTAATGTTTATCAGATTGTTTGTTTTAGGTCATTGAATTGGATGATTTAGAATAATATTTTCATTTTTAAATGCAATTGATGTAAAGTAATAAAATTTCATTCTTGTACCTCAATTGATATGCAAGGAGTTACAACTTGTGTTTAGATTGTTTCACTTGATGAATGCATCAAAATCTCCACTCTGACAAACATCAAGGATTGTAAGAGAAATAAATGGATACACAATCAGACTTGTCCACAAAAGCCTTCTGTTATCCAACACACTCTTGAAAATATGTCTTGTTCATAACTATGCATGATATAGGCAGATAAATCAGTATTTGCTAACAGGTACTTTCTATTGGAACCAAGATAAAGTTATTATCTCTAGGTTTTCAAAGTAAGGGCTTGTATAGGATGGGCCAAAGGACTAAAAGTTAATGATGATATTCGACAGCTGAATCAGAAGATAGATTGTACAGAATGGGCTGTAGGGTTAAAATTGTTGATGATGCTTGACAAGCTGCATGATCTTGGATGAGCCCTGTGAACATTCCCATGCGTGCCGCAGACAGCACAATTAAAAAAAATACTTGTTTTCTGTATGAGCCAGCAGGTTAGTCTATTGTATCTGTTGTTTTCTGTACTGGTTGTTTGTGGAGAGTGCAAGAGCATTTTGTTCCAAAGCTGCTGGACTTCACCCGAGACCGGGATTGTGAAAGGTGCCACGAATGAACCTGAGCCTCCAGACCAGCCATCGATCAAGGAGCCCCAGAAGGGCAGAGGGATGTGAGACTGGTTTTCTCTTTTTCTCTTCCATTTATTATTACCACCATAATCATTTATTACCATTATAATCATTTATAATTACTTATTAGACATTCATATTTAAGTAAATTGCTGTTGTTGTGCCTTCTCTTAATTATATTTACCCAAATCTGAAAATAATCACTTGGATATATGCTGTGATCCAAGATACTTTTTATTGATGAGGAATGGCATTCAGGAAAATACTTGAGAAGGGAAAGGCAACTGGATGCTCTGGAGACCTTCCGTATTCTAGGATGGAATGTAGCAGACTCTAGATTCAGGTCTGTAGCTAATTTGTTAGCATAATTAGGGCCCCCGCAAGAATTGGGGTGGTGGCGTTCATAACCAGAATAAGAAAGAGAGAAAGGAGGGTTAGACATGCAGGTTGCTGTACACAAGTGCAGAAACAAGGACAGTGTACCACAAATGGGGTGGATATTATTAACAGCTTTGTGTTCTACGTGTAGGGAATTGAAAAAAAGTGCCAGGCCAGAAACAGGCAGTTTGAGGCCACATTGATAGCAGTAGAACAGCGTAACGTTGTCCTAACAGAAACAGTTAAGACAGTGCAGGAGACAGCTGAGAAGGTAGAGGTGAAACAGAACCAGATAGTATGCAGATGGCACAACAGAAAAAGAGAGCAAAACGGCACAAATTAGAAAGTTGACCCAGTCAAAATGCATGCGTTATTAACTTTGCAATGGGACTCTGACCATTGGGATGGGGACATTTGGTATTCATCTGATTCAGAGTCTGAATGGATGGACGGGGAAGGGAATGCTATTAGCCCCACCTCTGAGCGATCCTCAGGAGGAGAGGCTAATAGCACAACCCCTAATAAATAAGGCAAAAACAGGTTGGAGGATAAAACCCACAAAATTTGAGAAGAGTGAGAGATTACCCGATGTCCAAATTGCAGGATTTGGGATCACGCTTTAAACAAAAGTTGGGCAAATCCTTGGCCTCTTGGCTGATGCAGTCGTGGGACCAGGGTGCTGCCCATATTATGCCGACTGTCACAGAGCGAAGGAATCTGGGAGCACTAAGTGTTGATCCACATGCAAATAGTGTTTTTGGAAACATAGGGCAAACTGGATCATTGTGGAATGCACTGACACTAGCAGTAGGAAACAAGTATCCTTCTCTGATAGATTGGGAAGGTTATGTTGAAAAATGGGAGAGCATACCAGAACGTATAAAATGTTTGAGGGATTTGGCTACCAAGCCAGTAATGTATTCTCCACAGTTTCAGGTTCCAGACCAGGAAACTGTCACAGCTGGAATGAGGAACCGTCTAATGCAAAGTGGTCCGCGCTGGATGAGAGGTGCCTTGTTAACCATATTAGGGCCAGCCCAGGGACAGGCAGTGGGACAAGTATGTTTGTTGTTAGGACAGTTAGAGAACGTGGAGCCTGGTAAGTGAAGAGTGAGGCCTACCCGCGCAAGTGGCAAACAGGGACAAGATGGAGATGGAGTAGGTTCAAAGGTGAAACAAAAGATAACCAGAAAGGAAATGTTTGCAGCATTATTAAAAGCAGGAATAAGAGTACTATAGATGGAATACCTACCTATGCCATGTACAATATCTGCAGAACGCACTGTTCTCCAAAGGGTAGGGAAGTAAGAGAGATCAAAGCAGATGTGGAGGGAGGAAAGGAAAACCAACAGAAGACAGCCCACTCCAACACAGAAAACGTTAAAAAAAAGGTAATACTAAGGAACTAAGGTTGTTCCAAACCAGAATTAATTCATTCATTAAAGATGTATGTGCCTTTCCTACTAACAAGCAATGTCCCACTGCAAATAGGCAGATTCCACAAGGTAAAATGCATCCACCTTTTGTGAAAGATGTCATGATTTCCAGTGCTCCATCAGTTAATGCATCCGTGACCTTTGCAATCAATCCAAATAGAACTTAACTTTCAGATTCTTTTAAAAGTCACGTTACTGCCATGAAACAAAGTGATTCCATCTCACATAGTTAATGTGCCTCAAACCTGCCTACAATATCTACTGTATCCTCTCCAGTTACCAAAACAGTATTTGTGATGCAGTCAGAACCTTTACCTTCCTTTCACACAGATTGCTTCAACATTAAACCTAATACCAACAGGTTTGGGCCTGTCAAGAAATTCAAACCCATCGTTCAGAAGCCTGTACAGAAAGGTGAGTGCTTACATAGTTCTCTAAAGGAAGCAATCCAATCAGAGCAAAGCAAAGAAAGACTTAGGAAGATTTCGGATAGTGATAAATGATAACCTTAAAAAAAGATTCATTTGTTGCACCAGAGAATGAACTCTCTGCACCTTTGGCATCAATTGGAGCACACAGTGGAATTACAAAACCAAAATAGGCAACTTGGGCAGTATCAAAAGTGCTACAGAATAAAAGGGGACTATTCTCAAACAGGACAACCAGCCACTGCATCTTGCGCTCCTCCTCCTCCTTCAGGTTTTCCAAAAACTGAGAAGTTCACCACCAAACCTGTTGCGAATACAGAAGATGCATGAACTGTATTATTAGAAGCGATTCAATCTGGCACCAATGCAGCTCACTTTCAGGACCCCCGAATAACTGGGAAAAAGGAGAACTGGAGGCCAGATTTTCTGCGCTGTGAATTTTGTAGAAACGTTAACTGTGTTCTGGTTTGAGTGCACTTTTATTTGTTGGTTGCTAAATGTCATCTCATATAATTAGTGTCTTTTTGTTCCCCGGAGCTCGAGATCTGGGGAGACTTCGAAGTGGAGTTAGCATTTTGGGAATGTCTGCTGATTTGAAAGTGTATTGCGTGCCTGTTTCTGTGTGAAGCAACTATAGTTAATGTAGAGATAACAAGGTGTAGAGCTGCATGAACACAGCAGGCCAGGCAGCATCAGAGGAGCAGGAAAGCTGATGTTTCAGGTCTGGACGCTTCTTCATTCTTCAGAAATGGGGGAGGGGAAGGAGGCTCTGAAATAAACAGAGAGAGGGGGAGGTGATGATAGAAGGTGGATAGAGGAGCAGATAGGTGGAGAGAAGACAGACAGGTCAAGGAGGCAGGGATGAAGCCAGTACAGGTGAGTGTAGGTAGGGAGTTGGGATGTCGGTTGGTCAGTGAGGAGGGAGGGATGGGTAGGTGGGAGGGAAGACAGACAGGTTAAGGAGGCAGGGATGAGGCTAGTAGGTAGGAAGTGGGGGTGGGGGTGGGGTTTGGTCAGTGAGGTGGGAGAAAAGACGGACAGGTCAAGGAGTCGGGGACGAGATGGGCTGGTCTTGGGATGAGGTCGGGGGTGGGGAGATTTTGAAGCTTGTAAAGTCCACACTGAGACCATTGGGCTGCAGGGTTCCCAGGTGGAATAGGAGGCTGGAGGAACAGCACCTTCGGGTGGCATCGTTGTGGCAATGGAGGAGGCCCAGGATGGACATGTTGTCCAAGGAGTGGAGCACCTACGCTCGGTTCGTGACAAACAACAACACCTCCCAGTCGTGAACCACTTCAACTCCCCCCTCCCAGTCCTTGGACGACATGTCCATCCTGGGCCTCCTCCAGTGCCACAACGATGCCACCTGAGAACTGGAGGAACAGCACCTCATATTCTGCCTGGGAACCCTACAATCCAATGGTCTCAATATGGACTTTACAAGCTTCAAATTATCCCCACCCCCGACCTCATCCCAAGACCAGCCAATCTCATCCCCGCCTCCTTGACTTGTCTGTCTTTTCTCCTACCTATCCGCTCCTCCCACCTCACTGACCAACCCCACTTCCTACCTACTAGCCTCATCCCCGCCTCCTTGACCTGTCTATCTTCCCTCCCACCTACCCATCCCTCCCTCCTCACTGACCAACCGACATCTCAACTCCCTACCTACATTCACCTGTACTGGCGTCATGCCCGCCTCCTTGACCTGTCCGTCTTCTCTCCACCTATCTGCTCCTCTATCCATCTTCTATCATCACCTTCCCTTCTCTCTATTTATTTCAGAGCCCCCTTCCCCTCCACCATATCTGAAGAAGGGTCCAGACCAGAAACGTCAACTTTCCTGCCCCTCTGATGCTGCCTGGCCTGCTGTGCTCATCCAGCTCTACACCTTGTTATCTCAGACTCCAGTTTCAGCAGTTCCTTCTATCTCGGAGTGAGTATGGCTAATGTAATGACCTTTTAAGAAACCACGAGTGGTAGTGTAAAACCAAAATTTGCAAAACATTGATTCGCAAAGCTTGGTAGACACTTACCTTTTGGAATTGGCTCTGTGTTGTGTTTGGACTGGGTAAATTTTAATTCCGGAAATTACCATGTTTGGAATTTCATTTACTGGCCAAAATGAACTCCAAATATTGTTTTGACACGAGTGAAACTTTAATTCTGGATTATAAGATTGACTCATTGTTAATATCCAAGTGATTGGGATATTGGAATGTTGAAAATGCAAATTCCTGCAAGGAATTTAGGAAAGGCAAATTTAACAAAGGGCTGGTCTTTTCCTTCCTCCAAGGAGGAGGAGAGACGGATGACATAATTACGTGCAGGAGTTTACGTCCCACTCCCTGTTGAACCCATAGTAGAATCCGTGCTAATTAACCCATGCTGCTTGGCATGGAACGGATGCAGCTTGTTTGCTTTAAGAAATTGGAGACACTGAAGCCTGAACCCATTTGCAGAATTTCAAAGTTGCAACACAGTGATGTACCCTCAACCCATCAAGCAATTCATCAATAACACATTTCAGTGTTGGGGAAGTATTGTGGAAATATCAATCGTAGCAAATGTCAAGAATCTTGAAACCAATGAGCCTGTGTACACTTAAGCATATCATGACAAAAACTATATTAAGCCTTACATGCCCTGGTATTCTAAAACATTTAAATGGAATAGTTACCTGAAAATTTAAAGGGATTCTGGAAAATGATAAAGTGCATACACGTACATACAGTCACAAGTGTGGTTAGGGGAGGTGACAGCCTAGTGGTATTATCGCTGGACTGTTAATCTAGAGATCCAGATAATGTTCTGGCGACCCGGATTCCAATCCCGCCATGGCTGATGGTGGAATTTGAGTTCAATAAATATCTGGAATTAAGAATCTAATGATGACCATGAATCCATTGCCGATTGCCAGAGGGAAAAATCCATCTGGTTCACTAACGTCCTTTAGGGACGGAAACTACCATCCTTACCTGGTCTGGCCTACACGTGACTCCAGACTCACAGCAATGTGGTTGACTCTTAACTGGACAATTAGGGATGGGCAATAAATGCTGCCTAGCCAGCGACTCCTTCATCCCATGAATAAAAATAAATAATGAAGAAAAAATGGTTGAATACATTAAAAAAAAATGGTTAGTAACTTCAAGGGAGTAAACAGTATATTGAATGTGGACAAATTTACATAGAGATATTTCAAATCTCTAGATGAGTTACCAAGTAACTTTAAAATAGTGGGCGATCTTAGTAAAAGAACAAAGTGTGTTGGGACTGAATCAAACAGAAATGTTTGACTTCAGTTTTAAAATATTACAAGATTATGGTCCATGGACTACAAATCTCAAATCAGATACGGTGGTAATAGTTAAGTTGCAAAATTAGATGAAATGAAGTAATTAAAAGGTGGATACTGGTGGCAGAAGAGGAAGAAAAAAAAAATAGAATAATGGTTGAGATCGCTATTAAGGCTAAAATGCATTTTAGTGGAAAGCAAGTTTAGATGAGTACCAAACTGATAACTTTCTCTTGGTGATGTTTGTATCCTTGTCTGTTTTTTCAAAAAAAAAAAAGAAAAATTGAATTGGTGATCAAGCCACGAAGCTGGGGCATTGGGACCATATGTGGAGAGACGAATAAAATCTCATAGATCATTTGCTAAGATCATGTGGGAGTCAAGAATGCGTGACATGGTCTTGGGACACCAATGTAAATGCGCAAAAGTGAATGTTACATACATGAGATGGTAAAAAAAAAAATGCACTGAAGAACAGGTCTCAGACATGAACACCTACTTGACAAAAGGATTAACGTGGCTTGGAACAGCACGAAAACCTAGACAATAAAACACCGACAAAGTCCATAGAGAAACTGACTTTAAAACAAAGTAAATAGTATTAGTGAAAGGGATATAAAGTGAGACATAAAAATAAGTAGTATGATTGGCTATTATGTCAAAATGTTACAGAAATGAGAAAGTGTAGATTCTGGTAGGAGTACTGGTGGACTGCTTGAAAGGGCCCATCTGATGGCATACAGATACCCCATCATGAGCATTTGTATGACTAAACCTTTAGGTGAAATTGTAATGTGTTAAGGCAGTTAGTGTACGTCAAAAAAGGCTGAGCTAAGAGTCAGATGGTGTAGGAGTCTGTGAATAGGGAATTGGAAAAAAAAATACAAATTAAGGAACCTGAATCTGGAAAATACTGAATTTGAGAGCAAATAACGTAAATAGATGAACTGAAAAGAATGTAAACAATATTCTGGTCACCTCAATCAGGTGACATGACTTGCTGGTTCCATTATGACCTTGACCACATCAGGTAGGGGTGTGTGTGTGTGTG
>NC_063354.1:16304388-16312574 GCF_021869965.1 Rhincodon typus
GTGTGTGTGTGTGTGTGTGTGTGTGTGTGTGTGTGTGTGTGTGTGTGTGTGTAAGGGTTGGTCCCCAAAGGCCATTACAATCATTAATTTGATGGTACACCCTATTGTTGTATTTTTTTTGTATTGATGCTAGTTAATTTCACTAGTTTTAATCTTCTACGGTAGGTTACGTACTCTTATTATACGTTCTTGTGCACCCATCCCGAATTTGTGTCTGCATTTGCAATTGTAACATGCTCTGCTAAATATCATCAGGGATGGATTGTATAGCATGGGCTGATATTTGACAAACTGCACGACCTTGGATGAGCCCTATGAACATTCCCGTACGTGCCGCAGACAGCACAAATAAAAAACTTGTTTTCTGTACAAGCCAGCAGTTTCATCTATTGTATCTGTTGTTTTCTGTACTGGTTGTTTGAGATACTGTATGAGAGAGAGTCAGTTTCGTTCCAAGGCTGTTGGACTTTACCTCAGAACAGGATCGTGAACAGTGCCACGAACAAAGCTAAGCCTCCAGACCGGCCATCGATCAAGGGGTCCCCAAAGGGCAGAGGGATGTGAGACTTGTTGCTTGTGTTTTCTTTATCTTTTCCATCTATTATTACCACTATAATCATTTATTATTACTTAATAAACATTCATATTTAACCAAATTGCTGCTGAGCCTTCTCTTAATTATATTTACCCGAATCTGAAAAGAACCACTTGGATACACACTGTGATCCAAGACAGGGCTGTGTCCTAATTCATTGGCTGAGACATGCCATTCTGAGCCTGCCTTGAAATTTTAGCAAATAATGCTGGCAGCTTGAGTGTCTTGAATTATGTGTTCTCATGCCCTGACCTCAAGTTGGGGAGGGGAAAGAGGTGTTTATTTGCCATGATAAAATGAGACAAAAATTTGGCTACTTTAGAACGGTCAGTAAATATTACACAAACAATGAAAATTGCTGCTTATTTAATCATGCAGCCTGAGGAATAACTTGTTTTTTAAAATTATGAAGAGGCTGATTTAACTAGATTCGGAGAAAATGATAAATCCAAGACCGTCACCAATAAAATGAAACAAAGAATGCAGGAGACAATTTTCGAATAATTATTAAGAATGAGGAGGATTGGAACTTGTTATCACAGTGAGGTTGAGATGAATGGCATTCATGCATTTATGGAGAAGCTAGCTAAGTAATTAAGGAAGAATGGAACAGAAGTATGCCTTAATGGAGCAAGATGAAATAAGGTGGAAAAGTACTTCTATGGAGCAAATGCTTGCTGGGCCACACAGACCATTTCTGTTCAGTTGGTTCATTGCAATCAACTGGTCTATTTCTGAATTCGACAGACTATACACACAGTGCTCTGAATGACATCCAAAAAACTAAAATTATTCTACAGCATTGGCTATTTCCATTCAAAGCAATGGAATCAGGCATTCATGTCAGTCTCACCCTACTTGGGAAAAGATGGGTTGTTACTACGTTCTGATGCAAGCATAGAGTGTCTTTCAGACCACATTTTCAAACTGATGTGATGAAAATCATGTTAGCTATTAAATTTTGACAAGCTAATCTTGCTACACCTATAAACTGTTTCATAGCAGCTTGAATGCAGCAGACGAAGCAGAAATAGTTTGAAATTCTTGTGATCTGCCAATTATGGTTCTCATTTCTCTGGCTTGGTTATAGTACTGCCTTACCGTACTGATTCCTGCACCAGAGTAGATCACTGGGTATTGTGCTTCTTGAATAGCTGCTGCCAGCAGGTTAATTTTTCTCCTTAGTTCTTCGGGTTCATCAATAACCTAACAAGAATAAATAGCAGAGCTGTCACAGCCTAAACATTTAAATGCATCTAATCTACAAAAGCACCTTAAGGAACTGTATTCTGCAAATTATTTAAAAGAGTAAAGAAACCTTGCATTTATAGAATGCCTTCCATATCTGGGAGATATCTCAAACTGCTTAAAAGCAATTAATATCTAAAATGTAGCCTGATGGAAATCAAGGCCTGGTTTTCCTGGAGTATTTATAAAATCTTTAACGTTTATGAAAGTATGCACAATTCCCAAATGTACTGATCTTTAGATCCAGATAGAAAGCACAGACCAAGTTTCTGTATTTAACTAGAATTATTTACTACAAATAAATTCGAGCTATAGGTAAATAATTATGAACCATCGATACATACAGTTAAACATACAGTTTAAAATTTCCCCTACAAACATATACAGACAGACAAGAAAAGTGGATGTTACGGGCAAAGGGAACAACAGGGAAAGTAGTTCAATGATGCCTGACCACAGGTTTTGCTGTTTTTTGATCTTCTTTCTCCTGGTACTTTCAGGAGATACTTGCTTGCAGGAGACACAAGGTGACCAATTCACACTTGTAACATCTCCAATTCATTGGTTCAATGTAACAGCTCACACCAACATTTTTGTCTCTCTGCAGATTGCATGGATGCTTTGCAGAACACCTATATTCCGTCTGTAAAAACAACCCTGAGCTTCTGGTTGCCGGCCACTTCAAAACATCACTGTGTTCCCACATCAACATTTCTATCTCAGGCCTGCTGCAGTGCTTCTACGAGGCTCAGGGTAAGCTGGAAGAGCTGGTTCTCGTATTTTGCTTGGGGTCCCTGCAGCCTTCAGGACTCAATAAGCAAGTTCAATAACTTTAAAACCTGAGCACCCCTTTCCATGTCCTTTACCCACTCCCATAGCTAGTCATGACATGAGCTGTTTCAAGCACAACCAACACATTTTCACTCACTCATGGTCCCCATTATCAGCTTTTCTTCTTCCCTGGCTTACTATCAACCATCCCTTTGTCTGCCTAACTTCTCCCCACCCAAAACTCTTTCTGGGCTCCATCTCCACCTATCCACTCACTCCATTCCCTGTCATTGGCATAACAACCATCTTTTATAGTTGTCTGTTCTGGAGAAAGGTGACCGAACTTGAAATGTTAACCCTGCTTTCTCTCCAGATGCTGCCAGACTTGCTGAGTTTCTCCAGCAATTTTTGTTTTGTCTTAGACATCTTTGCGCTCTTGGCTAATACTTATTCCTCAACAAAGATCACTAAAACAGATTATTTGGTCACTATCACAAATTGACTGTTGTTTCTTACATTACAATAGTGACCACTTTTCAAAAGCTATTAAGACATTGTGAAAGGCAAGGAAATGCATGTTCTTCTCCTTGTAGTCAGTAGAAGGAATAATAGGAACTGGTCATAACAGTAGTCCAATACTACAAGAAGTTCTAAATTTAATTTTAAATTAATTGTTTCTCTAACTTAAATCACTATTAACCAAGCCTGTTACTGTGTATAACTGACCAATGTGGAAGTTCAGGAGTCAACTACAAAGCACGAGACAAATTACTTACCTCTTCAAGTTTCCTCTTTCGTGCCTCAGTCTTCTGTTTTCGCTTTTCCAACTCCTGCACAGTATCAACACATCCTGCAAGCACAGCAAGGTCATCCTTTGTTCGTAGTTCTTCTGGTTTTTGTAGGATTTTGGAGACCTGCAAGATATTCAGATATGGAGCTATTAGAAGAAATGGGCTACTAAATGGGCTAATACATTATCATCAGTTGAAACCCAAGCACATTCAATTATCCAACTTCCTTATACTAAATGAAGAAAAATATTTTTTAAAAAAGGTACATAGAAACGGCGAGAAAATTGAATAAGAACAAATAACTACTGTGGATAAAGTGAACAGATTCCTCAATTTTGCAAACAACAACCTGAGGGTATTAGTTTGCAAACTTTAATATCAACAGATACATTCTTAGTGCTAGCAAGTAGCAGTTACTTACAGTCATGTTTGAAGTGAAAGCTGTTTAACATGTGAAGGAATGGCATAAAAAAAGCTTAAGAGTGCACACTTCCATTTACGGCCACAATTTAGCACTGCCAAATAAAGAGCTTGGAACAAGGTTTCAATGCCTGTCCTGACAAAATAAAAGTTGTACTCGAGCCAATTCATTTTATCACTGTACCTATGCTGTTCTTGTGCAAGGCTCTTCATAGGTTACCTCATGTCACTTCCACAACTACCAAATCGGTCATGTATTGAACAAGTCAAAAATGTTCCCTCGCGGCACATTCCCAGTTTATAAGTCCCAGATATTTTCCCTTGAGTAATCATTCTGATTAATCAGAAACATGTTTTCAAACTTATATGTTTATTAAAAGTAGTGCACAGATAAAGACAGCAAAAAGAAATTAACTGTTACCGCTGAGCGTTTTAAACATTTCAAATTTCAAGAGCCCATGGAGGCTCAGTGGTTAGCACTGCTGCTGCACACCCTTGGGCAACTGTGTGTTGAGTGTGCACATTCTCCCTGTGTCTGTGTGGGTTTCCTCCGGATGCTCCGGTTTCCTCCCACAATCCAAAGATGTGCAGGTTAAGTGACTGGCCAAGCTAGATTGCCCATAGTATCCAGGGATGTGCAGGCTAGGTGGATTAGCCATTGAGAAGTGCAGGGTTATATGGGTGGGAGTGTGGGTCTGGGTGGGTTGGTGTGACACTGAGGATTCTACCAACAGTCACATTTCACTAAGATCCTATTGACAACTATTATTTCCATCTTCAGTGGATACAAAATATGTGAATTTTAGAAACTTTGCAATGAAACTGAGAAAAGAAATCCGCGATAATCTCTGATGAAATATGGGATTCAACAACAATAATATTTCATCAAGAGAAGGTATAGACATAGTAAAACATTACAAAATTTAGAGATGTGCAATAAGGCAGTCATAACTTATTCAATATTATAGATCAGTGACATCTCTAAACAGGTTGATTAGAAAAATGTTAAATCTTTTTTCTAATGCTAGAGACAGTTGAATGTTCAATCTTTGACAGTCACAAAAATGCCAGAGTGTCCCATTAAAATGGCTTCATGCTGTTTATTCATGGGCCAGACATGACAAACTTTAAACAAATACTCATTGTACTAAAAGAATAGCATGGAAAGCTTTCATGTAGTTAACTGAATTTACAGTACTGATGAATAGTTTTTCAAATCAGGCACTTGCCTTGGTGTCTCCATGTTAATTAGCAATACTCTAGCAAACTAACTCTGAAGTGACTCATGCCAACATGCTACCTCTCGCAGATGCAACCATTTGTAGGCAAACCAATTTTCTTTCACTTTGCAAACAACACTTTTATTTTCATAATAAACTGGGGTGCTTTCCAGAGATTGCACTGCAGCAGTGACTGTAAAGATTCATAAGACTAATCATGGGATTCAGGGAGAATGTGCACACTCTACAGATTGAAATGAGTCATCATAACCTTCTGGATAGTCCCAGACACAGATGGCCAGACAGCACAGAGGAATGTAGTTGCTCTTCCCACCACAGCAACACAGGTGATCATAGTAATTGGTTTGTGTCCCTGGGTCATGTTGCCGCAGAACACTCCAAGTAGTTGGACTATACCATACCACCTGTCCCTTGTGGAAAAAATTGCATAGGAAAACTCCTTTAACCACATGTCCATCAGGCAATGGTCAGCGCATAACATCCTCAAGACCCTGTGGGAAAAGGAGAGGGTAGATCCTGTTGGATTGTTCCCTGAGTGGACTGTCAAAGTTATTTGGCGGATTGCCTCATCACTAGAGCTTTCCAACAAGCGCAAGACATTGCTTGGCTGGTGGTGAGAAGGGCACTAACCATCAGATCCTTCACTTATGCCCAGAAACTCACTACCACCTCACACTGTCCACGAAGCAGCAGCAGTGAAAAAGAGACCATCACACATCTCTTTCTGGAATGTGCCTTTGCAAAGAAGATCCAGAGAGAGATACAGTGGTTTCCGTTGAGATTCATTCTGAGCAGCACTTGTGCCACAGCTCCACAGGCTATTCCCCAGGAGTACACCAAGACAAACATCAATTGCACCTGAAGGACCATCGACTCAGTGGATGACGCTCTTTGGTCTGCCCAAAACTTGTTGCTCTTCTAGTGCAAAGAGTTGAGCTCGACTGACTGTTGCAACTGGCACATTCCAAGATCCGGTACTATATGCGGAGGAATGCACTAAAAAGCTTGAGGCAGCTGCCACCAAGGCACTGAGGGGTAAGGTCTAATGTCTTCCTGCTAAAACATGAGGGTCTGTTCCATTGAGATACCCAGGTAGTCATAATGGAAATGTAAATAGTTTCCTTTCATGTTTAGGTGATGCCTTTTTTGTTGCAACTGTGTTGAAGCTCTAAGGAGGAATGTTAAAATTCCACTGTATTTTCTGCAAAGTCTGTACAGAACTGTTTTGTACTTGTAATTTACTTGCAGATAGTTTACGAATAACGTATATTTTTGGAATAAAAAAAGTTGGCTCGTTTTTCCTTTTGCTCAACAATTTGGTCCCTTCCTTTGAAACCACTGATTGCATACTGGAGTACAAATCAAAGAATCCAGGCACCTTCTAGTGCTTTGCCCAACTAGCCATTCTTCACAGCAAGGAAGCATCTCAGCTTACTCCAATTCTATTCTTAACTCATCCAGACAGAAAAGGAGCAGCAATCAAGGACCTTAGCAGCCCCCCTCCACCCAGTTGTAGTGATTGGATCAAGGTTAGCCAGGTGGATCTCTGAGTATGAGATCCCTGATTAGGGCTGTTAACGTAGGCCAATTAGGGAATCCTGGCTGATAGATATAAACAGAAGTCTCCTCTTTCGCGGTTATGTTCGAGCCTGGTGTCATTGGAGAGGGAGCACACAGCATCGACCAGCGCTCTTGATGCCTTTGGGGAGAAGTGGGCATCGTGGGGAATGCAGTGCTTTATGTTTCTCTCCAACTCTACTTTGAGTTAGTCCCGTCCTTCAACCCCTACCCTCCCCTTCACTTTTTGATGTAATCATTGCCCTTATCAGGCTTTGCTTGTTAACGCTTCACTAGCCACATGGGTGCTTTCCTGGTGGTGGAAAGAATAGGATACAGTCTGTGTACAATGCTGTCTTTCTTACTGAGTCACTAGTGATACACACACAGCCACAGGTGATCTGGGGAAAATATAAGCACTAAGTTAGACCTTTGGGGGCAACAGAAATGCAGTGGAATACTTAAGAAAAAGTAAATAAGAAAAAATTTTTTAAAATAAACAGGAGTCTCAGGGATTCTCCTCACTCTGGGGATTGGCTCTGAGCTAGCTGGTCAGAGTCCACGTACTGCGAATGTGTAAATAAAGGGTGACTTGGTGACAGGATATCAGCCTCCATGTTGTTATTTCAGTGGCGACGAGAAAAGATAGTACACTCCTGAAGAAAATTTGCTCGCAACAACAGTCTTTGAGTTGGGGTAAGCATTTCTGGCATCATGCTTTTATTTGGGAAACCTGACTCATTCAATCCTACCCTCAAAGACTGGGCCCAGAATGTGGAAAGAATGCATTATTTTTTCTGGGCAAGTGACATTGGGGCAGAAGAAAAGCACAAGCAATTTTCATGACAGCTTGCAGACCTGCAGCATCTTTGCTTATTGGAAGCCTAACTTTCCCTGAGGCACCAGATTCTAAAACCTTTCATGAGTTGACTAATTTAATTAAGGAATATTATGACCCCAAGCCTCTTCTACTTCTGAGAACCAAGGGAATTTGTACCAGGATTTTTGATGAGGATAAGATGCCTGGCAGAGGCATGTGATTTTGGATTAACTGAATGAGATGCTGGGACACCATTTGGTATGTAGAATTAACAACACAACGATGCAAAAGCATCTTCCATCTGAAGCTCAACTATACTTCAAACAGGCAGTACAACTGACTGTGTCATTAGAAAATGCGGCAAGTGGAGCACGTGAGCTACAGGATATTCCAATGGAAGTGGACACCCTTGCACATTCAACTGAGCTCGAGGAAAGCCACTTGAGTGTAGGCAATCGCATAGTCTCATGCAGGACATATCCTGAGCAGAGGGACTCTAGGTCAGCCACTGCAAAACTCCAAAACAAAGCCAAGCCTCGGCCAAATGGCTAAAATGTTCAAGATCCGGGCTGACAAGCCATTGTAAATGCTGCTGATATGCAAACTTGAGACAGTAAAGGAGTTCTACAAGGCCTGACTTGAGTAACAGAAGTCATAGACTGGTATCCAGGACAGTGCACGTCCTGGAAGTCTATATACATGCAGTTTGGAACAGTTAAATTCTTTAGCAACATCCAAATCGG
>NC_063354.1:16313074-16363074 GCF_021869965.1 Rhincodon typus
AGGTTTTAGTCACCTTTTGGTTTTTAAACGTTTTGCAATCCTCTGGGTCACTACTGATTTTTACCATATAATATGTTTTTTATTTCCATTTGATGCTATCCTTAACTTCCTGTTTAACCATGTTTGGTTATTCCTCTTCTTAGAATCCTCTTCCTACAATGGGATATATCTTAGTTCATGTCTCTTAACAATCTTATTGAACAAATGCCATTGTTCCTCAATTATCCCTTCTAGAATTCTTCCCAGTACACTCCACGTAATTCTGTCCTCATTCCTTTGTAGTGTGCCATATTCGTGGTTACCACAGTTGTTTATGACCCAAATTTCTCCCCCTCAAACTGAATGCTAAATTCTACCATCTTATGGTTGTGGTTTCCTAGGAAATCTTTTACAATCAGATCATTTGTTAAACCTGCCTCGTTGTATATTACCATATCCAAAATAGCCTGATTCCAGATTGAATCTGAATCCGCAACACAGTGCGAGGAACCTGCCCCAAGTGAACATTATAAATTCTGCCTCATAGCTACCTCTGCCAACTTGACAATCCCAAAACTATATGAAGATTACTGTCACCACGGTACTGCCTTTTTTTACATGCCCTCATTACCTCTGAATTTGTTCTCTGCCTACCATTTTTAAGGACCTAATAGACTACTCCCACCAGCGTCGTCTTCCTCTTATTTGTTATCGTCACCCATCTCATTCTACATCTTCTGATCCAAGATTATTTCTTGCTATCTTACGTCTTCCATGTTATATTAGCAATGCTACTCTGTCACACTTTTGCCCTTTCTGTCTGTCCTTTTGAAGAGGCAGGACTTCCTTTTCCCACAGAACATGGAGTGGTGGATGTGCTGGCCTGGTCAGAGGTTGCCACCTTGGTTAGAACAAACTTAACTATCTGGAGGAATGCCCAGGACTAAACAAAGAAGGGCAATATCCTTCTCTACTCTGCCAGATAAGGTCTGTTAATTTCTGTCTGTCACTTCTCTCTGCCACTGCACCTACTTCCCACTAAGGGTCATTCTCTAACCACACCTCCCCCCACCCCCTCCTCACTATTAGCTGCATTCACACACACACTCACCCTAAATTCTAGCACCGCTATCCGTGCATGCCCTCTGCCTAGCCTGTTCACTTGCTCAGGGCAACTTTCCACTTGCACCCAAAGAAACAGCTGTGCCACCCACTATCATCTCCCATGATCCACCTTCCTCTCATTCCAGGAAGGAAACAGCCCACGATTTTTACGAAAGACTCACGAGGTTGTGCGCAGCCTGTCATTCAGCTCCTCTCCCCTTACAAGGAGAGAGCCCGGACTCTGAGTGGGGTCTAGACCGGTATCAGAGGCTGCTGCTGACCTTGTGTGGCAGGGGTCCTTCGAGCAAAGAATATCCGTCTTGACGTGCTGTGAAAGCAATGGAAGAGCCTGGAAGTGCAGCTTGAGCCATTCCATGAGTTGTGTGCATGTCTGTGTACAGAGTATCCTTGCTTCAGTATTACAGTCCTCGTTCTGGTGCAGCATTGAACTGCAGAAGTGTCATGTAAGTGGCTTAGAGATGTGCCATGAGGGTTACCAATGGGTGTGGAGTACAGTGGCAATGCCCATGGAGCATGCTATAAGATGTTGGCATCCGGTTACCATCGTGGAAATCATTCAGGTGCCGAGTAGGATCTGTCAGGTATTCTGTCTAGTTTGCTTGTCGCATTTTTCCAGTGTCTGCTGTTTGACGGGTTTTTTAGCTGGGAGTCTGAATGTTAATGCCACAACACACCTTGTTAATAAAGGTGCTTGGCAAGTGTGTATCTTGCCTGTGTCTCGCGTGAATCTCACCACGTCGCTTGTGAAAAGCATAAAGTGGGGCACAAATGATCTTGATATTGAGGTGGGCCTTGCTGGAATTGTCACCTTATTCTGCTACACCTCCTGCCATGGGCTCAGACACTGGGACCCTGTAAGATCTTGTCCATGTCTCTGTAATGGCTATAAAATGTCACATACAAAATAAATAATTTAATGTTCGAAATGCTATGTGCATTTAAGTTCAGGGCCACTAATGTTGCCTTTCTTTACTATTTTCCCCACTTTAACCCTACTGTCTACTGCTGTTTTTCTATACTTGTGCACTCTGTCCCTTCATGTCTTACTCTGGGTATCATTATACAAATAGCTACCCTGTAATGTTGCCATATTCTTCCACTTTGTAAGCCTTCATTCCCCCTCTCTAAGTGCCTTTTCCCCTCCCTTCCCACCTCCCACCCTAATTAGCTTAACAACCTCATTACAACCCTAGTTATTCCATCGAGCATGTCCCAGTGAGGTTCGCATGTAGCCTGCCCCAATGGAGCAACTCCCTTCTAACCCATTACTAGTGCCAGTGATCCATGAACTGAAACGCATTTCACCACATCAAACCATAGTGTTTGTGATGATTGAACTGCTGTAAGTCTTGTACGCTGTGAATGAGACCTCCAGAAATTGTCAGAGTTTCTCTCAAACTCCAGGTGGCTAATGTGGTTGCTGTTAACCATCTAACTAATCATCTTTAGTCCCATCATCCTTTTTGCTGTCTCGAGTCTATTGTTTTACAATGCATTGACAAAGTTTGGTACTTGGCACAAATTAGCTTACCATGTACCTCAGCAGAAAAGAGTCAGGTATATTCTGTACTGGCACTTTAAATTCTGATGCAACTGTGGGAATAAACAACGTAACCAAATTTTATTATTTCCAAATGCTACAGATTTGTGAAATGCTTGTGAAAAGAGAACAACTTTGATTAGGTGAGACTAAACCAAACTTACATACACACACATTTGTAGGATTTAAGGGAATATCTTGCAGAAGGAAGTTCTAAAGGGTCATAACAGATTGATCGAGTAGGCAAAAGTGACAGAGCTCAGTGAGGTGAATGTGATCATTCCCTCTGGGGGCATGAAAGGCAGATCAGAATATTTTGTGCGCAGTGAGAGGCTGTGAACTGGAGTGGAGTAAATGGGTTTGAATGACCCTATGAGCAGATACTAAAAGCAACCAAAAGGAGATCGTTGGAATTCAAAAGTGAGCAAGTGATGCTTCAGTAATGCAGCGTTTTATCCAGATACTTGGTTTGAAGTAAAACTAAGAACTGCGGACGCTAGAGACCTGAAACACCCACAAATTGCTGGAGAAACTCAGCAGGTCTGGGAAGAAAGCAGAGTTAATGTTTCGAGTTTGGTAACTCTTCATCAGAACTGCATTCAGCTTTGGGCACTTCAAAAAGAAGTCAAGCCTTCTAGGGGACAGAGCAGTCTGATACCAGGTATTGAAGGGATGAATTGAGAGCCAGGTTGTTTTCTTTTAAATCTTTTTTTCTACTGGTGATTGCAGTGAAGTCCTTTTGAATGGTAAGGTGAATGATGAACTACTTTCTCTGGGGAATCCAAAACAAGGGGGATCATAAAATTAGAGCAAAGCCACTTGGATTCAGCAATAAAGCTGTGCTCTTTTGTTTTGAGAAAAATTTAAATCTTTCCTTGTTCTCATTGCTCTGAATGCTAAATTTGCAAAATTGACATTGATTTTTTTGATAGGTACAAGTGCCAACTGATAACTGCAGAGAAACTATCCCGAAACATGGGATTGAAGTGCTGATACTCCATGTCTAATCAAATGGCAGCGTAACCTTGAGGGGCTGTTGTTCTGGCAGTTGTAGCATTGTCTCAAGGAATGACTTGTGTTGAAAGTAGTAGCCTTCTGGAGCATGTGCAGGAGAAGATTGTATCCTACACTCTTGGAGCAACTGGGGAGGAGAATGAAGCTGTGGAAATGGTGGGCCTCTGAGAAGTTCAAAATGTATTAAAATGTCTATCTGTGAGTGAATGAATGGCAAACACTTTGCTTTTTGGTGTAATTGGAATATACAATTCAAAGATTTTTTTTCCATAAACAATCCAGTTTACAAAGCTGGTGAAAATGTTGCCCACATGAGGGTTTGAAAGCCACCTCTGTCTCAAGCCTGTACGTTTTGCCCAAGCTCTATCCACTTGCAAAGAAACTGCCTTGAATTCAGTTTGAATTGCAATAAATTTACAATTCCGTGGAAAGGTTGACTGGTGTGGTAAATGTGGAAAATAGCAAATAATGGAGGTGGATAGAGGGGACCTTGCTGGACCTGACATGACCAGAGACTGAATTCTTACATTAGGTGACTGGCCTGGAACACTTCTATTTCCTGGCACTAATCCTTTGTGTTGATGAGCGCATTACTCACAAAAAAATCTAATTTTAACAATTAAGGTCCCTCTGGTAGTAGCAATCTTGGAAGTGGAGTACACTTGGGACCAGCCCTCCAAAGACAAATGATAAAGTTTCAACAGAGTAAGAACAAAGGTTTCTCTTCACTATAATTACTCTGAGCAGTCATTCACTGTTCCTCTTGCTGTAACTAATTCAAAAATTACTCAATATTTTCCTACAAAAATGCATAACTCGAAGCCGCGTAAACAATGAGAAACCTGTTTTGGTAAGTTGACGTACAACTCTTGGGGAAAATCCTAAACCCTATTTTTAGACTGATTCCTGGAGCTGCTCCAGCATATTTGCTTCGTGTACCAGACGGACTCATTTGGAGCTGTCCTGTTTACGCTGTAATTCACAGTAGGGAAAGTCAGAATATTTCCACAGTTTGGTTTGTGCTCCACGTGTGTAACTGCCTCTTGGGGGAAAAAAATAGACACAAGCACTTAAAATTGCAGGAAAACAGCTCCCTCATTTCTACTAAATGTATAAAAACATAAATCTATTAAAAAGTAAATAGAAGTAGTTCATTTGGCATCACGTTATTCAGTATGATTGGTTATAATCTTCTTTATGAACTCTCTTTTCTCACCTTAACCCCATAAGACCAGTGATTTGTCATCTTGGACTTGAGTCGATTGAACAATGGAGCTTTCAAGATTCTCTGGAGTAGAGAACTCCAAATGTTTTATGTTTTTGTTTAACATTATGCTGTCTGTTGCCTTGTTATTTCTACTTGGAATCCATTTTTTTCCTTTGGCTAATGTAATGAAAGTTCTCTTATAAGAATGCACAGTTTTATTTTTGCCCGAGATATGCTAGTGGTGGCATGCTTTGTCTAACGATTATTACCCATGGTCCATGAAGAACCGTAAGAGAGATAGGTAATTGTACTTTGTGGGCACCACCCTCCAAGCACCAGAAATCTCTCTGGCTGAGTTGAAAGGGTCAGCGGGTTGGTCAGTAACCTGTATGGCTGTGTCTCAAATACTTTTTCTGTAGGTGGCAAGTCCAGGAATAGGATTTGAACTAAGAACTTTTGACTTGGGGATAGGAGTACTATGTGCAAATCCATGACCTTTTGTTTTCCCATTTTTAAACAAATGGATAGAACACAATACAGTATTGGGATCCCACCAATTTTGTTTTTAGGTAGGCACGACTATTACCATTTGCTGTGCCATAAATTATCTATAAAGCTTTGGCTTTTTGTCACTGGTTACTACATCTTGTGGTTACCTTACCTATGTTGGGGTTTTATTTCAAGTAGAAAAGACCTGCATGTGACAAAAGTAATATGCATCACTGCAATGCATGTTGCTGTCTGTAGAGGGTTTAAGTGAGCTATGTAAATATGTCAATTACATGGTGTATATAGTCTTTTAATGCCACTGCTTCTCTTCTATTGATGGAGATCAGAGCTATCTAGTGCTTTTTCTCATTGATGTCTTAATGTCTGCCCACTGTCTTCCAATAGTTCCATTCATCTAAATATTAAAACAAACTTGTGCTCTGCCAGCATCAAAATCTCTCCATTTTAATCACATGTTAAAGTGTTCATGCCACTAGTCCCTCACAGATTTTGTTAGACTCGTCTAGAATGTGAAATGGATTTTTAAAAAAAAAATACTGCTGGAAGAGATTATTCGGAAATTCATTACAAACTCTTATGTAAAGTCAAATTTCTCTTTCTGAAGATCACAAAAACAAAATCCTGCTTAAACCACCTCCTTAATAAAGTTAACGACAATGAATAAATAATGTTTCATGAAGAAAAATGTGAAGTACATATCTGGTTGCGGTACTCTTGTAAATAAGAGGGGAAATGCTAAATATTTAGTTTATCATCTAAAAAGTGTGAAAAAATATTTCTTGTTTTGATATTTCCACATTTGCCTAATAGCATCAGATCCAAAAATACTCCATAAAATAGGGCAAGCTGCAACTAGTTGGACTACTCCATTACTTATGGGATCTTACCCTAAGAACTAAACATTAAGTATATTTTTTCCCCAGTTATTCACTTTCATGTGAGGAGGCTGCTAAAAGGGAAATGAAATAAGAATTGATGTAATTTCTTTTCTGTTATTCAGTGGCATATTTCAGTGGGGATTTTTTGTCACTTCTGAAATTACCACATGTAGAGTTGTTACACATTGAGCTTTAACTAGCTATTATAATCTTTTATGCTATCTAAAATGTAACACAAATGAGGTACGTGGATTCTGTTTACTTGGAGATGGTGGTTTTATATACGGCTCAACTGACGTAAATTGTATAGAGTGACCTCCAGACACAGGCTGTGTCTTGAATGCCACAGTGAAGAGAGCCTGTGGTCATGTGGATAACATTGGTGTATTTGCATGTAAAGGTCTTTAGAGCCATCACCCTGTAGTTAACACAACATGACACTTCATGTTCTTTTTTCTCTGTCTTTTAGAAGATAAAGTTTGCTTTTACTGATTGTCAAATGATTATCCTATTGTGTGTAATCTGTCTCTTGACAAAACTAATATGCTTAGAACTCTAAATGTCATTTTAATATACTTTGAATATTTTGCCTTTTAATGACTTTATCTCATTTTTCAGTATAGATCGTTTGTTCCATTCTTCCACCATTAGGAAGAGATGATCAATTAGCCCCTTTCCTTGTGCCCTTTCTAAAGTGTTTTTTTTTCTTGAAAGCAAGTAATATTTCTTTTTAATTTTAAATATTAATAGGTTCTGCTTCTGTCACCTTTCCTGGAAGGACATGCCATATATTCCCAACTTTTATCTTTTATTTGGTGATTATCTGAAGTTTGTGGCCTTTGTTATTGACATGCCAATCAGCAGAAATATTATTTCCCACGGCAAAATTTTCAATCGGATCATTCATTAAAGTTGGGCGTCCAAAAGCTGATGAGATTGTAACTGCTGCTTAAGCACTTACTTGCATTGGTTCAGCATTACCTTGTTGCTATTGCACTTCATTTCTCTGCTCCTAAAATTTATAACCCATTGTGTTTTTTTTTTAAAAACAGATTTGTCATCTTGTCTGCCACTTGAAAAGAGATGCATATCTGAACTCTTAATTCTCCATTCCTCTACTGCTTTTAAGTTGTCACTATGTATATAAATATTTATTTATTCTTTCATGATGTACACTTTCATTTGATATCCACTTAGTAGCCTGTTTGAGCCACCTGAAGTCTCTTACAGTTTTTTGCACTTTTTTTAATGAATACTTAGTTAAATTAGAATTAAATATACCACTGGGTATTGCTTCTGCACTGATATTTGAATTTTACATGAGGAAAACTAGAAACTATTGTAGTTAACTCTGAAAATGGATTTAGTGCCAATTGGTGCTAATTGTGAATATAATGCTTCCTCTTAGCACATGAAAGGACTGCTGCTGTGCATTGCTATCCAAAATGTTTTTCTGGGCATTTACCAAGGGCCTGCCTTTATTAATAATTTTAAGACTAATAAGTCTTCATTTTTTGTTTAAAACCCACAGGAAGCTCTGCAGTTTCTTTCACTCGTTGCCATCCAGCAACAAATAATTCCAATTAATGAACAGTTATTTGTATTAAGAAAGTTCTAAAGTAACTTGTCTGAAAAATTAATTATCACCCAGACATTTAATAATCTGTCAAAATAGTAAGTCAATTGCAATGACGAAACTACGCAAATAGTGATCTGATTGAATCAAAAAATACTGTGGTGGCTGCAATTTTCCAACTTCGTAGCAACGATATTTCAGATCTAACCATGACTAAGCCCCAAATTGTTCCACACTTCACACTGAATGTACAATACTGATTTTATGTGCAAGTCAGATTTTTCAGAAATTCCAATGAAATTATTACAGGATAGAAGTACTAGCTTTCTAGATATCAAATGAGATCATATAACTTTAAAATCTTAGAGTTAGGAATTTCTGGCATGTCGTTATCGGTGTGAACTTTGTTCCCTGCAAATTAACTGTATAAGATTAAGTCCAGCAAGCTTCTCCCTCCTTTTTCCTTTGCCTTACGACCATCCTTTCTGCTTCTTCTCTCATGCGTTTCCACTTGTACCATTTTCACAGTCCATTTTAGTAGCTTTTCATTTCCTGTCTATATTTCAAGAGAGGTTGATTTCCCTCTTGCCCCCCCACCTCCATTTCCTAACTGCTATTAGTGCCTTTTGTGTCTCAGCACTAAATAAGTTGATGTGTTCCAATATTTTCAGCATTTCTCCTGAAACGATCATTTATTTCAGTGCAGGTAAGATAGGTGAGTCAGTTATAACAGCCATATTTTTGTGCATCAAATTGTTGTCGGAAATAAATGTTTCCGGGCTCAGCGTATAATTTATATGTTTGTAATTATGGAATACAGGTATGTTTGTCGTGTCAAAGAATCAAGCCTCACTTTGTAGAAGTGTTTTCATAACCTTTATTGAAGCTGTTAATTCTATCCCAGTTTGCTATATTTATAGTAAATTGTAAGCGAATATATGCATGTGGTTGTCATTGATCGAGCTATTTCCATTGGAAGCCTCTACCAGTGTTGGGTAACGTACATTGTGCTTGTACAAAGGTTTGCTACAAACTGAAAAGCATTCATAATTAAATCAGTCAAATGGAAATCTGTCCAATGACTCAATTTCTAAATGTTGTCTTTAAGTTGGTGCCTCGTTTTGAAAGCTTTCCTTTTCTTTCCCTGGCCTTTATCCCACAGGTGAAGCGGGAGCCAGGTGAAAATGGAGCCAGTCTCACAGATCAGGAGCTTGTCTCTATGTCCGTTCGAGAATTGAACCAACATCTGCGGGGCCTAACTAAAGAAGACATTATCCGGCTGAAGCAGCGTCGCAGAACACTCAAGAACCGTGGCTACGCAGCCAGCTGCCGTGTAAAGAGGGTAACTCAGAAGGAGGAATTGGAGAAGCAGAAAGCAGAACTTCAGCAAGAGGTAGAGAAGCTGGCATCTGAGAATGCCAGCATGAAGTTAGAGCTGGATGCCCTGCGATCCAAGTATGAGGCCTTGCAGAGCTTCGCCAGGACCGTAGCCAGAGGACCTGTCATGCCGGTTAGAGGTCCTATCACCTCTGCCATTGGGCCCATTATGCCAGGCAAAGTGGCTACCACCAGTGTCATCACAATAGTCAAATCCAAAACCGATGCAAGATCTTAGTACATACTGCTGTAGACACAGGCCAGAGACAAACTAGTTCGTAGTAAAACTGGTCAATTCATGGAGTTAAATACAATGGTTGAAAAAAAAACTCGTTAGCCACCATCCCACACCCCACCAGAAAAAAAGCAAGTTTTTCCACACGATCACCAGGCTGTGTGGCAAGTTGGTGAATTAGCAAAGCACTTGTTACAAGATCAACCTCATTCTATCATTGAAACCAAACTCGTGTTTGGTTTCTGTAATGTTCAGGCTTTCAATTTTGTCCATCTCTAGGACAATTCCTGTAGACCTCTTGCAGTCTTAACTGAACTGAGTGAAACCCAAAATGAAAAGGAAGTCACTCATTTATTTCAACACCAAAATTCTTACTGAGTTCCTAACATAACCACAGTGAATAAAAGGGAGGCCTTCATTAATTTGGAAGATCTTGCCACTTGACAGCATTTCAAACAGACCAAACCATGGTAGCTCTACAGCTGCCATTAAAGGGCAAGCCTGTTGATTCTTTTTTTTCCTCTTTGCAATGTTTGCTTAAGTTTCATCAAAAATAAAAATCTACATTTTGGATGGAGACATCGTGACATGTTTAAGCAAATCCAAGTTACTGTCGGTACAGTTTTTTTTTAAATTGGAAGGTTTTATTTCTGATTTAAACCTTGTGGCTAACTTTGTGCATTGACCAGTGAACAGCTTCTCATATTCATGCACATCTGAACACGGTGTACCGTATCACCATGGAGTAAGGTAGTTCAAATGACCTGTTCATATGGTTAAGTATTCCTTTCTATTCATATACTACTGGGTCTTTCTTGAAAAATTTATAGCACAAATTAGAAATGTTGATTTTAATTTGTACATTTTTTAAAAAAAAATTAATCATTGGAAGACAATGCGCAACATTTAAAAACATGCAGAGATGAGAGGAGGCAGAATTAATAGCACCCTTTGTAACACTATATAAGCTGTTACAGAAACCCTGCCATCTGCTTGTCACTAGCCAGTGAAGGCAGTGGAGTGTCAGTCTGACTGTATAATAAGCTTTTGATTATTTGAAATGTGCAGTCTTCATAACAAAGCTCAATTCTTGATGGCTTTGGATTCTTTGAGATAAATGGCTTATGGTGATCCTATCTCTTTCTCTGAATCTTCTATTTATAGTTTATTCATTATGTCATGTATAAATGTTGAATAATTTACAGGTAGAACTCAGAAGTCTGGTGTTTAAAGTTTACAGATTTAATGAAATCTTTTCCACAATATGGTGTTAAATGTATGAATTCAACAGTTGTATAATACTGTGGATGTTGTGGAGAATGTTTAGATTTCCATTGATAATTAAGTGGTAAAAGTATGATATAAGCACCAGAAGAGTGAACACTATTTCAGCAAATGTTGTTAGCCTGTACGTTTTCTTTTGCTGAAAAGGTTAAATCCTCTTTGACTTTCATATGTCAGAAATTGAGAGTTGGCTGATTTTATTTTATTTTGTTCCTGCTGACTAGAACTAGCTGCTATTCCACCGGTCACTCCCCGTTTTCTCTCCTCAGCCAAACAAAAAATTGAAATGACTGTATTAAACCTTTACAGATATTTGATATTGCTTCTTAAAGCAAGTGTGAGTAGAAGGGGCTGATTAACCATATGAATGAAAATTTATTCAGAGAATCTTTGATAGTAAAAGTTCCTCTTTAGTGTATGTATACAAAGTATCTTTGTCAACATGTAAGGGTATTCGAGTTTAATTTTTATAAGTACACAGATTATCATACAATATTTATATATAAAAAATCACAAAAAAATGTTTAATAGCTTTTACAGATGTTTCTAGAGTGGCTTATTGAAATCAATAGCTTTCTAGTGAATCAGCGTGTTAAGTGGATCCGGGGTGATGTATCTGTGATGTGTTAATATGCAGTTTAGTGTTATTTTACAGTTGTTTCATTCTGTATTTATTTGTGTGTGAACACAATGGGGTTTTATGTTGTGTGAATTTTTTTGTGTATTTCCTCTTTCACACTTGCTGCACATGTGAATTTTTTTTAAAAATGCAACAAACTTCAAGGTGGTGTGTGAACCTCAAGTTCAGTTTGATCAGCAGCTTCTTCTGAAATACCCTTTGGCCCGCCTTAACCAAACCAGGAATACTAAACTATTGCACAGCATCTAATGTTAACTGTTTGAGACCTGTATCCGCGCTGCAGTTTTTTTTTTAATACGGGGGATGAACATTGAATTCCTTGAACTTTTGTTGGCTTGTGTACCATCGTCATCTCCAAGGTCCCCTGGTATCTTCTGAACTTTGTATTAATTTGTACACATTTCCTGCCAACACAAACTAAGGGATTTGTTCTTTAGTTGTATTGAAGTAGAATATATATTACAAAGATTTGGAAACGCAAAATATATTCAATGTCTAATGTAATTTTATGTTAAATGTGTAATTGAAGGTGCTGTTCAATTGTTGAGCTGTTATTGGAGTTGCTGATTGTTCACTGTTAACCCATGTTTGGTCTGAAATACAAATCTATTTGGCTAAACTGCATACATGACTTTGTTTCTCGCACACCTCTATCTAATTGTGATATAATACTTGTAGAAGATGGTGTTCTACACAATTCTTTTCAGTAAGAAGAAACTTATTTTTATTGTCAGAAACAATTTCAATCTGTGCATAAAGGGCTGTGCAAAACACCCTCGGCATCTCAACATAACCTGGCTTCGATCTACTCAACTGCCTGCTGAGCATCATTACCAAAAATTCCTGGATATAATCCCAATCAACCCAGTTTTAAAACAAAAAGGATTTGTAACGTGTCCCACTACAATCTATTGATTTGTACAAATCCTAAGATTTATGGAGGACCTTTTGAATCAGAATATGTAACTATGTATTAGTTTTTAAACTGCTGAACTGAGTTTATAAGGCTGCACAATATAGTTACAAAATATGTCCACATTTAGAACATACTGTGCAGATGCCAGTTTGAGATGTTGAGTGTCTGGTGCTGACACCATGCCTGCCTTTGGCCAGCTTTAATGCAATGTGTAGATGTTTTTAATAATGCATAAGCTGTGTTGTGATCAAGTAATCATGAGGACACAGCAGCTCATTGCTAGAAATCTTGAAATTTGAGTGTCGTCTTCTAGCAATGAGCATATTGTTGAATGTGGAATTATACAGACAGGTATCAAATGAGATACTTGGTTTTAATTGCTTTTAACACTAAGCTGATGCTGTGATGAAAATAGCTGATTCTGGAAGGCTTTTTTTTTTAAAACCTGACTTCCATTCTTAAAACATGCCAATTGTTGAATCACAGGGTAATGTTTTAAAAGTTGAATTGAGACAAATATCAAATTTGATGTAATTGAATTTGTAGACCAAATGATTCCAGCCCTCCCCCTCAATAACGCCACTTAGGATGTGTTTATCCATGGTTGTAAATACTCCATTTGATTTTAAATTTTGAAAGCTTGTTTCAAATCCATTTTAAGAGTTAGATTTTTTTAAACCATAATGTTTAACTACACAATAGCAGCAAAAGTTGGTTCCAAGAGAAAATCGTTTCTAATGGGAAACATACTATTTCAGCAATAGTCTAAAAATGTTTTTTAAAAATTAAGTGGCGAACAGGACTCAAACAGTAATTCTGCACCAACATAGTGTTTAATGATATTTGAAACAGAAGTTTTATTTCAGAGAAAAGGAAATTGCACTAGAAGTAGAGTTTGAGAGCTGTTGATTTATTTCACAGCAAGGTGTTTACAAGGCATCAACTCCACATTTGTTAAACCGAGGCAATATATCTATCCTGATCATCAGGAGAAAGGGGTACCTGAGATACAGGGTTTGAATGCCAATAAAGTTAAAGAAAAATAACTTTTTTTTCTTTTGTCAAGATCTTTTCAAAGAAGGCGTTGTGCATCCAAACTGATCAATATCTAGCGAGTAAGTGGGGGGGAAAGAAAAATCCCCTCCGCCCCTTGAACATCACAAGTATGAGAAGTAACTGAAGCCTTGTTCTGATTCCCATTTTGGCTCTATGGTGATTTATTTTTCTCTATTTTAATGCTGTCTGCCTGTGATGTTTATTTTGTGAACAGTCTAAGTGCTTGTTTTAGCAAGTGCTTTGTATGTGAGGTGTGTGGCGTACATGTGTACGGCTTGGTAATTGTTGTCAAGTGAGGTTCTTCAAATATGCAAGCAGCAATTGGTGTCCAGGACAACAGTGCTGGAATAGTGCCCGACTGATAGCAAGGGTGATTACTTATTGTGCAAATAATGTGTTGATATAAGGGCTAAATAATTTTTTTGGTGTGTGTGTGTGTGTGTGTGTGTGTGCGCGTGCGCGTGTCTGTCTGTCTGTCTTTGTGTTCAAAGTTATAGCTTGGAGTTATACATGCTAATGGTCGTGTTCATCTAATAACACAAATAACAAAATGGATATTGCTATTGTATTTGAACCCTTAGGCTCAAAGCCCACATGAAACATATTTTGGACATAGTGAGAAATAGCTTCTTATTATGTACAATGACTAAATGAGACTCAAAATGATCAGAATTCAGAAACCATGCTGCCTATTTGATTGGATGCTCGCCTCTAGCCTGATGACACTTTCACACCTGCCTAGCTGATTACTAGTTTTCAGTTTTCCAACTTCACAGGCAAACCTTAAATCATGCTGTTCTTTGCTTACAAGTCAAAGTTAAGCTAAAGTGGAGTATGCTACTGGATAAAGTGAAATATTTTCACTTGGCTTTTGGCTGCGTTTTATTGTAGATCAAATTTTAATCCAGGATATATAAACCCTGTTTTGCTTCAGAGCAGTGCTCACCTGTTTTGAAGTCAGTTGGGCAGGTATTCTGTTTCACTGTTTTACTGTTGCCAGAGTGCTGCATCCAGCTTTACCTTTATTACAGACCTTTGACCAGACGCTGGCAAACTTTCAGAAGCATTACTGCCCCCATTATTGGCAAGAGCATTACTGGGTGATTGCATGTCACTGGGAAGTTAAATACAAGGAACCAGTAAAGAAGTTGTAATATGGAAGCCAGGCAAGTGCCAGTCCTTTTTTTTTTTTTTGGATCACTTGAAGTGAGAACCTGTTTCTGGAGATCAACCGGAAAATGAATATGTATGTGAGAAAACTGCTGTTATAGATTATGTTGGCATTGGAGTCTACCTGCATTATCTTAGTTTTCGACAATTGCTGCTTCTGATGCAGCTAATTGGTATATCACTGTATTTACAAAACCTTGTATCAGATTTGACTAATACATTTCTTTACAGTTTTATGCAAAGCTGGGTGCTGGATTGAACTTGTATAAATTTACTGCCCCTCCTTGCAATCTGTCTGATATTTGGAGCCCATTATAATTTGAAAGATTTTCCATGCTCTTTACTGTAAAATAAAAATGTTGTATGCCATCAGTACAAAGTAATGGGATGTTAGCCTGGGTGCTTAACAGATCTCAATCTGTTTCTTTTGAAGTGTAAGGAAAAGGTCATTGCTCTTCACTTCCCAGAAGCGTTGTAATCACACTATTGAGGATTGAAATGTTGAGAGGTTCAGCATTCAACCAATTTAGTGATGTGAAATTTGTGCAGTATTAGATGAATTCAAGGGGTAAAGCTATTTTGATGACAAATGCTCTGTATTAAAATTCTGGCTCAAAGGGTGTAATGAATCACTGTTGTACTTTGTATAAAGAGTCCATTTAATAAGTATTTATTGCCTAAATTATTGTACTTTATGATCTGTAGATAAGTATGTATTCATAACCACCATGAAAATTAATTATCCGTTTCCATTGGACACAGCATTAATTTATTTCTGTATATACTGTATGTTTGTTGAGATACAGCTTACTTTATTTTGTATATGACCAATAAACACCTTTTAAAGTGATCTAGCCTAGTGTAATAGAAGATGTATCCTTTATAATGTGTTGAAATGCATGATCTAGTTTGGATGCAGACTTAATATTTAGCCTCATCAAACCAGCCTTAGGAAGTAATTTTTTTAGTGAATGCATTGAGTGACACTAAAGATGTAACTCGGTAAATTATAATGTTTGCAAGGAAGAGTCTTCACTTAATCTCCTAAATTTTAGATCATATTTCTTTAATCTTTTGATTAATTCTTCAGTCCAGTGCACTATGATCCTCTCTCTTTTATTTCTTTTCTGGGAAAAAGTCTTAATTTTTCCACTTCTGGCCTTTTACCTTCCAGAAATAAATTCAAACCCCAATTCAGGAATTTGTCTGAAAAGCTGGATGTATTCTGCTCTAACCATTATGACTGAATGTGGCTGTAAACACTTTTGAGGTGCTCATTTTATTAAGTCTTGTTGTGGGCTGGGTTTTCATGGAGTTGGGGAGATGCCATAGATGTGTGAAAATGATGGCTGGAAGCCAATTCCAGGCTTCAGTATCCCATTCTCCAATTCCCTAATTTTTGCTTAGTGGAGATTTAAGAGTACTAGTTGATTTGGGTTGTAAGTCTGCACCTTGCATCCTGCACTGCTGACCTGGACAACTCTATTACGGAGATGGGCATGATCTGGTCCTGTGCAGTTTTCGTGGAGAGGAGCAAACTGTTCAAGGACTCATAGTTCACTACATCTCTAGATTGCACGAGTTTCTTGAGATTGCCTTTCAAAAGCAAAGTCCAAAACATCTTAACTATACCCTCCATTTATGCGGTGGTGCTTCCATGCTCATTTACCCACTACAATTGTGTATAGAACCAAGTGAACCCTAATCTGATTATAGGATGTTAGAGAGAAGATTTTTAAGTGATTCATAAAAATTGCTTTTATTACAGCTCAATGTTGATAATACAGACTCTTGAGTACCAGTAGCAGAAACTGCAAGTATGAGAACACTTTTTTTTTGTCAATTGCACAATGTTTATACAATATATTAAAGGGGACAGAGCTGACAGTTGCGCATTTTTTTCCCTTGGGTGCAGCTGTTCCAAAACTCCCAATCTTCTGGCTGCTCAGCCAAGCTTCGTTGTGCATTCTTAAGTAAATTTTTTAAAAAGACCTATGTACAAACTAAGGATAAGTAATAAGATTGAAACTGGAGGAGAATGTGTAAAATTTAAAGGTCACCCTCCGTTTCAAAACTGACTTCAAGTTAAACCTTTACAATCTGCCCTTTTTTTTTTCCTTTTGGTGAAAGGACTATGGTAATCTATGTAAGTGAAAACCTTCTATTCAATGGATAAATCACACACCTGAAATGATTTCTGTTGAGTAAATGAACCATTAAGTAGTAATTAACCAGAGTGAATTCTCTCATTGCTGGGAAGTTCACCTAATATCACATTCATGGAATAAATGCCCTTTGTTTACAATTCTCCAACCAACCATGTCATATAATCTTAATAGTGTTCTTTGTGGGAAAACTGTGATTTTATGCAGTTACTCTTCACTGCTTTGCCAATTTTTTTTATTCTCTCTTCCCGCCCACCCCCCGATCCCCCAAACTTGTACCCAAATTATCTGTTTGAGTAAGTCGGGTACGTCCCTTCATGGAAAGGTGTTGATTTGATATCCCTCCAATGAAAATCTTTTTTTGTAGGTGGATATCAAAACTTATAAGCAATGCCACGGATTTCCTCACAACTACCCAGCTGAATGATCGATACAAGTAGAATTTATTTAATTTAACCGAATTTCTGCCGCTGTTACCAAAAACATTCAGAAAAAGTTCTGAAAGACTAGCCCTCACTGATATCCTTGTTTAGGTTAACTTAATGTAGGGAGCTGTAGTTTCAACTTGAGAAGAAGGAGCTTCTTGCTTTAGTGCAGAATGTCCTGGAATCAAGTTATTATGGACCAAATTTAATTTCCACAGGCATTTTGAGTAAACTCTTTTGTATGCAGTGGGTTATGAACATGCAGCAAATCGTGATTTTAAACTTCAGTGTGATATGTATGTAAATTTGATTTTATTATTACACTAACTTCATTTGATGCTAAGCGATTGCTTATGAAATTTGAAGGCTGAAAATTCAAATTTACAAATATTTACAATTGTCTTTGTTTAGTTTCCCACAAAAGGAATATTTCTTCTGTCCCGTGGTGTCACAGGACATAGCAAATGTGCATTTCCATTCACTAGCAGCCTGAACCTGTCCTATGGCTGTAACTAAATGAAATACTTTCTGACTTCAACTAATTGAAAGGATGGTGACACCCAGCAGTCTTCGAGCTGCAGTACAGCAATTCAAATGACTAAGGCACAAATTGATTCTGGTAATTGTAAAAGCAGTTTTGTTTTATTTTCCAACTTTGATAATCTGCTTTTCATAAAGGCAAGAACAATATAAATGGAAGCAACCGCCTGACTTACAGGGTAAATGTAGAGAAGTTTTATAAATTAGTTTGTAGAAACAACATTTTATTGAATGGTCAATTTGTAGAACAAATTCTGTCATTAGTGAGTGGAGGCACTTGATACTGATTTAATTTGCTTGTTACTTTTTCAAAAATATTTTGTTATACACTATAAAGTGGGGCAATAGAAGAGGAAGGAAGTGAGAGATGGCAGGGAGAGGGAAGAAAGCAGAAGGGCTTGACATAATCTTCCTTAAATATAGGGTAGCAGGCTGGAGAATGACAAATGTTTTTTTTTTAAAAAAAGTGCAAGGGGGAGTCCCAGTAACTAAAAAGATCTGTGGGTGGAGAATTGGCTTGCTCAGTTACTTGAAGTTTCACAGTGGGAAAGCTGCAACCTTGAGCAGATAACATCCTGGAATAAAGGGACAGCCAGCAATGAGTAACTGTAGATCAGTTAGTTTAACATCAGATGTGAATAAGGTTTTAGAAACAGTAATTAAGAGGGAAAAAAATTGGTATTTAATTATAGATAGTCAGCAAGGTCTTATAAAAGCACATGGCACTTGACTGAATTTGAAGTAACAATCAGATTAATGTTGATTTTTCAAAAATAATTAATGGATGTTAATAATATGTATTTTAAAGTTTGACAACATACCACTTAAAAAGCAATGTAACAAAGTTGAGGCTCCGGGAGTAGGAGAGTCAGCATCAAAAATTGGCTTAAGGGAAACTAAGTTGAGGTAAATGGTAATTTTTCAGATTGGAGAATGATTGATAGAATGTAGTTCTCTGGCTTAGTGCTAGGGTCATTTTGCATTTTTGTTTGCATTTAGATGACATGAATATTGGAATAGAGTATAATTCTGACACGTATTAATATTGGTCTTACTATGGCAAACAGTAAGGATGATAAAAATTGACTGCAGTAGGATATAGGCTAATAGAATGAATAGAGTTGAAATGTTAGGTAATATAATTTTTTTACAGGAGAGGCAATAGAAACTTAATAGCATAGTTCTAAAGTTTGTGAGGGAGAGAGGGCCCTTGAGATGCATGTGCATAATCTTTGAGACAATGGCTGTCAAAGCACATGAGCTTTATACGTAGAGAGAATGAATACAAAAACAAGTTGTGCTGCCAACAGAAGTAGACCACTTGCCTTCTCAAACCTCCTCCACCATTCAGTAAGGTAATGGTTTGTTTCAAATTCTGCTTACACCCCTGATTAACATTGGATTGATTCCTGAACAATAATCTGTTCTGCCTTTTTAAAAAAAAAAATTAATGATACACCTCTACCAATTTCTGAGGCAGCAAGTTCAAAAGCTACAATACACTTGAAAGAAATTCTCCTTATCTGCCCTAAAAGGGTGATCTGATTTTAAAGTTGTATTCCTTTATTCTGGATTGACCCATAGGTGGCAGCAGCATTTCCACATCCATCTTGTCGAGATCACTCAGAATTTTTATACACTTCAAGTTAAGCCTCTTCTAAGCTCAAGTGGAGACCACTCCAATGTATACTGAAAAGGCAACCTGCTCATTCTGGGTAATTAATCTCATAAACCACCTCTGAACAGCCTCCAGTGCATTTGTACCTTTCTGTAATTAAGGGGACCAAAACTACAAACAGTATGTGAGATGTGATCTAATCGATGCCTTGTGTAACTAAAGCACAACTTCCTAAATTTTATGTTCAGTGTTTTTTTTAAAGAAAGGATAAAACTCCATTGGCCGCCTTGATTTGTGTTGTGCCTGTATATTAATTTTATATGGCTCGTAGACCAGAACACCTAGATCCCTCTGTTCCTCAAAATTCTGCACTTGTCCTCCATTTAGGTAATACTGTTTTTTGGCCCTCTTTCTCAAACCCGCACACATACACACATACCTCCTCCTATGGCAGTTGGGCTCTGGCTGTACTCGCCTGAGGAACAGTCACTCACAATCTGTTCTTGGGCAAAGCACACTCTTCCTCCCTTCTGGCTGGTGGTCACCTATTCCCCTTCAGATTGCACTTCCTTGAGCCGTGGAGTGACCAATTCTTTTAAAAACAAAAAAAAAATTTGCTATCCACATAACCCTTAGCCTCATGGATGCACTGCAGTCCATCCAGTGACATTGGAGTTCCAAGATCCAGTGCCCAAACTGGTGGCGCTACCTGTTGCATGCAACACGTGGGATTGAATTCCCTGCCACTCCTTCAGTGCTGCATCGGCAACTATTGTTGTAATGCTGCGGGAAGAACGCTGTGCTTAGGGCTCGTGGACAGGACCAGGCTACATCTCCGGGTTCTTCACTTGCTCTCAAAGCACGCACTCCGAACCTCCCTGGATGCTCACAGCATCTTTGCCTTTTGCACTGTGCCCCTTTAACCAGAGATACCAAGCACACACTACTGCGGTCTTGTCTTGCCACTTAATGCGGACAAAGTCAGGAAACTTGTCATGGCCTCAAAGTCAAAGGAAATAACCTTTGCTCAGAGATTCCTAAGTAGTAAATCAAGCACATCCTCTAATGCCTGTCCCAGCTCTGCTTGGGCGAGTTCTAAATCCTCTCAATGTAAGGGGGTGAGAAACTAGATGTTGGACAGCCCATCAACCATCTTGAATTTTTTTACCCTGTTGTGGTCTGTTCATTCCTCTGAAATATGAGAGTGGCAGAGATTACAGCAGGTGAATGTTGATGGCAAAACTATTACTTTTGCTGTGAGTGTGGTGTTGTGAAGGGGCAAATTGGCAGCATAGAGGATATGCAGGCTTAGTGATGTTAATGAGTGTGACAGTGAATGAGGGAAGCTGTTGAAGGCAGTCGTTTGTGTTAGAACATGAGCTTTGGCAAGAGGGGAGTACAGTAGCAGTGATAGTGAAGTATCGGAGAAAAGATGGTAGCCTTGACCTTCTCCACTTCTCCCGGGGTAATTGACCACCTTCCTCCATTGTTCTGTATTCCTCCAGATGACTGAGACTGCTTTAACCTGGGTGGCATCCAAGGTCCAGGTTGATTTGGTCTGGTGTCCTGGTCTCTTCTCCATCCTGGGGGAGGAAGAAGACTCCTGTTGAGGCACTAGCCCATCCAGCAGGACTTCCAGGACCCTGCTAGTGAAACTAGGTGTCAAATTCTCCCTATCTGCCAAATCCAGGATAAATATCAGAAATGTGGTGGGCAGCTCTGCACTGACAGTGCTGCACCGGGTGGACCATGGGCTTATAAAGATGGTGTGGGTACAAAGGGTGCCATTCTTCCAGCAGGCATCTGCTGAGTGACAACTTGTCCTGGGAATGGTGGAATGGTGTGTGATAAGAGCGGATGGAAATTAGGTCAGAGATGTCATGGGATGTGTTAATGAGGCAAGCTTTGGTAATGTATGGCAAGAAGCCTCACTGTGACAAACACTCCAAAAAAGCTGACGCAACTTGGACTTGCCCACAGAAATGATCTGATTCAGTATCTCTGCAGGTTATCAGCAAAAGTAATTTACCAGGTCCTACTTCTTCACCTTTACATGTAACCCTCACAATTTTTTCCTCTTGATAATTATCCAAATCTCATTTGAAAATCATGAATAAATCCAGCTCCACCAGGCTCTTGGGCAATGCAGTCCAAGTTCTAACAACTCACTCCACATCAAACATCTTCCTCATGTTGTAGTTATTTCTTCTGCCATCATCTTAAATCAGTGTCATTGTTTTTTTGACCTTGCCACCAATGGAAATAGTTACTCTCTAAGTATGCTGTCAGTTTTGAATACTTCGAACAAATGTTCTTTGTGGAGTATGGCACCAGTTTCTCAAGCAATCCAACTTACAGAAGGCCAATATCCCTGGTACCATCTTGTCAAACATTTCTATAACATGACTAAGGTCTTGATATTGTTCCTAATGTTGGTGCCCAGAGATGGGCATGATACTCCTGTTAAAGCTGAACCAATGTATCATAAACATTCAATATAACTATTGTGCTTTTGTACTGTTATAGCCCTATTTATAGAGCCCAGATCCTGTCTGTTTTATTAACTTTCTTTCTCCCTTCACTGTGATTACATCTATCCTTGGGGCCATCTTTTCCTGCATCCCCTTTAAAATTGTGTCCTTTATTATATATTCCATCTCATCATCCTTCCTGCTGAAATGTGTTACTTTATACCCACAGCATTAAATTTCACCATGCACGTGTATGTCACCAAACTGTGTCTCTGCTTGTTTCACATTCTTCTGACAAATAACAAATCGTGCCAGTACTGTGATGTGCAAATTATGATATTGTACCCTCCACACGCACGCCCTTATTAATTGCTGTAAAAACCGATCATATTCACTAATGTTCACATAGTCACTGTCAGGCCAGCTTTCATTGATTCATACTGCACTATCTGCTGTGGTGCGATTTGAATCCATTCCCTGGAGTTTAGCCTGGATCTCAGGATTGTTAATTCAGTGCTGCTTTGCCACTGCATCTGATCTTTCTTCCAGTCTGAAAATCATTTCACCATTACTCTGTTTGTTGTCACTTAGGTAGAAAGGTGGCTATGTAACTACTCTGCCTGTTATTCTATGAGCTATTCCTATTAAGGGCACCTCACCAAAGACGCAACTGCAATAAAAATCATTACACCTCTTTTACTTCATCCATAAATATAACAAAGTCAGCTGACCATAATTATTTTTGAGCAAATCTGTGCTGACTTTCCTTAATAATCCACATTAGTCTGAGTGACTTAACTTTGCCTGAGTTTTATGACACATAACTAAATCAAAATTGGACAAAAACACCTTTCAATGAATGTAGCACTTTTTTTTTGGAAACTTTAGCATGCAGTTTGCCACTTTGTCAGCTTCACAATAGGGTTTGTGTACTGTTGAATCCTAGCACCACACTAGAAGGGATAAATACAGTACAAGGCTGGGCCTTGGTAACATGGCACTGGCCTACTACCTGCCTAGGGTGGTCAAAGTGGGTGCGTTCCTTGGCTGTCAACCCATCCTTCATTCAGGCCAGCATGGAGAAGTGGGATCCAGTGGATCACAAGGAGGGAGGGGTTGGATGTGTGTACAGATCAGTGAAAAATCTAAACTTTCCTTGTCAGATCCGTTTCTAGCAATATAACGTCCATTCTTCCAAGCTCCGCAAGGAAAATTGCTTTTTTTTTTCAAAAGGAAAACTTGTAATAGGGTCGTTTCACATCCTGATCCGCTCCTCATCTGCATTAGCCTGCTCAGGAAGGCAGGGTCAACTTCCGATCCCACTACATATCCACGATCACCACCAGCTTTGGGAAGTTTATTTAGCTGCCCATCCAGGAGGTGAGTTTGAAAGGCACGATGTGCTGGAGTTGACTGGTGAGGGAATAAAAGAGACTATTTTATTGCTTGTGTCAATCAGAGTTACAATCGCTTCGAGATTCCGTAATTCTTCTAAATTAATAGGCAGTAGCTATAATCCGCGATTGATTAGTTAAGGCAGTTACCTGCTGAGGACATTGTGAACAGAATTAAAAATCTTTCATCTTCGTGTGGTGTTTGCGTTCGATCTTCTTTGACCCTGATTTCATCAGAATAGATTTCAAGACAATGGAGTGCACAGAACAGGTTTCACTGATCTCCGGATTGAATGATTGTTCCAAGTGAGCATGAAGAGAGGCTAACAAAGATGTGTTAATGATCAGAGACAGTAGGAACTGCCGATGCTGGAGAATCTGACATAACAAGGTGTAGAGCTGGATGAACACAGCAGGCCAAGCAGCATCAGAGGAGCAGGAAGGCTGACGTTTCGGGTCGAGACCAGCTCTACACCTTATCATCTCTGTGTTAATGATCACAATCCTTTCTACATTATAGTTTGCCTACATTAAAAGTATTTATCGCAGATAAGACTTCATCCAAATCCATTGGAGAAGGTCCATTCAGTTGTAACAGTTCGTTCTAAAGCAAATTTCCTTGAAAAAGAATTCATGGCAAAATTACTGAAAGCCTGCTTTTCAAGGAGATTATTTACCATAGTTAAAAGATTCTTCGGTTTATGGTTGTTATCCTTACCACCAAGACTAATACTTACGTCACTCATTGATGTCAAAGCACTTGTTTTTATTCATTCATTGGATGTGGGCACTGCTGGCTGAATCATATATTTTTGGCTTATTGCCCAGCCCTAGTTGCCCTGAAAAGATGGTGGTGAGCTGCCACGTTGAACCACCGAAGTCCAAATTCCAATAGATCCATAATAGTGTTAGGGAGGGAATTCCAGGATTTTGACCTAGTGACGATGCAGGAAAGGTGATTATATTTCCAAGTCAGGATGGTGAGTGGCTTAGAGGGGATCTAGCAGGTCACATACGTCTAAAGCCTTTATCTTTCTTGATGTAAATAGGCATGTGTTTGGGTGGTGATGTCGAAGGAGGCTTGGTGAATTTCTGTAGTTCATTTTGTAGATGGTGCACACTGTGCATTGGTAGTGGAGGGAGTGGTGAAAAAATTATTTTCTAATCAACCTGTTCAGAGATTTTATTACACATCTCTGGAATAAGTTGGACTTGAACCGGGATCTCCTGGCTGAAAGATAGGGATACTGCCACTGTGCCACAAGTGTGGAAGGAGTGAATGTTTGTGGATGTGGTGCCAATCAAACAGGCTACTTTGTCTTGGATGGTGCCAAGCTTTCTGATTATTGGCACCTTCACATCATGGCAACAATGTTAGACTGGGGTGGACAAGGTCAGCAGTCACATGACACCAGGTTATAGTCCAACAGGCTTATTTGAAGTCACAAGCTTTCTGAGCACTGTTCCTTCATTAGGTGAAGTCTTGTTCACCTTTTATTATTTGAGCTGCATTCATCCAGACAAGTGGGGAGTATACTATCACACCTTGTCCCGTATAGGTGGTGGGCAGGCTTTGGGGAATCATGAGCTGAGTAACTTGCTGTGGGACTCCTAGCCTCTGACTTCTTGTTGTAGCCGTAGTATTTATATGGCTAGTTCTGTTTATAGTCAGTGGTAACCTTGATGCCATACTAAGTCAAATGTGGCCTTGATGCCCAGGACTGTCACATTCACCTCCCCTCAACGATTCAGCTCTTGTCCATGTTTGAAGTAAGGCTGTGATGAGCTTGGGCTGAGTGGCCCTGGAGGAACCCAAACTGGATGTCACTGAGCAGGTTAGTGCTGGTGCTTTCCATCACTTTACTAATGATCAAGAGTAGATGGGATAGTATTTGACTGGGTTGGATTTATCCTGCTTTTTGTGTACAGGACCTATCTGGGCAATTTTTCCATATTGTCAGATAGATACCAGTGTTGTAGCTGGAACAGCCTGACTAGAAGCATGGTAAGTTCTGGAGCAGAAGTCTTCAAGACTATTGCTAAATGCTGTGAGTAGCAGCAGCCTTTGCAGTTTCACATGCCTCCACCTGATTCTTGATATCACATGGAGTGAATCAAATTAGCTGAAGACTGGCATCTGTGCTGCCAGTAACCTCTGAAGGAGGCGGAGAAAGATCATCCATACAGCATTTCTGACTGAAGATTTTTGCAAATGGTCCAGCGTTATCCTATGTCCTGATGTGCTGGGCTGTGCCATCATTGAGGATGGAGATACTTGTGGAGCCTCCTTCATTGGGTTACAAAATTGTACACTATCATTCACAATTAGATGGGGCAGGATTGCAGAGACTTATATCTGATCCATTAGTTGTGGAATCACTTAACTCTGTCTATCACCTGCTTTTGCTGTTTGGTATGCAAGTTGTCCTGTTTTGTTGCTTCACCAGGTTTATACCTTTTGTTTTGGTATGCCTTATGCTGTTCCTAACATGCTCTCCTTCACTCTTCGTTTCTATCTAGTACAAGCTGAGGTATTAATGTGAGATCCTAGCCGTTAAATCAGTAGCAGAAAGACTACTGGGTAAGTGTTTGTGAAAGGACAGTGTTTCTTCATTGTATATGAATTTCTCTGAACTTTTTGGACTTTTTTATTTCCTGAATCCTAGTATTCTAAAAAGAATCACCTGGGTGTTTCAAATTGTTCAGTGTGTGGGGTAGCTCAGAAAACCTGAAGTCCTCCAAGGAAGAAACCTGACTTTAGAAATGAAATGGGGTACTTGATAGACTGGAGTTCCAAATCAGAATTTAAATTTCTGAGATGACACTTGAACTGGAATCCTGTGATCTTTCACCTCCAGCATCGAACATACTTCCTCCCCAAACCTTTTGCCAAGTTCTTCTGTCAGCCTTCAAAAAGGGATTATTTCCACAATGCCATCCTGGTCCACTCTGTAATCATCCTGAACATCCCATTCCCTTTCCACAGCACCTTCCCCTGGAATCACAGGAGGTGTAATATCTAAGACAACAAGGTGCAGAGCTGGATGAACACAGAAGGCTAAGCAGCATCATAGGAGCAGAAAGGCTGACGTTTCGGGCCTAGACCCTTCATCAGCATCAACTCTTGATCTGCAAGCATGACCCAACCTTCTGGTATGTTTGCTATTTTCATTCACCACCTTGCTCTCTCACTCTCATTTCTATCCATGACCTGTTGCAGTGTTCCAGTGAAGCTCAACCTTAGCTTCCAATGAAGTACTTCACAGCCCTCTGGCACAATACTTAGCTCAACAATGTCAGACCATGAAATCTGTCTCCCATTATGATCTTTTTTTTTCATTTGGGCAAGTCTGAATCCTGTTTGTTGTGGGTTTTATTTTGCTTTTGGACTGAGAAGTTCATTGTTCTCTCATTCACACACTGGAAAAATATTTTGCTTCTGTAATAGAGCCATTACCATGCTCTCATTGGCTTTTGTTCCACAGTATCTTGGCCACTTAATCTCAATTCTCCTGCACTACTCCATTTCACACCTTCTCTCTTTGTCATGCCTCCCCCTCCCCTTTCAATCATATAAAGCAAATCATGTTTTGACTTCAGAGATAGTAGGAACTGCAGATGCTGGAGAATCTGAGATAACAAGGTGTAGAGCTGGATGAACACAACAGGCCAAGCAGCATCAGAGGAGCAGGAAGGCTGATGTTTCGGGCCTAGACCCTTCTTCAGCTTGCCTTCAGTTCTGAAGAAGTTGTTTTGACTAAAATACGGGCTGGATTTTTTGCAGAGTCCTGGAGACTCCATAAACTTTACAAAAGGGTGGGTGAAACCTAGATTCAGAAGGTCTGCTTCACCATTTGATGCATCTAATTAATGCTACTTGCGGAAGATACGTGGGACTTGACTCATACGAGGAAAGCTCAAACTCTAGTGGAGGTCACTCGACTTCAATACAGAGTTCAAATAGATCCCATTTTGGCATTGGCAAGAGCATTAACACAATGGGTAGGACTCAGTTTTTTCCTAGACTAGACCGAAATGCTTGTGAAGGGTAGATAAAGTCCGTAGAACTGTTGAGCTGTGATGTTATTTAAATCCCCAGCCATTTAATTTAAAAAAAAAGACACCCTGTGTCAGTGAGAGTTGGAAAAAAAAAAGTAGCCCATCTTGCAGCTACATTATCCAGTTGTTGACATTTCCCAGGGGTTATAATTATGTCTGTATTCTTGCTTGCCAGCTTTCCACAATGAAAAATTATCTCAGTGGGGGATAATCTGACAATTCAAAGAGGTTATTTAAAGATTAGCTGTTTTGTAGGCTCATGAGTATAAATCAGGTTGATTTTATAAGGAATTAAGATTTAAAAGTTTGGAACGGCCTTTCATGGATAGGATTTTTTTTTAAGTACAGTGAAGACTATAATAAAGTTAGACCATTTTATTCCATCTCAACAAGATTCTTGCGGTCTGCTCAAGTTGGAGACTTGAGTTACATACAGAGTGTTAGAGCATAATCATAGGATCCCTACAATGTGGGGACAGGCTATTTATCCCATATTGACCCCCTTGAGGATCCCATCCAGACACTTTGCCCACCTTCCAATATCTCTGTACCTGCATTTCCCACAGCGAATCCACCTGGCCTGCACACTTTGGGCAATATAGCCTGGCCAATCCACCTAACCTGCACATCTTTGGACTGTGGCAAGAAACTGGAGCACCCTGAGGAAACCCACGTAGACACGGGGAGAATGTGCAGACTCCACACAGACAGTCACCCAAGACTGGAATCAAACCCTGGTCCCTGGCATTGTGAAGCAGCAGTGCTCCCCACTGAGCTACCATGCTGCCCTTCGAGCCAATGGGTGGGATGGGAATGGCTTGATATTCAAGCAAAATACTACAGATGCTGGAAATCTTCACAAAAAATGAAGTGCTAGAGAAACTCGGTAGATTTGACGCCATCTGTTCTTCTCTCTCCGAAGTTAGTGTTACTGTAGTTGCAGTGTTACAGTGCAACTCGACCCCAACGTCCAGTCTGATCTGATATGACTTTTCAGCACTTCAGAACAGTTTTTATGGGGTGGTACCAAGTTGGCAAGTGTGTTATAAGTAATCACAGGGTGGTGAATTATTTGGCGTGGGGACGGCGGAATCGTGTGTGTGAGGGTTGATGTCTGAGGCCCCAAAATCTAAGGGAACAACTGGGATAAGGTCCCAGAGATTGTTGGCAGCCCTTTTAATGAGCTCAGTTAGGTACTCAGCAGCCAGTGAGCCTGACTCCATTTTGCACACTTCTCCTACCTTCACCCCCACCACCACCACCACAAATGCACACACGTGATCTCGACACAAGACAGACACACGCAAGTCTCCACAGACATTGCCAGGACCTGCTGAGTATTTCCAACACTCTCTGTTTTTATTCCGGTGATGCAGTCTGGATTTGAGAGAGACAATTCAGTCAGAGAAGACTGAGTTCTAATGTTTCTATATATTTGTGCTGGAGGTTTACACATGGGAATTAGTGTTCACTTGTTGCAGACCAAGATACACTCGTTGCTCTTCCAAAACTGAGACCAAAAACATTTTTCAATTAACCTTTACTTTAGCCTTAAGACCACTTATTTCTTTTACCATTAATAATGTAAACTTTGTATGTTACCAAAGCTTTAAAGAAAAATGGTTTTACTGTACTCTCTGTGAATATTTTTAAAAACCTTGTGTATACTTGTGAAAGCTTAGTCATTACATAAGGGAAAATATTCATCAAGTTGAACATTCTTCTCACATAAAGCCTATGAGGAGGGTTCATGTTGAAGTCTTAATAAAGCTTAAACAGAATTACTCATCACAGCGCCTTAAGATCCTCTGGGCAATTTATGTTGCATTTTGTGAATTCCTATCGAAGTTTAACCTAAAATTACTAGTTAGAACCTCTCGATGGCATGCTGTTTCTCTTTATGTACATGCAACAATCAAGCTAATTACTTCACAACACATTCTACCTAATCAGAGAGTTACCGAATGATATATTATTAAATATGTTGTTGTGTCATGTAAATGAACATAGCAAGAGAGCAGAAATGAGCAATAGACTTTACAATATGGTTGCTATTGACACTTGACAGTGATATAAGTAATCAATAATTACAATTTCGTATAAGACCAAGATTGCAAATATAAATAATGCCATTACATTGTCACTGGAAAATATGGAACAATGGTGGAAGTTTAAAGTATTGGCTGTGTGTCACTCCAGAAGAGTTTTGGAGTCCCTACCACACATAGTTTAAAATTTACTTTGGGAACCACATTGCTGATGGCGCAAAAGGTGTGAGAGTATCACTAGAAAGTGACTGCACATCATTTGGATTTTGCATTGAGTGAAGTAGGGCTGCAGTGTGGCACAAATACAAGTGTTTTTAAAGTTCCCATGTGGAACAATAGGTATTTGGAAGCTGGAGAAAATAGTTGTTTGTTGTATCCGTATTAAAATACTGTATGGAAGATCCAATGTTAAGAGTCATTAGAAGCAGCTAAGCAATCTTTGGGTTACTGGTAACTAACTCTGAAAGCATCTATGTAACCTTTACCTAATTTTTACCACAAAGCCCAAAAGTTCAGGTAATAATCCTCAGATAGAATATATTATAATTATAGGCACATTATAAATAGTGACGTTTCTTTCACTACTTTTGTTCAAAAACAAGCCTCAGCTGCATTGTTTTTCCATTGCCAGTCCCCTGGGTTACCACTGGTAATCCTGTATAAACAGAAAATTACCACGTTATTTACAGGTTCAAGTGCTCGATTGTTGGTAGTATGTGACTATATTAATTTTCAAGGAGTTGCTAGTTGTGTTTTTTTTTGAAAATTAGTTTGAAGGCAGCTGTAAGAGCTTTCAATGTTCCCCAGAATCAAGTCTTCCCTACATTGCAGCAATAGATTCTAAATGGCATTCAGTGGAAAGTACGAATTGGAGAGTCAAGAAAACTTTGAGCAGCTCATGAAAGCTCTCGGTAAGTTTAACCTGCAACTTCTGTTCTTTTGCTTTTATATGGCTTTATGTTCAGTGTCAATAAATTGATACAAAAGCATTACCTACTTAAAATCAGTCCCAGTTAGGGTAAAGCAGTGTGGTTGAACACCAGTTCACTCATCTTAGTGAAAGATCTGTGCCACATTTTATCTTTCTGCAACTTTCATTGAAATGGTTTAGAAACCAAACCAATAGGACAATTCTGCAAATACATTTTTCAATTGGCAAAATGATCTGTATTACTTAGCAGATGTGTAAATGTTAATTTGTAGAATAATATAATTAAATGAAGGTAACCAGAAGCTGAAATGAGGAAGGGTTGTTGGGCCTGAAACATTAACTGATTTCTCTCCACGGATGCTGCCAGCCCTGCTGAGCTTTTCCAGTGATTTCTGGTTTTGTTGCTGAAATGTGTGTGTTGTTCTTAGTGCAGTGAGGGTTTTGAGCAAAAGGACGCCTATCAGAAAACAAAATGAAAGGGAATCTGAGCACGCTACTTCACTTTCTTCAAGATTCTGTAAGATTTTTCAACAAATGATCTATCAAAGGATTAAGTATGAATTATACTCCAATGAGCTTTTTATTCCTTGACATTTTACATTATGGTCCCTGGCTTGTGGTGAAGTGCCAAAAAAGGAAAAGTCTGATCAGAACCCTGATCTTTCTGCTCAATTCTTCAATCCTTTCTTGCAATTTGTTTTTTAATTCCCTCCAATTACATCCACTTACTTTCTTTGTCTTTGACTGCTTGAATGTTAACCACCCATTTTCACGTTCTGTGTGCAAATCTGACTTAATGCTAGATTTGTCTGTCAGCTTAATGATAACAGTGTACCACATCACAATATAGTTTATTTTTCACATTTCAGCTTTTTATGTGTTTTTCATAAAAATGAATAATTTTTAATTCTCGCTTACCAGTTTGATTTCCCCAGTTAGTGATCACAGAAGATTTTTTCTGTTTCTCAATAGTTTGCAAATGGTGTAAACCTTTTATAGTATGCCACTGTTAAATCATAAAAGTACTTAACAACCGTGTCACTTTTACCAATGGTATAGCATGTTGCAGTGCAAAGTCGTAGCAGCGTACGAATGGCCAGATCCGGGTTAGTTTCTGTGGCACGGTCCTGCACTCAAACAACAATATTAAGAAGAAATACAGAATGGATGCTTTAGGACAAGTGGGAAAGTTTGAGGAAGATGTCAATGCCATGTAATTCCTAACAGCATTACAGAGTAGCACTGCCTTTGGGTGATGTTAATCAAGGATGATCAATTGGAAAAGTTGGCTTGTGGGAGATTTAAAGAAAGTGAATCCATCTATGTTTATGTGGGATAAACCTTTTAAAAATGATAGAAACTGGTGTTGTTGCTGATAAATCAAAGGGTATTAATGTACCTCCCCACCTCTCTGCCTTTCCAAAGACACAAACAAACTATTTTCTTCCTAGCTATGGAATCATGGAAGGTCCTTATAACGGAAATAAATTAAATGCTTGGAATTATAGGAATGAAATAGAGCCTGATGATAGGCTAAGGTCAACAGTGTGGCTTTGTGTTTTGTAATATGCACATAGTGTAGGAATTAAATTTGATCTGATCACAGTTCTAAACATAGTTTTGTACCTTATCCGAAATGTTGTGCCAGTTTGGTGCTGTGTAGAACTGAAGCAAAACAAGCTTTAGTTTCCATAAAACAGCTCATTGTAAACTTTAACAGGGAAGTGCATGCGTGCCCACCATTTTTACATATATCTGCTTACTTACCCTTTCATTCTTCTTGGATAATGCACAGGGACAGTCAATATCAGGCAACGTTAAGAGTGACAACTGTGGCTAAACAAAATGTGACTCAAATTTCAAGCCTATTTAAACGTTTGCAGCTGTGCTTGTTTTTAGTAAGTGACCTTCATCAATCTGTTTGGCACTTGTAAAACAAATTAGTAGTTTCACGTCACCAGGCACATGATCTATGAGCATTTCAATATGACACTCAATGGTGCCAAGATGCAGGACATCTCTTGTGGGCTGAAGAGGAACTTGGAGTGTGAGTGGAAGAATCCAGTTGTTGCAGTCCATTTGGTATCAATAACACTGATAGGACTAGGAAAGAGGTTCTGGATGAGGGATTACAAGCATACTGGGAATACATCAAAAGGCAGAACCAAAAAGATGATAATCTCTCTATTACTACCTGAACCACATGCAAATTGGTGTACATTTGCATGTTGGCTGGATAAGTTAGACGGACAAGGGTAACATGGAAGATGAATTTCCAGAGTGATTTTATTACAGTATGAAGCAGAACCTCCCCAGGCATTTTTAAAGCGAGTAATGTGTAATAGGGTAAGATTGATAAGAGATCTCATGGTTAAGAATACTCTAGGGGCAGCAATCACAATAAGGTAGTATTTCAAATTCAGCTTGAGGGAGAACAACTTGGGCCTTAAACCAATGTTCTCAAACTATGTAAGGGCAATTACAGATGTATGAAGAAAGATTTTTCTTTTGAGGGCTGGGAAAAGAGATTAAGGGGAAAGGTAGTGAATGAGCAGTGACAGACATTTAAGCAGATATTTCATAACGGTCAGCAAAAAAAAATTACTCTGGTTTAAAAGAACGAGGAACCACCTGTGGTTAACAAATGTGATCAAGAAGAATATTCTGTCAGAAACTAAGGCATTTAAGCAGAGAAACCTAGAGGCAGGGCAGGCCTGAGGATTGGGATTTTGTTTAGGAACCAGCAGCAGATGACTGAAAAGCTAAGAGAGAAAGAAAATTATTTGATCACGAAAGTACTTTGGCAAAACGTATAAAAACAAACAGCAAGAGCTTGTGTGGGTGCATAAAACATGAATAGCTGAATTATGGAAGATGCAATTAAGTAATTAGTAATAAGGAGCAAGGAAATGGCAGGTAATCCAATGGTCTTCATGGTGGAGGATCATTTAGTAATAATACACCCTTACGATAACAGATAAACAAGGTGCTAATTAGAGGAAAGATCTTGACACAGTCTCTGTCACGGAGGTCAAAGGATTTGATGAACTAATGGGACGAAAGGCAATAATTGCCAGGACCTGATGGCCTGAATCCAAGGTTTAAAGGAAGTGGTTGCAGAGACGGTGGAAGTATTGGTCAAGATATTCCAGAACTCATTTGATTCTATGAACGTTCCTGCAGATTGGAAACCAGTTAATGTGACACTGCATGCAAGAAGGGATGGAGACAGAAAGCAAAAATCTATAGGTATTTAGCTTGACATCTGTCATTGGGAAAATGCTGCAGTCCATTATTAAGGAAGAAATAGCAGGACATTTAGAAAAGCTTAACACAATCAAACAGAGTCAGCATGGTTTGTGAATGGAAATCATGTTTGACAAATTTGCTTGAGTTCTTTGACGATATTGCAAGCAGAATTGATAAAGGGGAACTACTAGATTGTAGTGCATTTAAACTTTCAAAAGGCTCAATAAGGTTCCACATAAAAGGTTTTTGTACAAGATAGGAGTTCACAGTATTGGGGTTAATGTATTAGCATGTATTGAGAACTGGTTAACAAACAGAAGGCAGCGTCAGGATTAATGGATCTTTTTCAGATTGGAATGGTGTAACTAGTGGGATGCCACAAGGGCTTTAATTATTTACTATCTATATTAATGAGTGGGAGGAGGGGCAGAATGTAATGTATTCAAATTTGACGATGATACAAAAATAGGTGGGAGGGCATGTTGTGATAGGGGCATAAGGAATCTGCAGGGGGATATAGATAGGTTGAGTGAGTGAACAAGACTTGGCAGATGGAGTTTAACAGCAGAATGTGAAGTCATAAATGTTGGTAGGAAGAATTAAAAGCCAGACTATTACTTAAATGAAGAGATACTTCAATAAGCAACAATACAGAGGGGCCTGGGTGTTCTTATACATTAAATACAACATGTTGAGATGCAAGTGCAGCAGCTAATTAAGAAACAAATGGAATTTTGGCCTTTATTGCTGGGCATATGGAGTTTAACGTTAGGGAAGTGCTGTTTCAACTCTACACAGTATTGGTGAGGCCGCACCTGGAGTATTGTGTACAGTTTTTGATTCCGTAGTTATGAAAGGATATACTGGTATTGGAGGCAGTTCAAAAGAGATTCATTAGGCTGATTCCTGAGGTGAAGGAGTGGACTTATCAAGAATAGCTGAACAGGTTAGGCCTTTATTCATTAGGGTTTAGATGAATGGGGGGTGATTTTATCAAAAGATCAAATGCTTTATACACAATAGCCTGAGGGAGCTTTGACAGAGTAAACATTGGAAAAAAATGTCTCCGTTACTGGGGGAGTCTCGAACCAGGTGTCATAGTTCAGGATGAGAGAGCATACATTTAAAATTGGGACACACAGGAATTCTCCCAGAGGGTTGTGTATGTCTGGAATTCTTTACACAGAGACTTGTGGAGGCTAGATCACTGAAAACATATAAAGAGGAGATAAATTTTTGAAATATCAGGGAATTGACAACTATGCAGAGCTGCCAATAAAGAAGAGTTGAGGCGTGGGGCAGATCACTCATGACATGAGGAGCCGAATGGCCTACTTCACCTATTTCTTATGTTCAGCCAGTAAAAACTGTGCTGGAGCATTGTAGAGTGACTCTGTGCCTCCATACTTTCGAATTTATGATCTCCTGTGATTTAACAGAAAATAGAAAATTATCCTGTGGTAGTGGTAAATCGCAGAGCTAAATAAATTTAGTTCATGTTGCAAATTCTGTGTAGGCCTTTACTTGAGCACAAATGATTAGGAGATCTGAAAAGGTTTTTCTTTTACCTTGGATAAAAATTTGATTTTTTTTATGCATTTGTATTTCTTTACTAGGACTTTCAGATAATATAATTCAGAAATATAAAGACCTCGGCAGAGTTATTGAACTTACTCAAAATGGGAATTCGTTTCAAGCTATTTACAATTATGGCAGCAAAGCAATTACCAATGAATTCACTATTGGACAAGAAAGTGAGTTTGTATCATTCACAGGGCATAGAGTCAAGGTAAGATTGCTCAGTTTTTGTAGAAGCATAAGAACTTTTTAAAATGGGCTTTTAGTGTTCTCCTTTTAATGATCAATGGTCCAGGTGCAAATTTCTGTGTGAGACTCTCGAAAAGGTACAAAACCACTGACAAATTTTTAAAAATACATGTTGACTTTGTTTCCATGAACCTCTATAATAATTGAGTAAAATTTGGTGTAACATTACTTCACCCTGTTCAGTTGCATTTCATGAATGATATTCCAGTGATTCAAACAAATCTGGGGAAAGAGTTTTGAATTGTATTTGGTCATCCATTTCTGAAACTATGTCTTTCACTTGTTCTTGAGCAGGCATGACTATTTGTCTTTGTGTGATCTCTCTCTATTATACACAGCAGTCCTTTGGTATATAACTTTCCATTTAAAATCTTCAGTGCAATTATAAGGCCTGAAAATGTATTCTAAAATTGACAGAATTTTTTTTGAAAAGTCCTGCTTAAAAATTTATATTGAATAAAACTAAGGGAACCGTAGTCTTTTGAGGATGATGCTATTTTGTAATTCGACAAACTTTCATAATGATGTCCAAAAGTAGGGAGGAAAAATTTGGGATTATGTGCCTTTTTTTTCATGATTTGTGAATATTCCACAGCACAGCTAATGTGTAACCCCTGATTTATTGAAGGAAATGCAGCAGCCAATTTACACACAGCAATTTTCCATAAATATCAATGAAGTAATGACCAGATAATTGATTTTAAGTGATGTTGGTTGAGAGAGAAATATTGGCCAAGACCCTGGGAAGAATTTCCGAGATCATCTTCAAAATAGGACAAATTAGATTGATTTACTGGCACCTGGGAAGCAATTGGGTTTTTGGTTTGGTTAAATATCTCATTAGGAAAAATGACACTTTCAACAGTGACAAAGATTCTCCTAGAAAGTTGGAACTAGATCAGCTTTGGGCAGAGATATCTGCTGCATGATCATCATGTATATAATATTAATAAATACTGTTTGAAGAAATACTCTGAGGTCTGGCATGAGCTTATCTGAACAGACAAACCAATACTAAACAGTTTTGAAGCATTTCACAGCTGATAAAGCTCTTATGAAAGTCACTGTTGTGATGCAGCTCTCCCACAGTGCTGCATTGGAATTTCAACCTAGATTTTGAGCCTAAGCCTCTGTCATGGAACTTGAAACCTTCTGGCTCAGCCATGATCCACAATTGACCATAAAAGTACTGTGGGTAGAATTTTCTGAATTGTCCCACAGATTTTAAAAGTGGGAAGGAATCGGGGTTAAGAGCTTAACTGGGCAGGAGGCAAAAGATTCTGTTTCCTAATGCTGGGTTAATATTTTGCAATGGAGTTCTCAGAACCTTCTCAGGCTGGTCAGCTATCTGTTTTATATTTATTAAAATGTTACAAACATTCATTACATCTCAGCCCACTGGAGTTACACTCACGGAAGCAATGTAAGGCCAAAAATGGGAAACACGTGTTATTATGAATCTGCTGATATAAAGGCTTGAAGCTAGGCAGGATAGATTCTTTCTTCCAAGCTGTGGTGATTTATAAACATATTCAGTTAATTATCTCCTTCATAACAAGGTGTTATTTTGAAAAAAATGTTTGGTGTTAGATTGAAGCCTATTCCTGATGATCCACTCATAAGAAGTCAAATTCATATGCAGTCATATGCAGTCTGGTTTGCTGTTGTTAAATACCTCATGTTAGAGATGAAATCTTACTGAACCATCAAGCCTGCCCAAGTGGGACAGGCATATTGGCTGATCCTGGCAAACCTAATCTGGGCTGGCACATGGGGGCTGACTGAAAATGAGACTCAACACAAAAGACCAATGTTTGTACTTGTGTCCTCGACCCATGCAAGCCTTTGGTGAAGTGTTACCAGATGTGTACATTTTCCTATTTATGATGATAGGCCAGTGACCCGATGGAGCATGAGCACTGAATGTTGCAGGAGGGTTTATGTTTTCATGTGAACCCTGGCAGATGTGTGAGAGGGAGTACCACTGTGATGCCAATGGCACTACATTGAAGTCACAGACATTGATTGAACAAGAGTTGCCTGATAGAGACCCAACCTCCTGGGTGACAGTCCTGCGCAATGGGCACCTTACAATGCTACCTCACTTGGGAGTCTAAAGCATTGAGTGGATAGTGGCACTTACCCTGGTAGAGCGCAGGAGAGCATTCCTCCTCTTGTGGCACTGGAGCCAGGTTCTCTTGAGCTACCCAAGGACACTGCCCTCTGCAGCCAGCTCCGTCCAGTCAGTCTTTGTCAGTCAGAGTGAACCTTGCTGCCATTTGTAGGGAAAGGAACTTCTCATGGTTAGCCTGGAGGGGGCATTGTTAAAGCATAGTGTTGTTTTTTGCCTGATGTCTGACATCTCCAGGGGGTGGATAGGGTTGATGAGCAGAGATTGAGTGATGGTTTGGGGCTGTAGAAAGTGAAGTGCCTTTTAAATTTGGCACCTGTATGTTGAGCTCCAAAAGGTCCCAGCAGTCCTCCAAACTTCTTCCACACAATTCAATGGTTTACCTGTGCGTGCAAATGAAATGAGCTGAGAAGAATATAATCACATGCGGGAAAAAACCTGACTTTCACACAAGGGGAAGTGTCTCCTTTTTTTTATGCACACCTCCACACTTAAGGTGGAATTTTTTTTGAGACAATGTGTGCACTATAAATGTCATATGATCATTGATTACAATGAAGCAGCATCAAAAATAAAGTGACAGCCTCAAACTGCGTCCTCTATAGTACCAAAGCACCCCTTTCTAAAAGAAAATTGTATTTGTAGATTCTCTGACCAGAGAAGAATTTGAAAAATAACCGACTTTACCAGAGAATGAGGCACTATACTATATTTATCTTCAGGAGTTATTGAAATAATTTAACTGGCTTATCTTTTGGCAATTATTTGGCAGATGTAGGAGGAGGTGTTGGGTTTGTTGAAAATCATTAGGGTGGATAAGTTCCCAGGGCCTGATGGGATCTAACCCAAGATACTGAGAGAGGCAAGGGAGGAGATTACTGGGGCCTTGACAGAGATCTTTGTATCCCTTTTAGCCACAGACGAGTTCCCACAAGACTGGAGAACAACAAATGCTTTTCCTTTGTCTGAGAAGGGCAATGGAGATAACCCTGGAAATTATAGGCTGGTGAGCCTTACATCAGTGGCAGAGAAATTATTGGAGAAGATTCTTAGGGACAGGATTTACTTGCATTTGGAAAAGAATGGACTTATTATGGATAGTCAGCATGGCTTTGTGCGGGGGAGGTCTTGTTTCTCAAACTTTTTTGAGGAAGTGAAGTAGATGATTGATGAGGATAGGACAGTTGATGTTCTCTAAATGGACTTTACCAAAACATTTGATGAGGTCCCTCATGGTAGGCTGGTCCAGAAGATTAAGTCGCGTGGAATCCATGGTAAGTTGGCAAATTGGATACAAAATTGGCTTGGTCATAGAACACAGAGGGCAGTTGTGAGTGCTGTTTTTCCAACTCGAGGTTTGTGACCAGTGGTGTTCCGGAATGATCAGGTCTGGGACTTCTGTTGTTTGTAATATAAACAACATAGACAAAAATGTAGCTGGTCTGACTAGGAAGTTTGCAGACAACACAAAAATTAGTGGAGTTGTGGATATTGAGGATGATTATCAGAGGATATAGCGGGATATAAGATCAGTTGGAATGTTGGGGAGAACCGTCATATGGAGTTTAATCCGGACTAGTGTGAAGTGATGCACTTTGAAAGGATAAATGCAAGAGTAAAGCATACAGATAACAGCAGGACCCTTAGGAGCATTGATATACAGAGGCATCTTGAACGTAAGACCGTAACTCCCTGAAAGTGGCAACACATGTGGAGAAGGTGGTAAAGAAGGCATACAGCATGCTTGTCTTCATTAGTCAGGCATTCAGTATAAAGGGTGGCAAGTCATGTTTAGTTCGGCCATATTTGGCGTATTGAGTACACTTCTAGTCACCACACTAAAGGAAGGATGTGGAGGCTTTGGAGATGATGCAGAAGAGGTTTACCAGGATGTTGCCTGGATCGGAGTAAATTAGCTGAAAGGAGAGTTTGGATGAACTTGTATTGTTTTCACCGGAGTGTTGGAGGCTGAGAGGGCGACCTGATAGAAGTATATAAAATTATGAGAGACATGGAAGAGGTGGATATTTGGAGTCTTTCTCCCAGGGTGGAAATGTCAACCACTAGAGGGCATAAGTTTAAGATGAGAGGGGCAAAGTTAAAAGGAAATGTGCATGGCAAGTTCTTTTACACAGAATGTGGAAGCTTTCTGAAAGATGCTGCCAGGGGAAATGGTAGAAGCAAATACATTAACGAAGTTTAAGAGGTATTTAGACAGACAAATGAACAGGCAGGAAATAGAGGGATGGTGGGCCGAAGGGCCTGTTCCTGTGCTGTACTGTTCTATGTTCTAATGTACTGAAACTGACCATAAATCTAAGGAAAATATTGAAAATGAGTGTAACATATATTGTGTGTTATATCCTCCAAACATCTTTGTGCACCTACAGATCAGCAAACATCTCCCTCCTGTTCACTCCTACTGTATTGACCAGTGGTCATATCAGCCTATGTTCCTCAATAGACAGGCATCCAGACAACCTCCTATTGAGCAGACAAAATTAAATATAGGTAGAACTGAAATGCAGAATAGCAACTTGACTCATCTTGCTGAATGAAAATCAGTAATAAATAGACATTATAAAAGACATAATTTTTTCATCTCCTTTCATTTCACTGTTTTGTATCCTGAGCTGCTGAGCAGAGCCTGTAACCTGACCCCCTTCACTGTCCAGAGATTTTAAAAGTCTTTGCTAGAGCAACAGACAGTCATGTCATGTCATGGTTGCAAAATGAAACATTCTCTTTTTTTAAAAAAAATCAACATCGTCGTAGGGCTGCGTCTTCAGAAAAGTGTCAGAGTGCTACAACATACTGGAAAAATGCCAGGTCTGGAAAGACTCTTGAACATTTTAGCCTCTGATCCGAAACCTTCAGAATCAGTCTCAGGCCACAGCAAACTCTGTGCACTTATGATTCAGGCACCGAACCTGAGCTGCATCCTAAGTGCAAAGGTTTTAATGTGTGCTGTCAAATTTGAGGATAAAAGAAAAGCATCCCATCAGACAATACTGCCCTCATAGGGAGGAAGATAGGAAGAGCAGAAAGTCACTCGGCCTCTTGTGATCGCTCTGAACTCATTTAGATCATGGCTGATCCATCATCCTTGACCTATCTCCATCTAATTCAACCTCTGCATAATACTCCTTCATCATGTTTAATTAACAATAATCTATCAATCTCTGAGTTAAAATTAATTATTGACCTGCCATCAATTGCTATTTGTGAAAGAAAGTTCCATACTTGGCGTGCACAAGAGTTTCTTAATTGCTTGGACCTAGATCTGATTTTTAGGCTGTAGTTCCTAGACCTAGACTTGCCAACTAGTTAAAATAATTGCTCTTTCAGTTCCCTTGGTTATCTTGAAAAGCTTGATCAAATCATACCTTAACCCCTAGCTTCCAAGAAATACAACATTATTTCTGCAATATCTGCATGTGATTTAAGTTTTGGTGTCCAGGTACTATTCTGCTAAATCTCCTCCGAAAACCAGTATATCCTTCTAATTGTATCGTGCCAGAAATTGCCCAGAGCACAGTGCTCCAGGTGTGATGTAACCATGACATTGTATAGGTGTAGTACAACTTCCATCTTCTTGTAGTCTGATCCTATCGATATAAAAGCTACTATTCCACAAATATTTTAGATTATTTTCTGTACTTTACATATACGTACTGATATATGTACATTGAGTTTGAAAGCTATTTGGACCTCTGCTGTTTAGCCATTCATCATTTAGCATGTACTCTGTTCTATCATTTTTAGATCCAAAGTGCATCAACTCACACTTGCCTGCACAGATATCCATCTGCTAGCATTTGCCAGAGGATTATCCGCACTAGTGATTAATTTAGTAATTACTTGTAGAGGATTGACAACATTGAGGACATTTTTTAAAAAATTTAATCTGTTGAAGAAACTTTATATTATCCTGCTGTTGCTTTTAGGCTTTGGCAAAGCTGGAAGGTGAGAATAAGCTTGTTATCACAATGGATGGACTGACTGCAGCTATGGAGTTGAGTGGAGACAAAATGATTGAAGTAAGTTACTGTTATTATTGGCACCACCATTGAAGCTGTTTTTTGGGATTGCTCAAAAACTTATCAATGGCACAATTCTGTGAGTGCCAGGAATTCTGATTACATTAGGTTTCTGGAAACTTCTTTCAAAATCCAGACTTGAATATACAGTTCTTGAGTTTAATTTACTTATTTCCTGTATTGATGTTTTAAGTGAGTACGTGTGCACATAATCAAGGTGTGTATTTCAAAAACCAAAATAGAATAAAATACCAGTTGAGCTCACTCTGTGATTTTAAACTAAATAAGTGATGCTATTATTCTAGTTACTGAACCAGAACACAAATTATATAAAGGCTACTCATCAGCAAAACATTATGATGAATGCCTCAAATTACTTCACATAAGGCAATGCATTAGTGTAGGATCAAAGGTTGTAAACTTTGACATGTTTCAATTCCCTAACTGGCTCAACAATGATATATTTCCAAATGAAAGGTTACAGACAATATGACCAGCCTATTAAATGTACACAATTGTACACAAACTAATACCTAATTAATGAAAGAGCTTCTGTAGCCACTTTGGTTGATGTATAAATATTAGGGAAAATGCCACATGTAGGCAAGTTCTTCAGATTTAACAGGGCAATTCTAATCTATCTTGTCTTTAGAAAATGGCCATGAAAGACTAATTACACTCTACTGTTCTCCAATATCTATTGCAAAAGTACATATACCAAGCTGTCTTGAATTGTGTTTTCAGCTGAGTCTTCATGCCTCCAGTCTGTAAAAAAAAATAAAACAATAGGGGGAGATGTGGTACCAGGGTGATAAAACAATAGGGGGAGATGTGGTACCAGGGTAATAAAACAATAGGGGGAGATGTGGTGCCAGGGTGATAATGCCACTGGTTTAGTAATCCAGAGGCTCCACTTAATGCTGTAGGGACATTGGTTCAAATCCCATCATCACAATTAACAGAATTTAAATTCAATTAATAACATTCAGAATTACAATTAAATAATCATCAATAATCATAAAAACCATCTGCTTCACTAGTGTCCTTTAAGGAAAGAAATCTGACATCCTTACCTGATCTGGCCTCCATGTAATCTGGTTGACTCTTAACTTTCCTCCAAAATGGTCAAGCAAGCCACTCAGTTCAAGGGCAATGAAGGATGGACAAAACTTGCTGGTCTTGCTGGCAACTGTCACGTGCCATGAACAAAAAAAGTTTTCTGTGCGATTGCCATCACCACATTGGCCATTGGCACTCCCTGGGGTCTAACCGGTAGAGGTTGCATGACGCCTGGTATTAACTGCTGGCTGGATAGACAAAGAGGAAGTTTAATTTTAATTTTGTTAGTCTAGGCCAGGAAGGCTAGGATTGGGGGTCACTGTCACCATATTATCTCTTCCCTCCCCCACCCTATGCTGCAGAGGTTAGGGTTTCCTTGGAAATTTATTTCCAAACCAGCGTTAGGCCCAGACAATTCGGATTTTGTGGTGGGCTTGAGCTGACAGGTTGCCTGGGGAGAGTTTAGTTTCTGGAAACCTCCTTTTGGCCCAATGCTGAAAAGGTCCAGTCCTTAAAACAAACCAGCCTCCCAAGAATTTTGCCTGTCAGCAACCAAAATTCTCTCCAAACAAAAACTCTGTTTTGCCTCTTTAGAAATACTTTTTTTTTCCATTTTAAATTTTAAATATCATTTATCATCACATCATTAAAAGTCATTAAGGGGAGGTGATGGCCTAGTGGTATTATTGATGGACTGTTAATCCAGAGACCCAGATAACATTCTGGAGACTCAGGTACGAATCCTGCTATGGCAGATGGTGGAATTTGAATTCAATAAATATCTGGAATTAAGAATCTAATGATAACCATGAATCCATTGTCAATTGTTGGAAAAACCTGTCTGGTTCACTCATGTCCTTTGGGGAAGGAAACTGCCATCCTTACCTGATCTGGACTACATGTGACTCCAGATCCACAGCAATGTGGCTGACTCTTAACTGCCCTCTGGGAAATTAGGGATGGGCAATAAATGCTGCCTGGCCAGCAATGTCCTTATCCCGTGAAAGAATAAAGGGGAAAAAATGTAAAATTCCATCTTGAAACCATTCCACTATTCTACCTTTTCTTTCTCTTCTCCTTTATGACATTTCTTCAAATGTTTATGTCCGATTAAGCGTTTTTCCACCAATTTTAAAATCCCTCAATGACAAATCTTCAGCTCATTTTGCATTCTCTGGAAGATTTTACTAGATTAACTGCATTGTATAAATACAAGCTTTGCTATTGTGCTATTGTCCACAACTCTTAGTCTTCAAGATTGCACACATTTATAGCAGTGTAAGAGGTATAATTAAATCCTACAGGATTTATCATTTTCACCAGCTAGTATATTAACCTTAAACCGTCTCATGCAATTTCATGATTTATCATATGGGTCTTCTGAGATTCTTCAATCATAATAAAATGTTCCCTTTCAGTTTTCCTCACTAACTGAATTAACACCGAAATCAAAATGCTACCTAATGCAAGGTATCTACTTTTGCATACTTAAAATATTTATTTTAATCATTTCTATACAAATCTTTTTTGCATTAACTTTACATATTGCAAAATTTGAAATAATGTGAATAAAGGTAATATGGATGGGAATTGGCCAAAGGGCATTCACTATGAAATGAGATTATGAACCCTCAATAACTTCTGCATATCAATAGAAAAAAAATCTCTGGATTCTTTTATTCTTAGATATTGTAGAATCCTCGCCATTTGTTTTGGAACTGTTCTTGTTTTCCATCCCATTCTTTTTTATAGTTCAATAAATCAACCTGCTGAAGAGTATATACTGAAATATTAACCCAGTTTTTCCTCTTTTTAGATGCTGTCAACTAACGACAAGTCAACACATTCTAGTTTTGCCCTTGATTAGCCTAAATTAGGATACTTTCTTAAGGTGAATGTAAAACGTCCATTTGAAGAGATTAACTTCTATTCTTTGTCTCATTTCTTTTAGACTCTGACCAATGGAGAAATTACTGCAAAGAAAATTAGGAAAAGAATTTAAAGTGTACAAAACGGATTTGAACACAATGAAGCCGATACCGCACTGTGTCAAATTTGTATAATTGAAATGAAAGCAATGGAATTAGATTAATAGCTGTGAATGAATTATTACTTGCATATTTCTTTATAAAGTAATATTTTTTCATTCTGTATCTAGATTAAATTTGGAATAAACACTTACAGTCAACCTATGAAAATCCCTTGACTCTTGGCTGTGATTAAGTTGTAGGGAATCTGGGATGAAAAATTGGCATTTGAAACAATTCTAACATATGCATAAAAAGAAAAACATCAGGTTTATGAAAAAGATTTCTTTTGTGTGAACTGAATAAAGACAGGTGGTTTTATATAATGCATTTAGCCAGCCAGAATCTGCATTTTCACGTTATAGTTTCACTCTCTTGAAATAGTCAAAAGTGTTTTCTTGCTAAACTGTTCTTGTTTACTTATACATATATGCTTATTTGATTTTACTACGTATGAATGATGCATTTTTATTGTATCATTAAAATAGATCAAGTAACCCATGAATGACAGATCATTAATTATTAGTGGTTCATTGCAGGTTGAATAAAAACAAATCTCACAGTTAACCCTTTAATATTAGTCTATGGTCAATCACCTGATTTGAGTCCCTCTGTTACAAATTCAGAGACATTATTGCAGTTAACACTGACATCAGTGCCAAACTAAAATCTTAAAACCTATTTGGTTGTGGCCCAGCTTCTACAGAGTAACTCAGGGAGATAAGGCAGTTTTTAAAGTGACTGTTATAGTATTTAATTCATGTTCAGAAAATAAGGTATTTAGAAAGTTGACTTTCCCTTTTAAAAAGTCATATTGAAAAGTCAAGCAATATTGGATACATAAAATTACTAAATATTCATAAAATAAATCTTTTTTTCCGTTTTAATCATGACTACTACCAAAAGAAAAGTCATCTTCCAGATTGGTTTACTGTCGATTGTGTTGAGGAACCTGGACAATGGTAAAGCCAACTCTGCCACCTGCAGGCCAGATATTCATTGAGAAGACATCTGAATTAAAGTTAATATATTAAATTCTTATTTTAGTAGACTGTGGATAATAATCAAATTTTTAAAATTTGATTTATAAAAGAAATCATTTTTCAGCTATCAAGCATTGAATTATACAGGTATTTTAAAAGTTAAACCAAATAACACTTTTTTTCATCAAGTTCTACTCTTGATGTTTTGCATTTGACTTTTGCACCAAAACTAATTTGAACTGTCAAATGATTTGAATCAATTTGAAGCAATATTTTAAAAAAGCACAATGAAGTGGAAATCTTCGAAGTATCATAACATTTGAGTTAATTCATGAACATAAATTGTATATTTTTATCATTGGTTTACTTTCTGGATTGGTAATTATTTAATATTGCAGTGTGAAAATAAAAGTAATTATATTTTTCTGTGATTGCTATTGCAAATTACCCAGTCATGCCTTCCCAATTCCCAAAATAAAAACTAAAATATTCTATTTGAGTGAATCTGCAGATGTTGCGCTGTGTGTCAACACTGTTTGATCACAATTACCATTCAAACAAGCAAATAATTAAGTTACTGTTGAGCCCTGAAGTGATATAAAATCTCCAATTAGACTTTGGTTTATTTCTGGTGTGTGCTAGCTTGAACAGGTGACTTAAGAGGAGGAGAAGTTAGCTTTGCTTACCTTGATAGGAAAACAATGGACAACATTGTGTCATTTAAACTGAAAGGATTTCCACATAAATATAATTATTAAAGAAGCTACATTTGCCTAGCAGGAAAGAGGATTTAACTTGGATTTGACTTGTTTATGCAAATGACCATGATTATTTATTCATAAATATTCTTTATTAAACAAATAAAGTTAACAATGGGCATTACGACTCTGCCATCAACAAGCCAAACAAAATAAGCTGAATAGTTTGAATGAAGTAGCAAGATTTCAACACTTCAGACTGAGATCCTCAGGCAGCATGTTGTTCACTGGTATCTTCCATAGCTTTGCAGTTGTGCTCATCACTCCAGCTGATGATAAGGGAGACAAAATGACACGGATTTGAAATGCTGTGGAACAAATCCTGATTTTTGGAAAGATCATCTCTAGAGATATAAAGATACATTTAACTTCAGTCAATGAATACTGTTCAAGTTATAATCTGAAATATTCACTCTTGTGTTGTGACAAACTTAAACGGTTGTGAACTGGGGAGTCACAAAGGAAGCATACTTTAAATGGGTATCTGACTCTAAAAGGTCTGCAACCTAGCTGCAGAAATGCCAATATGCTACAGAAAGAGTCTATTTGTAATTTCTAAAAGTGGGAGGTGAGTGGCTTATAAGGGAAAGTATGTTCAATATGTAGTTTTTCTCTCTTTAACACTGCATATTTAAAGTGTTCATGAGAGGACCTGATTATTTTAGAATGTGTATGCAAATTTGCTGACATCATCCTGATGTTTAGAATGTAACCAGCTGACAGTAAGATGACCAGCCTCCTTCCTTTCCTGGCTGCTGGTTGAAAACTTCGTTTCATTCCTTAAAGTAATGCAGAGAGGTTACTGCTGCATTCAGCCTCCATTTTTTAAAAAACACTTTGTTTTAAGTGAAACAAAAATAATCTTGATTTGTATCTCACCTCCAATTCAAGGGACAATCTATAAAAGTTACTCCTTGTTCTTACTAATACAAAGGGATTTTGTGGATTGGATTTGAAGATTGCACAAAAGAGGATATGAAAAGATGTCCAAAAGTAGTTCATTATGTATGTAATCCCATTGTGTCAATCCTTTTGGGGGTGTTGGTCTCTGCATTCAGTTAATTGAATCAAAGAAATTTATAACCAAGTTGGTACACAGCACATGTGTCAGCTCTTCAACTGAAGATTTCTATTTTAATTCCATGTGTATACATTATTTTAAATTATTTTTAAACTTTAAGTGGTAGGATTTCAGAGAATGCCAAGGGTCCATTATTTTAAAAAACAGAAAATAGAATAGGCTGAGTACCTACAAAAGTCATCCAAACTTGGTTCATGGGTAAATTATTGGAAAATACTTTGAGACACAATATTAATAACCCTTGATAGAAATATGGATTCATCAAGACAGTCAGCATGCAGTTGTTAAGAGTAGATCATTTTTGACCAAGATGACTCAATTTTTGAAGAGTAACAAGGAGGGCCAACATGGGTTATGTAATCTACTTTGAACTTAGCAAGGTTGTTGATGAGATCCCCTGTGGCAAACTAATGAAAAGCAAAGCACTTCGGTATCCAAACGCAAGTGGCAAACAGGATCCAAAATTGGCTTGTTCACTTCCACAGAGTTGTGTATGGCTGAGTCATGGGTACATTGCCTTTTCTGGTATACATCAGTTATTTTGGCTGAAATATGCGAGGAATAATTCAGCTTGTTGCAGATAACAGGAAACGTAATCGTGGGGTTGATGGTGAGAAAGCTGTATACAGCAGGAAGGGATCAACGAGCTGATCAGGTGGACAGGAAAGTGGCAAATGGCAAACAATTCTAGAAATGTGAGGAAGTACATTTGGGGAAACTAAACAAGGCACATGAATGCACTATAAATGGTAGGTTAGTGAGAAATATAGAAGAACAGAGATGCGTTAAACTGCATGTCCACAGACCACTGAAGGGAACAGGATAGTCACGGAAGCTGATTAAGAATGTACATCATATAATTCCCTTTATGAACTAATGCTTATAACATTGGAGCAATAAGGTTATTGCTAGAACAGCTTACACTAGTTAGATTATGTTTTGATGGAGATGGTCATTGTCCAACACTTTTGGAATGACTGTTGCTTGCCGTTTATCAGCTCCAAATTGACTATAGTTCAGGTCTTGCTGCAAGTGGGCACAGGCATACTGTAATACATGAGGAGTTGTGACTGAAACACATCATTGTTCACACATCAGACAGGATCCCACTTCTGAACTTGTTTTCAGAGACAGGTCATTGCTGAAGCAACTGAAGATGTTTGGGCCTGGGACATTACCCTGGGGAACCCCTGCAGTGTAGACATGGAACTGAGATAATTCAACTTCCCCAGTTACTATCACCTTCCTCTGGGTGAGGTATGACCCCACTGAATGGAGAGTTTCCCTCTGATTCCATTGAATTCAATTTTGATCAGGCTCCTTGAAGCTGCACTCAGTCAACTGCTGCCTTGATGACACGGATCGTCACTCTCCGCTTGCCTCTGGAATTCAATCTTTTTCTCTGTGTTTGGACCAAGGCTTTAATTACGATTGTGGATGAGTGGCTCTGGTGGAACCCAAACTGAGCATCAGTTAAACATTGTTGAGCCTGCTACCAAATGAGAACAATTTTCATGACTCTGTCTTACAGGAAGCTTTGAGGGCATCAGGAATTATTCTGTTGGGTTTATTTTGGAGCATAATCATAGTGAGGTTAATGGTATCCACTATTATTCAAGCGTCTAAATTACCTAACTTCTACCATCTGCGCAATGCTAACTGAATGTGGAAATCAGGAGATTTCCCTGTTCCTCCAGAAATTTGCTACAATGTTAACTTTCAGTTTTATTGAAATATATGGAACGTGATGAAGTTGATTTACATGTGTGATAAATGCACAGTCAATTGGTGGAAAAACTTGGACCTTGCTCATTCCAGTGAAAGCAATTTTTATTGTTGAGAGACCTACTGCATGCCCCCACACAACTGCAGTGGCACTAAAAGCTAATTTTTACAACTGAGGATTAACATTCCTTCCAATTTTCAATTATTTGTAGAAACCAATTTGTTTGATATGCATTTTCTGTCTCATATCCCAGATACCCTGTAGAGGGCACTGCACCCTATGAAGACACAGTAAATTCCTGCAATAAATTCTAAGAGACTCTTTAGCCAAATGTAATGATTCAGGAACCTTTGTTCATTTGTCACTGAATACAAATTTGGACAATTATTGCCTCCTCTAATTACTGATGGATGAAAACATGCTGATCAAAGAGCATTTACTGGTTGGATTCTCCTGCGGAAGGTTCAGACGTATGAAAGTTCTTAAAGCAACATTGCAAATGATGAAGAGGTAAAGTTTGAATTGTGATACCACAGTTTTACTTTTAGAGAATGGGTTTGAGTGGATATTAAATCTTCTTTCTCTGAATTGCATTTGAACACGATCCAGTTTCTAAAGGGGTCAACACAAACTAGCTATAAATGAGCAGAAATTGGCACTGTTTCTGAGTGAGCTCATAATACACCATGTGTGGTAATATTGTTCCAAAGATGGTAAAAACATGCCTAATATTTTAATTACATTTATTGGACTGCTAATGAAATACAGCATTAATTTTCTGATCAGCAATCTGTGACCAATTGAAACACGATTTGCATTTGAAGACCTGTGATTGGTTTGATACATTCGATTGAATGTTGCTGTTTGTTGCAGGGTTAGTAGCCACGAGGCCCTGTGAGTTCTCTCGCTGTGTCTTGCCAAACTCACCTCATTAACTACCCAGCATGCCATTTGGTGTGTG
>NC_063354.1:16363574-16394748 GCF_021869965.1 Rhincodon typus
AATAAAAAAGTGAAATGAAATTCTGAGGGCAAACTAGCAAGTAACATCAAAACGTACAGCAAGAACTTCATGAAATATTTGGAAGAGGGGTCAAAGGGAAGAAAGGCCCCTTACATAATGAGGCTAGGGCAGTAATAATGGGGAACCAGGAAATCGCAGAAGAGTTAAATATAGCATTCCAAAAATACTAAATATTCAAGGGGCAAACAGGGAGGAGGAAATAAATACAATAACTGTCACTACAGAATAAGTTGTGTACTTCCCCACAATCTGATTGGATGCATTCTCAGATATTAAAACTAGCAGATGCAAAGATAGAAGATTGCTGCAGTGCATCGCTAAGAATCCTCAGATTCTCAAAGCCTTAGAGGACCGGAAAACTGCCAATAACACCCTTTCAAAAAAATTATAAAACAGTTAGCATAAAGTCTGTTATTAAACTGTTAGCATGTAATGCAAAGGATATAACAGCAGAGCATTTAGAGATACATAATATTACCAGAGGTAGCATGACTTTATGAAGAGGAAATCATGCCTGACTAATTTGTTAGAATTCTTCGAGGGGTTAAAAAGCAAATATATTAATTTTGAAATTCTCAGAAGGCATTCGATAAAAAAGGTGCTACGTGTAAGGCTTCTTAATAAGATAACAGGCAGTAGTGTTGGAGGTAGTACAGTAGCATTGACAGAGGATTGGTTAACTAATAGAAGAAAGAATTGGAATAAAGGGAGATGTAACTAGCAACGTGTAACTATTGGAATGCCACAGGGATCAGAGTTGGAGTTACAATTATTTACAGTATGTGTGAATAATATGGATGTGGAAAATTAATGCACTATAGCCAAGTTTGTGAAGAACAAAATTAGGTGGGAAGTAAAGCGGTGAGGATGGCATGAAGTCTGCAGAGGGATATAGACAGGTTAAGCAAGTGGGCAAAAAAAAATTTGGCAGGTGGAATATAATGTGGGTAAGTGTGAGGTTATGCACTTTAGCAACAGAGAAGCTGGATATTATTTAAATAAAGATTGCAGCGCATACATTAATGTGTCAGTGGTGAATGAACGACAAAGAAAAATTTAGCTGTCCCAGGTTTCAGACACATGGTCCCCAGAGTGTATTCAGAAAGGTTGTAAACCAAGAAGTCCTGAAGCCTAAATTAAGCATCAAGGGCTGCTTAGTTACAGCATTCAAACATACTTTATCCAGTGAGTATCTGTAGCAGTGCTGAAGGTTCACCTAATATTATGCTGATTTCTACCAACAGAAGAATAGATCATAAAACGACACCAATCTATTATTCTGCTGCTAAATCAAACTTTCATGAAGTTGGCGGTGTTGAGAATTATCTCGGATCTGAAATGTACCAGGTGAGGTCACAGCATTGAATTGCAATTTATGCATTAGTTTGCAGACGGTCAGGTGTTTAAAAGTTTCCAATTGCAGATCAACCTGCAAACCTCCTTCACCATTAACAAAAGAAGTTTTGTTTTGACTGCAGCTTCAACTGAAGATAAATGATATACATAATAGATTTAGGAACTTGCAAACACAGGATCATGTAGGATCAGATTAGGCAACACTGGTCCATTACACTGATCTCAAATTCTAAGAAACAATTGGAACCTACACCTTTATCAAGTTTTATCCCCTTCACTCGCTGAACAACAATCTAATCCTCTCCCATTTGTAAATTCATAGCCCTTCCTGCTTCCTTTCATATGAAAAATAGTCACAGTTCACAGTCCAAATTTCAAGATCACCTTGCTACACAGTTATACATGGCCTCGTTGAGGCCACACCTTGAGTACTGTGTGCAGTTTTGGTCTTCTAGTCTGAGGATGGACATTCTTCTTATTGAGGGATTCCAACGAAGTTCACCAGACTGATGTGTGAAGAAAGACTCGATTGACTGAACTTGTACTCGCTGGAATTTAGAAGAATGTTTGGGGAGGAGGGAGGAGGGAGCAGGGAGGAAGGGAGGGAGGGAGGGAGTCTCAGAAACATAGGGACTGGACAGGCTAGATGCAGGAAGAATCTTTCCATTGTTGGGAGAAGTCCAGAACTAGGGGTCACAGTGTATGAGTAGGGGTAAATCATTCAGGAATGAGGGGAGGAAGAATTTCTTCACTCTACAGGTGAAGAATTTCTTCATCTGTAGAATTCTCTACCACAGAAAGCTGTTGGGGACAGTTTGTTCGATACATTCAAAAGGGAGCTGGACGTGGCCCTTGCAGTCAAAGGGATCACGGGGTATGGAGGGAAAGAGGGAATGGGATACTGAGTTTGTATGATCAGCCATGATCATATTGAAAGGTTATGCAGGCTCAAAAGGGCTGAATGGCCTATTCCAACATCTATTGTCTATGTTTCTATGTGATCTGATTGCATTTGTTGAAAATCAAGCTGCCTTAATCATGGCATTCAGGTACTCTATTTGAAAGATGGGAGCATTGTAGAGAATCAGGAACATTTTTTTGTTTAGTAGTTTTTGGAAACATTTTTGAACCATTAAGGCACACAGAAACACAAGTTCAAAACTCTTCACCGAAAGTAAATGGCCCCAACAGTATTACACCTCTCCTAATCATTGCGTGTTGTTACATTTTGTCTACACAGTTCTCCATTGTTGCATGAGACAAAGTCCAAACCAGCTTCTAATTACACTAGTTCTGCTGGTTTTCTGCTTCTGCATTGTCTGCTATTGAAATCAACTTCCTCTATGTGACAACACAACCTATTTTCTGCATATCAGCAAGCACAGGCCATAACTGGCCAATATAGGAGGTCAAAGAAATGGTGAAGCAAGTTTTGAAGTAAGTATTTTTGCAAAGTTCCACTTTTCAGCCAGATGGTTGAAACAGTTAACTTAAAGTACTTTAGAAAAACCTTTTCTTAAAAGAAACTGTTTAGTACTGAATGAACTCCTGGTTGTTTAGTGCATCATCTTTTGGCTGCTATTTTAAAATGGGTGTTAACCAATCTATTTTACAAGTCTCCACTAAAAAAAAAGCAGATAAAAGATATCACAAACACATTAGGTGCTCACCTGCTATGATTGTAACATTAAATTCTCAAGTTAGATTGTTAGGAATACACAGTTCCCTCCACTTTGAGATGTGGGTGTATCCATCAACGGCAAGGCCAGCAATTTTTGCCTATTCCCAACTGCCCAAGAAGGTAGTTGTGAACCAACTTCCTTAACTACTTCGGTTGCAAATATACGGATAGTGCTACAGGGAAGGGAATTCCAGGTTTTTGATCTTGTGACAGTGAAGGAATGGCGATAGACTTCCGATTGTGGCTTGCAGAGGAACCTACAGATGGCAGTGTTCCTGTGCATCTGCTGCCCTTGCGTTTCTAAGTAGAGCTGGTCATGGGTTCAGAAGGCAGGTCATTAATGAAGCGGCTGAAAATGTTTGGGCTACCCCGAGCAACTTGTAGAAACATGGAAGATATGAGCAGGAGGCGGCCATTTCCCCTTTGAACCTGCTCTGCCATTCATCAGGATCATGGTTGATTGTCCAACTCAATAGCCTAATCCCGCTTTCTGCCCATAACGTTTGCTCCCATTCACCTCAAGTGCTATATCTAGCTGTCTCTTGAATACATTCAATGTTTTGGCATCAACTACTTCCAGTTGTAATGAATTCCACAGGCTCACCACTCTTTGGACGAAGAAATGTCTCATCTCCATCCTAAGTGGTCTATCGCAAATCCTCAGACTATGACCCTTGGTTCTGAACACATTCATCATTGCAAACATCTTCCCTGCATCTACCCTGGCTAGTCCTGGTGGAATTTTATAAGTTTCTAAGTGATTTCCCCCACCAACCCCTCCCCCCCCCCCATTCATCTGAACTTGAGCGATAAAAGCCTTACCTAGTCAATCTCTCCTCATACATCAGACCTGCCATCCCTGGAGTCAGCCTGATAAACCTTCACTGCACTCCCAAGAGCAAGAGCATCCTTTCTGGCAAAGGCACACCAAAACTGCACACAATATTCTAGATCTGGTCTCACCAAGGCCCTGCAACTGCAACACATCTCTGCTCCTGTACTCAAAACCTCTTGAAATGAAGGCCAACATACATTTGCCTTCTTTACTACCTGCATGCTTACCTTCAGTGACTGGGAGTACAAGAATGCCCAGGTCCTGTTGCACACTCCCTTCTCCCAATTTATCCCCCATTTCTGTCTGTAGGGGACCTACATTTCTTTTCACAATCTCTTTCCCTTCATGTGCCTACAGAAACTCTTACTGTCCGTCTTTATGTTCCCTGCAGGCTTACTTTCATACTGTATTTTCCCCTTCTTAATCAATCCTTACTTGTGTGGTGCAGTGTCAGTGTCCCTACGTCAGTACCAGTAGGCCTGCACTCAAATATCAACTGCTCCCCAGGTGTGTAATAACATTTGAACAGTTTGATTAGTAAATATCTACCATGAACAATTCCTGCAATGATGTCCTGGTGCAGAGATATTTGACCTCCAACAGCCACAATCATATTCCCTTCTGTTAGTTAGCACTCCAACAATTGGAGAGAATTCCCCCTTGATTCCCACCGATTTCAGTTTTGCTAGTGCTCCCCACGGTCACACTTGGTTTAACATGGTTATCTTGACGCCAAAAGCAGTCACTCTCGTCTCTCCTCAAGTTCAGCTCTTTTGAACAAAGGCCGTAATGTGGTCAGGAACAGAGTAGATCTGAACACACTGAGCTCGTTACTGCTGCAGAGGTGCCATTTGATAGCACTGTTTTAACAACACTTTCCATCGCTTTGTTGATGATCGATGATGATGATGATGATGATGATGATGATGGAGTGGCTGTTGGCCAGATTACTTTGAGGACAAAATGCACCTGGGTAATTTTTCATATCATTGTTAGGTATATGCCAACGTCGTAACTCACCAGAACAGATTTTTAGTACATTACAGTCCAAATTGATACAAAAAAAATTACTCCTCAGTTTTGGTTACTGGCTTAAGACTGCATGGACTTAGGCAATTTATTTCCATATAGCATCCAACGACACAACATAGGAAGGTATATTTTGAATTGTGCATGTGGCATCTCTCATTACTAACAAGATCTGGAACGGATATCGTATTGCAACTAAACTGTTTCTTCACTATTCAAACATACATGCTGGTGGTTAATCATAACAGATACATATAAAAATAAATACTCTATGGTGCTAGTCTTTACATTCAGCAAAGACATCGGGTCTCAAAAGAGCCTATTATTAAAATCTCCACTGTGATATCTCACATGAATACTGTTGTATTAATCTCTTCTACAGGATCTATAGCTCATGGGAAATGTTGGCAACTATAAATAGGCCCTCCAAGGCACAAGTTGGGTGACGATACATCAACTACAATATTTCTAGCTACCTGACCATGGGAGATGAACTGAAGGGCACTTGGTACCTTCAATCCAAAACATAGCCAAGCTCTTTACAGAGAAGGGAGGTAGAAGATTGGGCAAATGGAAGAAAAATGGCATAAAATGAGGATGGTGGGGTGGTGGGGTGGGGAGAAAAAGAAAGAAAGCCAACAACGTGGAAAAAGAGCACAAGAGAAAAGAACACAAGTACAGTGCAAAAGAACATTTCAGTGAAATACTGGCCAAATCGCTTTTATGCAATAAATATCATAATAAATTTTGAGTCCCTAAAAAAAAGGGAGGGCAAAATTAAAGACAAATAGAAATTCGAAAACTACACCTAGTGGATTCAAACAAACAGTATCATTAGCTCAGCATAAAATGTTGACAAGAACCAGTATAAAAAATACTTTACTTTATTGGACCTATCAGCCTGTGTACTAAGTGTCTAAGGAAAAGGGGAGGAGAGCTGTACCTTTAAGGCCTTGTTTCCCTTGTTAGTAGTCGTCATACCACGGCACACTTTCAATCACACAAACCTATGGGAAGAGGAAAAAAAGAACGGAATTATTTTTGGTGTAATTTTGTGTGCGAAGAGCAAATTTTAGGCACCTTGCATCCAGAAGCAGCTTCCATTTGGTGCTGTCCAGGAGAATGACGATGATAGACTTAATGTTCTTCATTAAATAAGCTAAAGACCAGATTCCTGACTGCTAGTCAGTGCTGAGCAGTACAGGTTTTACAGGTGACCTGAAATGAGGTCAAAACTGGAGTTGGCTGTGATGCACCATATGCATGAAGAAGCTTCTAATACTCATGAACACTATGTTTGGAGAAGGTACTGCAGAACAACCTACAACCCCAGTGAATAGTAAAGGCTTCAAAAGTAAAACAAAAAAAGGGCGAGAAGAAAATTGTTGATTCTTTGCCATCAATACTGGAAAAATAAACCTAAAAACAGTGGAACCTGCATGTAATATTTTTAATTATTCTTACATTAGAAAAATTTTCATATCATATGCAGTCATTCTACAAGCTGTGAAGGAACGGAGGAGGCTATATATTGATATTGCCCCACTCCTGTATAAAGCAGCAAGTCTTCAGAATTTTTCCAATATCATGAGGGAAAACATTACTTCCCTCGACTACAAGAGCACTTGAGGACAGACACTGTCCTATCCATAGAGAAATAACACAAGCATGCAGTAGATAAAATGGCATAAAGCATTCACGGAGAGAGAAAACAAAATCTACCCTGGAGAATATTAAACAATAGCAGTGACCAAGGATCCTGGATGAGTGACTACTGAATTTGCTATTTAGCAGAATCATAGTAGCAGGAACTTCCTATAAATGTAAACCTCACTGCAACCCTTACACCAAATGCTGTTCATATGCTAATTATAAATGAAATTCATGATGAGTCAGCAGGTCTGAATAAAATTTGAAGAAGCAGACTACACCCAAGCCACCACCATGACCATTAAACCACTATTCTGCCTTCTCAAAGAAAAACTAAGTTTCCCAAACTTATCTTCCAGCAACCATTTCAGCTATGTTTAGATTTCTTTATATCTGAAATCTGTGAAATTTCTGAATCCCAAAATGCTGGATGTTAAAAAGTGAATGAAGAAAGACAGTAACATGTGAAATAACTGTTGAGTTCTGCACAGAAAGTGATGAATTGAGTCATCTCCAAGATGAAGTAATCTATTAATAATGTTAAAAACTTTTTCAGCCCTCTCTCTCCCACCCCTCCTCCAGTGGCTGGGGTTTACATTTCCCCTCTAATGCAATGGGCAATGCTAGGAGCAGGTGAAAGAAAAGTATTTGAAACTCCCAGTTGTTATTGATCTGATCTCAATAGGGCACATGAAATGTGCAAAAACACAAGTTTCTGGAAAAGTTCAGCAGATCTGGCACCATTTCTGAAGAGAAATCAGAATTAATGTTTCAGGTCTGGTGACCCCTCCTCAGTGCCAATGGGAGCTAGGAAAATGTCAGTTTACATGTGGAAGATAGGAGGTTAAGGAGTAAATGATAGGTGGGGATAAAGCCCAAAAGAGAGAGAGCAACAGTTGGACAAAGGAGTTGATAACGATCTGTCTAGGAGGGTGAATAGCTATTAATGGGGACTGCTAGTGACTAACAATAGGTAGTGTGTAATAGCAGGCTGAGAGACAACAAGACCTGTCAGGTGGGACAGGGGGCCCTGAAATTATTGAACTCGATATGGAGTCTGGAGAGCTGCAGGGTCCCCAAGCAGAAAAATGAGATGCTGTTCTTCCAGCTTGCGCAGAGCTTCGCTGGAACACTGCAGCAAGCCTGAGACAGAGATGTTGGCCAGGGAACAGGGTGGTGTGTTAAAACGGCAGGCAACAGGTAGCTCAGATAACAAGGTGTAGAGCTGGACGAACACAGCAGGCCAAGCAGCATCAGAGGAGCAGGAAAGCTGACGTTTCGTGTCTAGACCCTTCTTCAGAAATCTCAGATTCTCCAGCATCAGCAGTTTCTACTAGCTCTGAAACAGGTAGCTTAGGGTCTTTTTTGTGGACAGAACATAGATATTCTGCGAAGCGGTCATCCAATCTATGCTTAATTTCCCAAATGTAGAGGAGACTACACATTACGAACCCGCAAGAGACCCTGAGCTTCGAGTCGTCAGCCACTTCAACACACCACCCTGCCCCCTGGCCAACATCCGTCTCTGGCTTGCTGCAGTGTTCCAGCGAAGCTCACTGCAAGTTGTTAGAACAACACTTCATTTTCCGCTTGGGGACCCTACAGCCCTCCAGACTCAATATCGAATTCAATTATTTTAGGGCCCTCAACTCTCCCAAGTCCTAGACCCTGTCCCACACACCAGGCCTGGTTATCACAGCCCGCCATTACACACAACCTTATCGTTTGTCACTAACAGTTTCCATTAACAGCTATTCACCTTCCTAGGCAGATTGTTATCCACTCCTTGGTCTGTCCAGCTGTTCTTCTCTCTCTGGACTCTATCCTTACCTATCATTTACTCCTTATCCCCTTTCCCCATACTATCTTCTGCATATAAACGGACATTCTCCTAGCTACCATCAGTTCTGAGGAAGCGTCACCGGACCTGAAACATTAACTCTGAAGAAAAATCAGAGATGCTGTCAGCCCTGTTGAGCTTTTCCAGCAACTCCTGTTTTTGTAAAAACCGAAAGAACCGCAGTTCGTTCAGTTTTTAATTACAATGAAATGTGCATGATGTTGTGACATCAAGTGAAGACAGCCTCTGCAACATTTAGCCTGCTAACTGGCTCCTGTATTCTGGGTTCATAATGAACCAACGGCCGTTTAGGCAGGAAGCGGATTTCCTGCGGACACTACCCCGATCCCCTTCAGTCGGGATCAGTCGTATTGTAGAGACAGGAACAAAATGTTTGCTTTGGTGCCAAGTATTTCACATCCCGTTTGATCCATTCACCTGCTCCTTGTCTCGTCCATCTCCGTTGGCTCCCCCCCCACCAACCTGCAACTGTGCACATTTATAGAATCATATAATGCACCTTTCATACCGAGACAGCTGTTCTCCCACCTCCCAGTGTCAGCTCAGAATGGTCAGCTATCAAGACCAGCAGAGGAGCCAGTGCAATTTCCACTTAGTCCACTAGGTTAGTCTGTATGAAGCAGAAGAGCTCTGGACTCATGTCCTGAACTGTAGATTCACTAAGATGTGGTGGCAGTTGCTGGAATCTTCGTTTTCCATCAGTCGACTCTTTGATTCTCTGCTGTTCTTCCATTCAGGAGTTTAAGAGTACAATTTTTTATTGCCCATTTCTTATTATGCTGAACAAGCTCATTTCTTGCCCCAGATAACTGAATAAACGGACACCAAAAGAAAAAACAATATTATATGGTGAATAAACCAAACTGTTTTTTTCGTTGCATTTTCCCTCCCTGCTCCTGTGGTCTCCTCTGGCCTCACAATTTCCAGAGTTTGAAACCACTGCTCTTCCAATTCTAGCCACGTGAGCATCCCCAGATTTTAATTACTTAAAAACCATGAAAAAAAGAAAGAGAGTGTATAAAAGTGTTTTGTTGGTTTTTCCTAATCTGGAGAAGCCCAAACAATCCTCACTTTCTTCTGCTATATGCTTGCACTGTTTAAATTTCAAAGACAGAGGTTTGGCAAAGAATGTTTTTTTAAAAAAGGGCTGCTGCATCATGGGATGATAAATTAGTACAAGATTATTTAGTCTAAGGAACTTCAAGAATGCAAAATCTAAAAAAGGGAGCATTTTAAATGTTGTACCTTGCCCCTTGAGGTTCCATTGTATGGATTCCTGAAACTGAACACAAAGCTTTGTTGCCCAGACTTAACCAAATGGGAACAACACACAAGTAAATTACAATCCATTGTGCTTTAACTTTACAAAGTTATTCTTTTTGCATTATCTTCAACTGCTACTACCACCAGTGACAGTGTTATAAATGGCAGAATTTCAATTTAAATATTATACAGCTCAAAAACATTCCAAATTTGGAAGGAGAAGATCTTAAATTATAGTGTTTCATGCTTTACTAAGATTCATGCACAAACGTGATATGGTTGTATTATTAAAATATTATTACCAATTTAGTCTCACAGAGTAAAGAGATTATATGAAGTCACATTTCATTGGTAATTTAACACCTTTTCAGATTTGATACCAATTCAGACTGCACTTTCCTGTTTTGTCACTATTAACCATCAAAATGATACAGCACAGGGGGCCATGTGACCCATCTTGTCCATGCTGATCCAAAGACACCGAGCTGCCCTTTCCAATCCCATCTTCCTGCACAAGGCCTACATTCCTGCAGCTTACAGCACTTAAAAAGGTGCAGATCCAGGTACTCTTAAAAAAAAAGAAAAAGAAAGAGTTTGGGTCTCTGCCTCATCCACCAACTCAGGCAGCAAAGTCCAGACACTTACCACCCTCCGTACGTAAAATCATTTTTTCCCTCACATCCACCTAATCTTTTTGTCACTTAGCTTGGATCTATGACCCCTGGTTATTGAACTCTATGCCAAGAGAAACAGGTTCCTCCTGTCTACACTATCTCTACCCCTCACAATTTTGCATACCTCAATCATGTTACCCCTCAGTCTTCTCTATTCCAAGGAAAACAAATCCAAACTCTCTTTGGAGCCACAATTCTCCAGCCCTGGCAACATTCTAGTAAGTCTTCTCTGCACTCCCACCACAGCAATGCAACGTGTAACGTGGTGACCAGAAGTCCACACAACACTCCAGTTGTGGCCTCACCAGTGTCTTATATAGTTTCATCATTTACATCCCCACTTTTGTATTCTACACCTCTGCCAATGAAGGAGCGCATTCCAAATGCCTTCTTTGCAATCTTATCTACTTGTACTGCTACCTTTTAGGGACCATACACTTGCAGGTCAAGATCTCTCGTTTCATTTACCCCTCAGTACATTCCTGTTTATTGTGTATTCCTTTTGCTGTTTGACCTTCTGAAATGCATTATCCCACACTTATCAGAATTGAACTCATCTGCCACTTTCCTGCCACTCCACCAACCCATCTGTATCATTTTGGAGCTTGCAGTTATCCTCTACTCAGCCAATTTTTGTGACATCTGCAAACTTCCTCAATTGCGCTCTGGATGCTTACAATCTTTGCATAGCATAAAAGGGATAATTTCTTGCAAGGCACAGCTGAGAAGCAAAGAAGGTTCATACACTACTGCAGAACTTCGGGGAAGCAAAACTATGCAGTACTGCGAACAGCTCTGGTCTCCATGTTCATATAAATACAGCAGGACAGAGATGCTGGAGCAAAAACAAAAATGATTTATTATAATGATACCAGAACCAAGAGATTATACCCATCAGGCTACATAAAGATGGAGCTTTCTTTCCCTAAAGAAGAAAATTGCTGGGAATGCCCTGAAAGAGTCATCAAAAGTGATACCAGGGTTTAACGGTGGTAGATGTAGATGAGATACTTCTATTTGCAGGCAAGAACAAAACTAGAGGGCCACAAATGCAAAATAGATAGTCACTAATAAGTCTAATCAGTAACTTGGAGAAAACTGTACCCAGAGTGGCAAGTATTGGTACACATTATTTGAGGTGATGCATTGGCAGGGAAGCTAGATAAGCAGGAGACATGGAGTAGAAGGATATGTTGATAGGGTCAGATGAAAAAGGGTGGGGAAGGGGCTCACATGGAGGAGAAACACTGGCACAGACCGGAATGGTCTGTTTCTGCACTATCAACACTCCAACTGGAGCGTCCCCATTGCCAGGAACAAGTGAATGTTTCTGAACCCAATGTCCAATCTTAAATGTTGATGAGTGTAAAATGGCAGTAAAAACTGCTCCATTTTCAGCCACAGGTTTCTGCTTACTGTGCAGCGCAAAAAATGTTATTCTGGTTATCCCTTCCTCTACTTGAAGGAAACTTTTTTTTCTGTCAGTCATTTCCTCTTAACACTTCACTTCCTCCCTCAGCAGTGAATGCTGATGGGTGACCTATTCACAGGTATATGCCAGAGTTTGCTTTTTAAAAATTAACACAAGGTATTCAGTGATAACAAGCCCACCTCATGACAGGGAAAGAAGAAAATCACAAGGCTTTTCCAGAATTAAAATGGGGAAGACTCATTAAGAACTGCCATGAGTTTTTTTGACATTGATGTTAATCTTGGAATCTTATAACATACAATGCTACAACAGTTCAGGAAAATCATCTCTCTCCTTGAAAGAAACAAATGAAGCAATTTCAGCTCTGGAGAAGAACATTTTGACACTTTTTGTAGCCTGCAATGGTGTCCATACCAAGGCTTGCGATCTATTGCATGCAAAGTCTAAATTTCCAAAGACAACATGAGGGACTATCTAAATACTGCTCAAATGGTATGAGAGTTTGATTTAACCACCCTTTCAGGCAGTGAGTTCCAGACTTCCACCAGAGCGAAAAAATTCTCTTCAATTCTTCTGTTAGCCTTACATCTCTTACAGTACATCTGTGGCCTCCGCTTACTGACCTCTCTACTAATGAAAAGCATCTTCCTATCCAGCATATGACCTTCAATCTCAAACTTTTATCAAAGTTCCCTCTCTAACTTATGCTACTCTAAGGAAAACAACCTCTGCCTAACCAATCCTTTATAGCTCAGCCCAGGCAGCATCTTGGTAAATCACCTCTGCACCCTCTCTAGTGCAATCACATCATTCCTATAAATGTGGTGATCAGAACTGAAACAGGAATGGCTACTGCATAAATATATCTCAACTTGGATCTGATCTCGTACAGTTGAGTGAGCTGCAGATATTTTCCACTCAACTTCTTCAAACACATTCTTACACATCTCTGGAGCAAGTGGGAGTTGAACCCAGACACCACCTAGCTCAGGGGTAAAGACACTACCACTGCAAGCGAAGGCACTGCATTTGGTACAGTCCACTTGGCCTGCAACAAGGTGTTCAATAAGATCCCACATGGGAAACTGATTTGAAATGAAGAGCCCATGGGACCCATAAATCCAAGGCTAACTGGATCAAAAATTGACATTGGCAGATAGCAGAGGACCATGTCAAAGGGTGCTTTTCTGACTGAAGCCTGTTTCACAGGCATCAATGTTGGAGCTCGGGTAAGTTCATTCAAGGATGATGCAAAAATTGGAGATGCCAAATAGTGAGGAAGATAACAACTTCTTCCACTAGCCAGAAGATACAGAAGCCTGAACACACGCATGAGCAGTTTCAGCAACAGCTTCTTTCTGGCCATTATCAGACTGTTGAACGGACTCTAGCCTCAAATAAGTCTTTTTGATCTGTACATCCTTTGCTTGCTATGATCTGCCTGTACCGCTCGTAAACAAAGCTTTTCACTGTATTTTGGTACACATGACAATAAAATCAAAGCAGGATTTGGAGGGGCTGATCAGTGGCAAATGGAATTCAATCCAGATAAAGTGCAAGGTGATGCACATGGGCAGGACAAATAAAGCAAGGGAATACATAATGAACAGTAGGACCCTGGGTAGGACCGAGGATCAGAGGGACCTTGGTGTGCATGTCTGCTACTCCTTTTAAAGGTAGGTAACCACTTTATCTACCTGTCACGTTAAGGCAGCATATGGAGTATTTGCCTCAATTAGCCAAGGCACAGAGATTAAGAGCAGGGAAATTATGTTTGAACTGTAGAAAACATTGATTAAGTCATAGCTAACTATCATATGCAGTTCTAGAATCCGGGAGGGATGCAATTTTACTTGCTATGGTGCAGAGGATATTTATCAGGACATTGCCTGGGCTGGAGATTTTTGTTTTAACTTTTGAAGAGAGAGAGAGTGGATAAGCTGGGGTTATTTTCCTTGCTCCAGAGGTGATGGGGACAGGTCATCAGTGAGATGCATAAAATTATAAAAAAGGGGCACAGCTAGGATAGACAGGAAAGAACTTTTCCCCTTGGTGCAGGGATCAATGATCAGGTGATTTAAGGTAAAAGGGCAGATAGTTTAGAGGGGATGCGAGAAAAAAAGTTTTCACCTAGAGGGTGGTGGGAATCTTGAGCTCACTGTAAGGGCAGTAGAAGCAGAAACATTCGTATGCCAAGACATATAGGGCTATGGGGCAAGTGCTGCAAAATGGGATTAGAATAGGAAGGTGCTCGTTTTTGACCGGTGTGGACTCAATTTGTCAAAAGGGCTTTTTTTCTGTGTGGTACACCTCTATGAAAATGACTACAATTGGGCTAGAGACTGGAAGAATTGATCCTACTTAAGGGGATGGTCTTCCCACACAAATATAGAGACAAAAGTTCCAACTGGAACTCCATCAACAAACATTGAACTGGACCCAAATATACAAACCATTGAAGAACAAAACAGGAAGTAATACCAACAACCCCAGTAAACCAAGGCATACAAATAACAAGCGGGACAGAAGACCAACACTTCACCAGAGGCGCACTGACGAGGTTACCGAGCAGGGTGACAAAACATCTGCAACCAAACCCACCGGCTCGGCGAGCAAGTCTACAACCTCATCCACAACCCGAGCTGCAAATCTTCTCAAAAACTTTAGACAAATGCAAGCAGACTAATTATCTTGTGACATAGATTCAAATCCATCCCCCACTACAGTTGGTGGAATCTAAATTCAGTTTGCAAAATCTGAAAGGGAAAGTTAGTCTCAATAGTGGTGCCATGAAACTATTATCAATCTTCATAATAGCCCATCTCATTTGCTAAAGTCCTATAGGGAAAGAAATCTGCTGTCCTTACCTGGTCTGGCCCACAAGCGGCTCTAGACCCACATCAATGTGGTTGATTCTTAACTGCCCTCTGAAATGGCCTCGCAAATTATTCAGCTCAAGTGCAATTAAGGACGGGCAACAAATGCTGGCCTAGCTAGCAATACTCATATACGGTGAGCAAACAAGAGAGAAAATAAAATCATTTCATATAATAAGTCTTTCTTCTGATTCAAGACCAGCTTGGTCCTGCTATTCAAAGCAGAAAGGAATACTGCAGTTTCCGACGTCTACAGTACATTGCTTGGCCATTGTTTTCAAGTGAGGAACATGCGCTATGTTGTATATTATACTGTGCACTTATGTCAGCCGTTAGAAATATTGCCAAGCAAGCACATAACTGAGTGCTAGCTCAGGCAAGATATCTAAAAGAAAACATTAGGCCAGTTTAAGTTTAGGGCAGTGGGCTTATATCTGTGGTTGAAAGCTGGTCGGTGGTTACCCAGCTTATTTAATACTTGTGACCACAAACAGCATCAATCACTTTCAATCAAGATATCTTCGAAAGCAAACAGAGCTCAGAATAGGCGAATCAGGTTGCCAAGAGATCAACATTCTTGCCCAACTGTTCAGGAAACAAAAATGACAGACGGAAGGGCACATTATAGTTACTTTCTCCAACGATTATCAAATGAGATCAAGCCTTCATTTTCTGAAACAGTCTAGCATCACTGGCACACATACGAGAGATTAGGTCAATCAGATAGTCTCAAAATTAAATGGTGCAAATTTACAGAATGATTAGCCTCTGACTCTTGCCTTTCCCCTGTCCCTTAAGTGCATTGACAGGTCAAATTCCAACAGTATATTCCAACAAGGATAAACTGGTCTTTATTAATTTTAAGGCAAGATCACAGATTGTAATCCAGACTAGAGTATGTTACAGATCCGTGTGAAAACTACATCCTGCCCTGAAATTATTTTCTATACAGCAGCTCTGTTCTATCTAGGCCAAGGAGAATGTAACTGGGACAACTGTTTTCTTTTGATTCATATGTAAGCAGGCAGCCCAGTGTTCCCCACCCTCAATACAATCTTAATCTTCCTCCAATAAGCATAACATCAAGATCCTACATTGCAAAGTTTCAACAATCAATAACTCTACATTGTAGAAACAGTTATCGAAGAAACAAAAAGAAAACAGTTCAAAATATAGGAAATAGCAGACAGAGAAATGAAAAGCTGATCTATTTTTAAATGTGCAACGAAGTCTTAAGATTTTTACAATGATGTTGCTACTTAATTTTGCATAAAAAAAGTGTTGTCCACACCCTAGCCAAACTACACATGCCATTTCACATTCCTGTTCCATTAAGAATTTTTCAATGAACAGCATTAAAGGACAAAATTCCTGATGGAAGCAACCTGATTTATCAAGCATACATGTTTGGCAAGAAGTGGATGAGTGAGAGAGTGTGGAGGGGAGAAGGAGGGAGGAAGAGGAAATAGTAATAGTTTTTCTGCTTGGAAAATTTTAAAAGCTGTCAGGAAGAGTAAAGAGGCTTTACAGGACAGATAGGCAGACAAGCTGATAAACTGCTGTTGGCTAACATGGGAGGTACAACTGGTTTACAACAGCTGGCCCACGATTAGAAATTTACTGCAGAAACAACTTAAATTTGAAAGACAACAAATTGGCACAGTCGCTTTTCAGTACAACAATTAGTACAAATAATTGCTATACAAAGGATCTCACGTTACTTTTGTAACGTACATATGCAAGGAAGTATTTTACTTCCCTAATTCTGAAAATAAAATAAAGATGATAAATTAGAAGAGTTTGATTGGTGCCTTTTTGCTTAAAATTGGCTATTTCAACCAGTTGGATTGGAGTTTCAGCCAAGATAGTAGTTTCCTCTCAGGCTACCACTAACAGACCCAGCAGCTGCCTCCATCACATGGCATTCAAACATATATCCTCACCCGTCCCTGCTCCAAAGGTACAAAGTGAAAATACATTTCTTCCTCCTCAAATAAATATCATTTTGAAATGAAACAATCAATACAGCTGTAAGGGAAGCTGATGTTAGGAACTAGAAAATAACATTCTTCTATAGAAATGCACCCAAGATTTGGATGCAACTTAATTCTTTCATGGTTACAGCTGTTGCTTGGTACTTCCTTAGTGTCTGTAGATTTGTGCTGCAGCTGGAAGTAATGAAATGGTTAAAGTTGTCCATTCTCAGGATGCTTTGGTATAAATTAGCTGACTCTGCTGTTCGTCTTCTGCTGAAAATGCAGGATGCAAGATTCGTGCCTGTTGATTTTTTTTGTGGCCACATGCAACACAGTACACTGACATATTCTTAAAATACGGAGATGGGACACTCGGCTCCATAGGAGTTCCCTCTATGCCCATTCCTGGATATAACAATACAGTATCCCAATTCACTTTTGAATGCCCTTTCCAAATATGAACTGTCTAGCCTGAGGTTCTCCATTAACCATTGCATTTCACAGCTGCGAACGTTTCACCCTCACCTTCTCATCCCATCTCCACTTGGAGACCCCACTTCCCATTACAACCATTCCTCTCCCACCTTAGATATTCCTCGAGGGCACACACTCCACCTCTGCGACCCCATCACAATTCCCGATAATCCTCCTCTTTCTGCTTCCACCCCTCCAGCCCCACACAACTAGGATCCATCCTTGGCTTGTGCAAGTTTCTCATCTATGTGCTGCCCCTCAGCAACATCATTGGAAGTCCATCAGGTTCCACATCCAGGCAGTGATAGCCAACTTTGCCTCACCACAAATTCTCTCATTCCTCCTAGCATTGATAAATCATCAGGCTGTTTATTCAACATCCACAGAACAGTACAGCACAGGAACAGGCCTTCAGCCCATCTTGTCTGTGTCGACCACAAAGCTATTCTAAACTAATCCCACCTCCCTCTCATGGTGCATATGAAGGGTCTAGGCCCAAAACGTCAGCCTTTTTGCTCCTATGATGCTGCTTGGCCTGCTGTGTTCATCCAGCTCTGCACCTTGTTGTCCCTCTATTCTCTGCCTGTTTATGTGTATATTTAAATGCCTCTTAAAAACTTTGCTATTGTATCTGCTTCTAGCACCTCCCCAGACAGCCTGTTCCAGGCACCTACCAGCCTCAGTTTAAAAAAAAAACTTTCCCCCTCACCTTAAACTATGCCCTTACTGTTTGATGTTTCTACTCTACGAAAAAGATTTTGACTATTCACCCTATCCATGCCTCTTATAATTTCATGTTTCTATGAGGTTGCTCCTCAGCCTCTGACACTCTAGCAAAAACAATCCAAGTTTGTCCAACCTCTCCTTACAGCTAGTGTACTCCAAACCAGGCAACATCCTAGTAAACTTTTGTACCTTCTCCAAAGACTCCACATTCTTCCAATAGTGTGGGGACCAGAATTGCATAGTACTCCAAATGTGGCCTGACTAAAGTCATATACAGCTGCAACTTGCCAACTTTTATACTCAATGCCTCAACTGTTGAAGGCAAGTATGCCGTACACCCTCTTTACCATCTTATTGACTGTTACCACTTTCAAGGAGCAATGGACTTGCACCCCAAGAACCCTCTGTATATCAATGCTCCCAAGGGTCCTGCCACGAACTGTGTAATTCTCTTGCATTTGATCCCCGAAAATGAATCACCTCACACTTATCCGGATTAAGTTCCAGCTGCCATTTCTCCACCCAACTTTCCTACAGATCTATACCCACTGCATCCTTTGACAATCTTCCTCACTATCCACAACTCTAATTATTGTCTTGTCTGCAAACTTACTAATTAGACCACTTACATTTTCATCCAAATCATTTATATGTGTGACAGACAGAGGTCCCTGCACTGATCCTTTTGGAACGCCACTGGTCACAGATGTCCAGTGAGAAAAAAACAACACCCCTCCACAACTACTGTCTTTATGACCAAGATCTGACTTATCATAGATCCCATGTGACAATTCTCCTGGACCAGCCTACCATGAGGGACCTTGTCAAATTCTTCAATAAAATCCATATAAACAACATCCACCACCCTACCCTCAATCATCTTCATCTCTCTCTCAAAAAAACCCAATCAAATCTATGAGACAAGACCTCCTTGGCACAAAGTCATGCTGATTATCTCTAATAAGTCCATTCTTTTCTAAAAGTGAGTAAATCCTATTTGGAAGAATCTTTTCCAATGTCTCTACCTCTGATGTAAAGCTTACCGGCCTATAAATTTCCTGACCCTTAAAGGAGCAACATTGGCTATTCTCCAGTCTTCTGAGACCTCACCTTTGGCTAAAGAGGGAACAAAGAACTCTGAAGCACCCAGCAATTTCCTCCCTTGCCTGTCGGTGTCCTGGCATAAATCTCATCAGGCCCTGGGACCTTATCTACTTTAATGCTTTTCAAGACATCCAACACCATTACCTCCGTAAAATCAACATGCCCCTAAACATCAAAATACCCCTTCCTAATCTTATCATCCACACCTTTCTCCTTGGTAAATACTGATGCAAAGTACCTATGAAGATCATCACCCACCTCCACTGACATTAGACACACGTTGCTTGCTTTGTGCTTGAGTGACCCTACCCTTTCCCAAGCTACCCTCTTGCTCCTACTATATGTAAAAGATGCATTGGGACTCTCCTTAATCCTACTTGCCAGGGACATTTCATGGCCCTTTTAGCCCTCCTAATTCCTTGTTTAAGTTCTTTCTTGCTTTTCTTATATTCCTCAAGGGCCTTCTCTGATTTCAGTTTCCTAAACCTTAGCCATGTTTCCTTTTCGATTAATCTTTCAATATTTCTTGTCATCTAAGGTTCCCGAATCTTGCCATCCTTATCTTTCATCCTCGCAGAAACATGCCGACCCTGCACTCTGATCAACAAGCCTTTAAAAGACGCCCACATCAGATGTGGATTTACCCTCAGCCGTCCCCAAACTAATTTCTCCAGTTCCTGCCTAATACCATTAGCCTTCCCCAAATTTATTACATTCACCCGAGGACCAGAATCCTTATCCACAATTATCTTAGCAACTTTGACTTATGATCACTGTTCCCACAATGCTCCCCCACCAAAACAATGATCACCTGGGCAGACCTACTCCCCAATTACAAGGTTAGTACGGCCCTTCCTTAGTTGGGCTATTTACATATTGTTTCAAGAAACCCTCCCGTATGCAAACAAATTCTGCCACAGCTAAATTCTTGGCACCAAGAGTCCAAGTCGGAACTGGGGAAGTTCAAATCAACAACTGTGTTTCTTTCTAAACCATATCCAGTACCGGACAAGAAGAAATTCCCTCTAAAGTCTAAAACCACTATCTTCATGCCCAGTTATTGATCCTATTCCCTGGCCACCAGCTCTATCCTCTTTCGAGGCAATTGCCCAAGACTGAACCAAACTGATCCCAACTTGTTGTATTTGACCCCCCCCCCCGAGATAAGCTATCGAACACACAGCTAAAACAAGTCTACCTATTTCCACCTCCGTAACAGTACCCCACTCCACTCTTGCCCTCGCTCATACACCGTGAAAACCCAAGCCAACTGTTTTATTTTGAAGAAATACTCAGATTTGACAAACTCCTGGCCAGTCTCCATCTTCCACTCAATGGGAATTCCTTCGGCTGGCCAGGTCCTAACTTGATCTGATGCTTAGTCACCAATATTCCAGTGTTTGCTGACCTACATTTGTACCTGGTTAAAATAAAAACATTGCTCAACATTCTTAGTTTTCAAATCCCTCCATTCTTATGTTTCTCCCATCTCATGATCTCTTGTGCTTCTCTAATCTCCTTCACTTGACAATCCATAGTGAACAGATTACCCTTCAGCAAGTTTACTAAGAATTATTTCCTTTTCAAAAGGTTTTGTTCACAATAATATTGCTATACCATAATGAACCAGCTAGAGCTGTATGCATGCCTACAGGCTTATAAGAGATTTGACATCTCCTTAATTAGTAGGGTTGGGATCAAAAAGAACTGATGTAGAAAGATGCAAGTTTCAGGGGAAAAACTTTTCTGCATGTCTTCTACTTAGAAGCACCACAACATAAAGATTTGGTGAAGAAACAATGTTTTACTGTGCATTAGAACCCACAATTGGCTGCCATTCCTCTTCTCTTATGTGACATAAAAGTTCAACAGTAGAATCCTTGACCAGAACAGCAGTTCACCTGCAGGAAAAGACAGCAACACCTGCACCTTAAACTGGGCACAAATCATTGTTCAAGCACAAAAGGTCAAATGGAACAAGATTGCAATGATTGTGTGTGATTTAAAAAAAACAATTCAACACCTACTACAGGCTATGCCAATATAGCATGGTGCAATAAAATAAGACCACAACTAGACATGTTCAGAACTTGGTGCAAAGCTGCCTTCAGTCTGTGAAAATTCACCATGGATCAGACAGGACCCCAGCAAAGTTAATTGCATACTGACTAGGATGCCAATACATCTGTAAAAATAGGACAATGCAAATTTGGGAAGTGGGTCAAGGTACTTCTACTTTTGAAAAATGGGAAAAAAAAAAGCACAGGCAGCTTTAGAATGTGTTTTCGTGGAAGAAAAACAGGTGTATATAATCTGCATGAAAGCTAGGGACTGAAAATATATTCACCTCGGAGGCTGTAACATTAATGTTCGCACAGGTTCCCAACATATTATTAAGTAAATGAATAATATTCCAAATAAATTAGAATAAACTCTCCTGCAACACACTGAATAGGAGAATTAAAAAAGCCATATATGGACATTTTCCCAGTCTACTTGAAACTTGGAAGAGTATTGCACATCAAACTAAAGTGGACACCCAGGATAAAGTCCCGAGATCTCAGATTTGTGAAGTTTGCCATCTTGTGCACAAGCTCAAGAAAAACCTTTGGCTTTATCATTCAAACTTTGGCAAAAGAACCAGAAGAGAGATTTGTTTCTTTTAACTATAAAAGTAGTGAATCAGTGATATCTGGAACGTATCGACTGAAAAGGGTGGTGCAAGCAGAACAGATGTTTTCAAAAGTGAACTGGATAGATCCTAAAGCCAAATTTGCAGAGCAGTAGGTGGGAGGAAAGCAGGTGGGTGGATTAAATGGATAGCTCTTAAAAGAGACCTGTTACCAGGAACAGTGGGCAGAATTGACCATTTACTGTGCTGCAAAACTACACGAACTCACTGTATATTTTTTAAAATTACAAAAGAGAACAGACAGCTGAAACCAAGGATACGTGTAAAGGAGATGCTACCATATATACACACTTTGAAGTTGAGCAAACCTGTTAGCTCTCAGAGCTTCAAAATTAACTGAAAATTTCAGAGGGGTGTATTTAATCACACGAATACTTCAGGATAACAGCCCTATTCTTTAAGGGTCTTGTGTAATGACTGAGTTGTGAAATCATTTGCTGAACTGAAATAAAGTGATCATGATGCCAGGATCACAGCATAGTAACAACTCCTGATCACTGGAGGAGACATTGCGCCAATTGTCAGGAATAGATTGCAACATTATAAAGAATTAAAATGTATTAAGTTTTAAGTCATTGTGAATTTGCTAACTGCTCTTGTAAATAAACTTTATTTTTGAACTTCAAATTGACTATAGGCTACAGAAGCTCACTTCACTTTCTAATGTGGAACAGGTGGGACTTAATCCCAGGTCTCCGGTCTCAGAGGTGAGCACACGACTAATGTGCAACAAGCACTCCCTCGAAGATTGATTTTTAAAATCAATCTGTACAGATTTGTTACGATACACCTTTGGAGCAGTTGGGACTTGAACTGAAGCCTTCTGGCTCAAAGGTAGGAATCCTACCACTGTGCTTGAATAGCCCTTACATTTTAAAATCGCACATTGGACAAACAGCCATTAGTCTTATAACTGGATATCTTTTCTAATCAACCTGGTCAGACATTTTATTACCTTCCTCTGGACTAGGTGGTACTTGAACCCAAGCCTCCTGCCTCAGAGGTAGGGACACTACCAGTGTATCACTAAAGTCCTTACAAAGCTCACTCAAAAAGGCACACAGGTAATGCTAAACATCTGGGTGAAAGGGTCACCTTCAATTACAAGAACAATGAGGCGGGGGGGGGGGGTCTTTCTTCAAACAAGGAGGGCCTGAAACAATCTTCCAGCTGCACAGGACTCCATCAAATTAACTGACATGGGTTAAGAAACTACCTGAAAGCAAGAGAACAGTGTGGATCAGTGTCAAATTACATTTGGAAGAAAACAATTCTCGCAAAATGGGTTTTTAAGAATTTTCAAAACATCAAGACCTCCAAACAGTTGTGTATGGCGCAGCTGCAATTTAAATTGTAGCTCAGTGTCAGAAACAAGAATCCTTTTATTTAAAATCGTGCTTGTGTTTTCAAATAGCATTGCTGTTTTTCACTTCATCTTAACTGTTCAAACCAAACAGCTTCCAGAAACAACTCACCTGTGACAAGAATTTCAACAAATAACTGTACTGGCTTTATTTAGTCTCTCTTAAACCAGATACAATCATAAGTATTTATGGCTAAAATTTCACACAAGCACTCAAAACATCTATTAGAAAGCATGTATGGCCATCAGGTAGTAAAAGGACACAACCATAATTAGCACAGTGTGGACCATTAAAACAATTAAACGACGCAGCATCTTCCCAGGACCCATACATGCAAGCTTTTGTGTATCAGAAGGCATTATCATAAACTCTTTACAGTGTGCAAGCAGGACATTTGGCCTGTCGAGTCCACACCTACCCCCCAAAGCGCATCCCACCAACACCCTATCCTATTCTATTCTACCCCTGTAACCCTACATTTCCCAGGGCCAACCCACCTAACCTGCACAGCTTTGGACTGTGGGAGGAAACCCATGCAGACACAGGGAGAATGTGCAAACTCCACACATACGGTCACCCGAAGGTAGAAACAAACTTGGGTCCCTGGTGCTGAGAGGCAGCAGTGCTAACCACTGAGCCACCATGCCACCTCTTTAGTTTGCCTCAGTTATGGAAGTATTATCATATGAAAAAGGCAAAGTCGCCATAATTGGGGGAGGGGGAGGGGGAGGGGGATAGGTCTGGTGGTGGCACCATAACAGCATTTGCGTTACTTGAACAAAAAAATCAACTCATGGCATTAAGTAATAAATTAAGGATGGGAGTCATATTTGAACACTTTCAAATTGGAATTAAAATATATTTGCAATAATATAGCAACTGTCACGACCTCAGGACTTTACGAAAAATGGAACACTTTGAAATCTAAATCAACCATTTTGACACAAGGAAACATTTCAAGCAGCACAATACCACAACCAGCTAAGGGACAAACAACCAGAGAACCATGTTTCAAATCCAAATATTACCTTCAGCTTTGTACACTGTGAAGTTATGTGTCAGCCTAGATTATGTGTTCTGGACAGGGACTGGAAACCACAATCCATTGACTCATACCCTTGACTTAGCAGTAGCACTTTAGCCCAAAATCATGGGTTTTGAATAAAGAGTAAATGGCACATGCCTTCCAAAAGAAATAAATTTTGAAGGCTGTCACATTACAGAATGTACCTATTTCAACAGAAGGGTATAGCTGTCCAAGGTTCCAACACAAATATGAGAAGTGAAACTGTGTGTGCACTCAGATCAGCTTCAAACACTGATCTGTACAGTATTGGTAACATTGTCACTTCCTGCCTGAGTTATTTATGCACGGAAAATCATCTTGAACAATAATTTGCCATTTAAGATTTGCTCGTCTTCAGCTTCGTAGTGAACACCAGACGGGACAGAATTGCAAAGGAACAGAAGCAGGAAGAGGTCAAATGGCTTCTGCTTCAACATTCAATAAGATCACCACTGATCATCAACCCCGATGTCACTTCTTCACCAGGTAGCACAAATAAACCAGAAAATCATAGCTCCAGTTAAGAAGTGATACAAATGACTTTTTAAAAAAGCCTAAATAACAATTCAATTTTAATTTAGAGTTGCACTGTACCCAGTAATCTAGATATGAATACCAACAATATGCACCACAGGAAACCAGTTTCCTGTACACCTAAAACCACTGCTCTTGCCAGCAATACAGGCGTCCATCCTCAAAACAGAGCAGCCCTTTGCCTGATCTTGCTTCTTCACGAGAGGTTCAATCCACACCAACAGCCTCATTTGAAGGTACCAAATGCCAGTCTAGGTGGTACTCTACAATATTGCATGACCTGTAAAATCTCAAGTCATACCACAGCACATAGCTAAAAAAAATAAGGTTGGGACAGGATGGAGCTACATATTAAGTGTGCTTTGCATATTACAGTGCCTACTGAAACATCTTGGCCCTCCACACAAACACTATCACATTCCAAGCACCATTCATTCTTTTAGTGTGGATTTCAGTTTGTTGCCTGGGGTGGAGAAGGAGATGGTATTTATTTAATCGTGCAACCCTGACGACTCAGCAATTCCATCTCATGAAAACTATCATATTCCCTATTTACTTTTCCTAATAGCGTACAAACATAACCCATTTTCTTCTGTGCTGTACCATCATGAAAGTACAATTGAGATTAAAGTATATTCCCAGCATAAATGCAAGAAAGTACAAGGTGCCCTCATCGCAAAGATTTAAAAATATTTCTCTTCCTTCCTCCCACACAAAGTTTCTGAGAAGGCAAGAAATCTGGCCTCTGTGGTTCTTTATTCAACCACAAGTAAACAAAGGCAATCCAGATGCCTCTCCCTCCCGGTTTAGGAGGAATGTCTTGCCTCTCCATTCCTCCACACCCCCTTCCTCAGCTGAGATAGCACGAGATATATTTTAGCTCTAAGCTATGCAACGCGAACATGGAACACTGCAACATCAAACCTTCAGAAAAACTTAGAAGAGATAATTTCAGGAATAATAGTTTAAAATCTGCTTAACCAGCATTCTCCAGTCATGGGGAGGCGGGAAACACTGCACACCAACTCACTACAAAAACAGTTTCATTTTACTATTTGAAAATCATTTCTCAACCCTGGACTTTCCTCATGGTAAGGTAAATTTGCCACAGTCACAGAGGACCACAGGGTTGCTCTCTCTTTAGAGACAGAGAGGACTGATGGGGAGTTTAACCAGAAGGTCACCGTACCTCAGATGAGGTTGTGAAGATGGCTCCTTCGTGATGATCTTAGCCAGCATGGGAATTGATCCCACTCTGTTGGTGTCACAGACCAGCCAACTTAAAACCTACCACGTCAACAACCGCCCACAGTACAGTAATCACCGAACATGAAGGACAGCACAGAAAGGCCCACTGACTGAAACTCGGCGAGAGTCCACATTTGCACGATCAGTCCCAGAGGAATAAAGAAGAATGGCATCTCTAAAGAGTGGGATGTCTTACTGCACCGCGACAGAAAGCCACAGCCAAGCCTGTCTCTCAGATTACTGCAGCTGAAAGCAAACTGGCAGGCCGAAATAACATTAACAGCACAAGAACAGAGGGCAGAGTGGAAAGCTAGTTCGGGCATAGAATGTCCTTGCCTGATCCAGCAGGTGGTAATTGATAAAAAGGAGGAAGTAACAGGTAGGCTGACTATACTTAAGTGAAGTAGGCATGAAGTCTAATGAGATGCATTCAAGGATACAGAGTGAAATTTGAGTAAAAATTGCAGGGGACACGAACACAACTTCTCAGTCTTCCTTAGATTTGGTGGGGGTACCAGAAGGTTAGACAATAGTAGATATTAGATTCTTGTTCGAAAGCAGTTGCAATAACAGGCCACTCAGTGTAACGCCGCGGCAGGAAACTTCTCAGAAGAATCATTTGAGACAAAATTAATAAGCACATGAACAAATGCAGGTTGATTAACAAATGCCAGCATGCACTTAAGGGAATGTCAAGTTTATCTAACTTGCTGGGATCTTTTTTAAGCAAAAGAGAGAGCATAGGTGAGGTCAATGCCATTAATGCAGTGTATGTGGACTTCTAAAAGGCTTTTGATACGGTGCTACACAGAGCCAAAAAGTATTAGCTCATGGAATAAAAGGGACAGCAGCAACATAGACAGAACTGCCCGAGAGAAAGGAAGCAATTATTGGTTATGGATGTTTTTCAGGCTGGAGGAAGTGTGGAGCAGAGTTTCCATAAAGGGTCGGTGCTGCTCTTCCTGATGTACATTATTAACTTAAACCTAGGTGCACAAGGAACAATTTCAAAGTTTGCAAGTGATATGAAACTTGAGAAAAGTTGTTAACAGTAAGAAGTGGGAGAACGTAGAGGTATTTACAGTCATGGCATGTCTGGCCAGATTAAATAGGGAGAGCGCTGTCCAACTTGTGACGGGATTGAGAACAGAAAAAGAAAATAAGCACAAAAACAATGAGAAAAAGAAAACTTTCATAAAAGGTTGAGGCCTGGAATACAAAGTCTTGGAGAAAGTACAGTATAGGCAGGTTCATTTAAACATTGAAATGGGTGTTAGACTGGTATCTGAAGAGAAACAATGTCAAGAAGGCCGGAGAATTATACCAGATAAACTGCTCATCCAAAGAGCTGGTCCAGACACAATGGGCTGAATGGTCTCCTCCTGTGCTGCCATAAATTTGTTATAGCGGTTATGCAGCAGCTCTCCCTTTCCATTTTCAGTTTTTAATTTTGTGAAATGAATTCCCAAGTTCATGAGAGACCCTTCAGCCTTAAAGTAAAACAGAAAGAAACCATTAGCACTTCAGGCAAAAAAAAAATTCTCATGGTTGAAGCAAGAATGCTACCATCATTAGTATTCACTCTGTATAAAGTGTTACACTAGGACTCAGCATAATCAAAATGCAGGCCAGAAAAAGTGAAAAGCACATTTTTGGGATTCCAGGCACAGCATCTGCATATAAAATCCAGGTAAAATAAATAGTAATGGCAGCTTTTAAAAACAGGAGGATAACAGGAACCAGAAAAAAAAAAAGAGAACTAACTGGCTGTGGAAATTCAGATAATGAATACATGACTTGAGCAGGAAGTAGAAATTTAATTCCCTCTTCACCACCACCAACACCGCTCCCCACCCCTCACAAAAAGCAAGCAGCAAAAGTGAGCATGTGCAGCCCAGCAATAACACATGTAGTTCTATCTGTAGCACAAATGTGCAAAACCTCAGAACAGAAATTGCTATCTGTTGACGTTCAGGAAGGAAGGGCAAAGAGACAGTTATCAGCTGCACACACAAGTTGGGGTAGCATAGCAAGTGTCAGCAGCAACAAGTGTATTTTTTTTTTTAAAAAACTAAACGTTTTCTTACCCTACATACTGTTCATTCTACTTTAAAGATTGCAGTACAAAGACTTCAAGCAAAGCATTTGCAAGCTTGCAAAACAACCTTGATCACGAATGAAAAGCAAATAAAAGTTGAAGATAATGTCCAGAAAGTTCTGATGAAGAGTTACCGGACTCAAAATGTTAACTGCTTTCTCCCCACAGATGCTGCCAGACCTGCCGAGTTTCGCCAGCAATTTTCATTTTTGTTTCAGATCTCTAGCATCCGGAGTCCTTAGCTTTATTCATAAAGGCTGAAGACGTTGGATATCAGAAATAAAAAAAAGCTATTCTAGAACTTCTCTGTAGGCCAGCCATCACCCGCGGAGAGAAAAGATACATTACTGTTTCAAGTATCGTACAGGCTCTCCAATTCTGACAAAACATCTACAGCTCAAATATTAGCAGATCTGTCCTTCTACACAAGCTCATCAATAACCACCTTGTGCTACAGTACACAACAGCTTTCTATTTTCCAGACCCTCCAAAATCATTTTTGATAGAAGCAATAAAATACGTGGACGTAGATTTAAGACAGACAGCTATTTCCAACTATTCCACTAACGCTGCTCAGGATGAGTATACTGTATTTATCACCCAATCCCACCCAACCCCGGCCCCCCAAAAGTCCTATTCAGTGGCCGTATCATGATCTCCCCTTTTCAATTGAAAAAAAAAGGGTGCTACTTGAATAGCTTTAATCCAATTAAAATTGTATAACCATCAACTGGCAAGCATACCTTAGCCAGTCCCATTCCCCCCACCCTTTTCTTCGTAGCCACGCAAACAGCTTTCCTTTCAGATAGTTATCCAGTTCCCTTTTTGAAAAAGTGACGGTTGAATTTGCCACTCTGACATTCTTAAGCAATGCATTCTGATCTTTATCACTTGCTTCCCCTTCCAGCCCCCACCCTGTCACCACAGGTTCTACTGCTAATCATCTTAAAAGTTCTTCAAGGCTTTAGTTTAGTGAAAATTTTGTTCATTAAAGAACAATGCTCAAGTACAGCATATAAAACCTGCAGTCCAGTGTCATGGCTAATTGGACTTAAAATGGTAATGCTGGAGCTGGTCCATCAAGACGCCCAAAATTATCAACACAGAGACCTCAAACACAATTTCAGCATCACCTCATTGTTTCAACTGTTTCCTCATGGCTCTGCTTTTCTGCACAACAACTTATAGCTCTCTTTTCAATCTTTTTGAGAACAACTCCTCATGTCCATAAGAAATAGGGAAAGTAGCAGGCCATTCAATCCCTCAAGCCAGCAGTGCCATTCAACAGGTTCCTCACGTCCACTTTCCTGTCTTTTCCACGTCACCCTTGATTCTGCTACTGATCAATAATCTGTCTTAGTCTCAAAATGTACACAAAAAGACTCTCTCCCCACAACTTTCTATGACATGGAGCTCCAAAGGCTCCCAACCCTCAGAAGAACTCTTCTCTCAGTCTTAAATTGGTGCCTTTAAAGACAACTACACCCTCTGGTCTTCAATTCTCCCATGAGGGGGAATATTCCCTCCACATTTACCCTGTTAAGCCCCTCAGGTCACAAATATCTTTGTTATAATGGAGGCTTTTACATCAAAAAGGTAAGCACCAGCATTCCAGTCTCAAGATTTCATGAACATAACTGAAAATTAATGGTCCACTGAAACATCCTCATTCCTATAGGATTAAAACCAAGGTCCACAATACAGATTTCTATACTAATCTTTTCTTTCTTATGTGGGACCTCAAAAGAGTGGAAATCCATAATTACCTCCTTTTTTTAAGAGGGTAAGTTTTAAAAATCCAAATTGGGCATCTTTAATTCTTCATTTCAGCTTTGGTATTCTATGCAATGGGTCTCAGTCTAACTTTCTTTTGCTTAAATAAAGCTGTACTCAAGTCAGATGGCAAATCTAACTTGTACTGCAACACCATATCATATTTTACAGAGTTCAAGACTCCATTTTAAGTTGCTGGAAGATTTTTTAAAATCCAGAAATGACAGGGTGTTCAAGTTCAAGTCTTGTTAACTGCATCCAAATATCATTTCATAAAATGCAGCACAATGTCTACATTTTAAAAGCCTCGAACTAAAATGTTTAGAAACACAATTTTAGTAATAGGCAGAACATTTTTGTGTGGTGAAGTATTAAGGGTGTGACTAAAACCAGGAGTTCAATCACCTTGCCCTGCAACCTCTCAGAAATTAGTTCCAGGCATTTGGCAACTACACATGTTGTCGTAACACATATGCCAGGAGTACAATCAGAATGCCAGTGAGTTACTAAAGGAAGGACTGAGTTCTTGACAGGAATATGGAGTTGAGAAACATAGCCACACTATCAGACTCCCATATGCTGAATATTTGACTCCCAAGCTATCAAGTACAGGTAATTCTCCCATAACACGATAGTTTCGTTCTTGCATAATCTTGCACTATAGAAAATCACGTTATAGGGAAATTTCTATATCCATACAGTAGAAACTTTGCATTATCCAAACATCCACTAAACATCAATTGCGTTACAGCCAATTCGCGTTAACAAAACGCACATTATAGCGGAATTACCTGTAAGTAGATAATTAGGGGTAAATCAGTACTAGCTAGAAGTGTAATCAAAGTCTTCAAAAACAAACTACAAATATTCTTGCTAGTAACTTCATGTTCATTAAGAACAGCTATTATTGACCTTAAACAACTGGTACAATTCAAAAATTTGGACGTCAATAATAAGGCATCAAACATCTAGTCTTGGCATAAAAATTTGTTTTGTATGGGGAGTGTTTAAAATTGCAATGGGGAAGGGATACATGACAAAATGAAACTTGCTACCATAATTGATCATGTTTAATAAATCCAAGAGCACTTTTTCGCTTTATTGAAGTCAGAGCTTTGTGTTGAGCACAGATGAATCAGACAGATTCCAGCTGGTGCACATACACAGTGTTATAAAATACTGTTGCAGAGAACAGATACTTGGGAAATTTAACAAGGGTGTAATTCACTCAGTGGAAGGGATCATATCAAACTGATGAAGTGATATTCATCCAATTTACCAGTGTCAGCAAAATGTAGAGACTGAATTACACCTATTAACTCCCTCTCCATCAGGGTTAGGTACATTAAATACATAGTGAATTACAAGTCTTTTACAGATTTTGCAAATAAAATAGTTTGCTAAAAGTGACAGAATTAATGAGAGGTGCTACATAAGTTTA
>NC_063354.1:16395248-16409422 GCF_021869965.1 Rhincodon typus
TTTGTAGCCACCTCTCAGTATATTTTGGTATTAAGCCAATTCCTCATGCCCTGACCACTGTCTGAACTCTTTTATATAACTTCCTATTGAAGGCATTCTGATAGCCCATGTGTTCCACATTGACTGTATTGCCTTTGTCTGCTCTTTTGGTAACTTATTCAATAATTCAATCAAATGTGTAAACATAATCTTCTTTGTAGAAATTCATATTAACAGCAACATCAATCACCATATTCAGAAGAGAAGAAATGATTAAAAAAGGATTTTCAAGTTGAGCCACAAGCAATTTTATATCTGTCTACAGTTAGGCAGAATATTTTATGAAATCGCATGTAAATCACAATCCCTCAAACAAAAAAGCATTTCCATAATATTGCAGTAAAGTGCTCAAATCTTGGAGTGAGGTTTCTGCATCCAACTGTTCATTTTGATGAGAGTGTTATTGATTGAACGAAGCTGACAGTTTACACAAACGTTTTTCAATAAAATATGTTTTCTTCACCTGCTCCAACCATTATGTGATACTCAAGTTCTGTGAGATACAAAACATGTATTTGCAATTTCCAAAGACAGTGATTCATAGTGAGATTTATGTACATATATATACTCATGGGATGTGGGCATTTCTGGCTAGTCCAGCATTTATAGCCTGTCCCTAGTTGCCCTTCAGGAGGTGGTGGCGAGTCACCTCCTTGAACCACTGAAATCCGTGTGCTGTAGATAGACCAACAATGCCCTTAGGGAGGAAATTCCAGGATTTTGACCCAGCAACAATGAAGGAATGACAATATAATTCCAAGTCAGGATGGTGAATGACTTGGAGGGAAACTTGCAGGCGGTGGCGTTCCCATATGTCTGCTGCCCTTGTCCTTCTGGATGGAAGTGGTCGAGGGCTTGGAAGGTGCTGTCCAATGATGTTTGGTGAATTTCTGCGGTGCGTCTTGTTGGTAGTGCTGCAACCGAGCATCACTGGTGGAGTGAGTGGATGCTTACGGATGTGGTATCAATCAAGCGGGCTGCTTTGTTCTGGATGGTGCCAAGCTTCCTGAGTGTTGTTGGAGCTGCACCCATCCAGGCAAGTGAGGAGTATTCCACCACATTCCTGACTTGTGCCTTGTAGGTGGTAGGCAGACGTTTTGGAGTCAGGAGATGAGTTACTTGCCAGAGTATTCCCAGCCTCCTTTTTTAACCATTGTATTGAAATGTATAGCTCCACAAGCCATGTAGAAGTTGCTCTGGGAATCCTCACCATTGACTCTGGGTGCCATGGAGTCTCATGGCATCAGATCAAATACAAGCAAGGAAACGTTCTGCTGATTCTCTTCTACCACCCTCCATGAACTGATAAAATCAGCTCCGTATTGAACATCACTTGGAAGAAGCACAGAGTAGCAAAAGCATAAAATGTACTCTGGGTGTGGAACCTCAATGTTCATCACTAAGTATGGCTTAATGGCACCACTGTTGACTGATTGGCCGAGTCTGGAAGGGTGCAACTGCCGTACTAGATTTTTGGCAGATAGTGAGGGAACCAATAAGAGAGAAAAACCTAAACTTATCCTCATAAGCCAACCTGATGCCTTTTCATCTACCCATGACAGTGTTGTTAGAGTGACCATCACAGAGCTCTTGTGGAGATAAAGGTCACACTTCACACTAAGGATACATCCATGTGTGGCACTACCATCATTCTGAATGGAGTCGATTTATAACACATACTCAGTTAAAATCTGGACACCTATGAGGTGTTATGGGCTGTGATGAGACTGCAGCAGAACTGTATTTAACCACAATCTGTAACATCTGGGTCTGCCACATCCTCACTCTACCATTATGATTAAGTTGGAAAATCTGTTGTAAGCATGCTCAAAGATGAATATGGAGTGGGTGTTTGTAGCCAATACCTTTATTGAAACCATCTACATTATATACCCCCACACTGAATATCAATGAGTTGACATCACTGTTGGTGATGTGATCAGCTATACTCTAGATAGTTGTTTCCCTTAAATGACAGGATCAACCCTGGTTTAACAAGGAGTGCAGAGAATCATGCCAAGATCAGCACCACATATTGCAAAAATGGTGGGTCAGTCTTGTGAACATAGAACTACATGCATACTAGGTGGTAAGAGATATTTGAAAAACAAAGTTAAGAGATCCCATAAACAACAGATATTAAAGATCTGCAGTCCTGCCACATTCAGACATGAATAGTGATGGAGAATGAAACAATTAACTGTAGGAGAAGGCTCCATAAATATTCCCTCTCTCAGTTTTAAGGGAGCCCGGTACAGCAGTGAAGAAGACAAGGCTGAAGAATTTGCAACAATCTTCAGCTGGACATGCCAAGTAACTAATCCACTTCACTTCCTCTTCAGGTACCCAGGATCACAGATATCAATTTTTAGCCATGGAGTTGTATCTTGCTTGGTTTCCGAAGACACCAGTCAATTCAAATAGCTTCCAGTAGGCTCTGAGGAATATTAACTTAACACTAATAACTGAAAATCTGTTCTCCAAACTGTAATAAGTTGATAATGGGAGGATAACCAGGGAGCAATTAAACCTTTGTCCTGTAGCTTTGGGAGCCACAATCCTTCTGACAAAAAATACATCTCAAAATCAATTCACACTTTGGTTTCTCTTGAGATGCCCTCATTAACATTCAAACATCTACCATCTGTGTGAGTACAATGCCTTTCCAGTGTCGAAATATCTAGAACATTCTTTGAACAAGAAGCCAAATACAATTACCTTGCAGTCCTGGCCTCATAAAACAAACATCAAACAATTTTTTTTAAAAAACAATCTGCTACTCACTGCTCAAAGGATACCTTCAGCTCTTAGCTCACAGCTCCAAACCAAAAATGATAAAAATAAAAATAATGAAGGTTGCAACATACTGAAGAAGCCCCATTCTAAATGTAGCAAGAAGTGACTAACTTTCAGGCTTGGACAGATATGTGGTAAGCAACATTTGCACTACACAAGTGGCTGGCAATGACTATCTCCAACAACAAAACTTTTAACCATCTCCTTTTGACGGCTTACCATTGCTGAATTGTCAACATTAACATCCCAGAGGTATCCACTGAACATTAATGTGACCAGCCATATAAATATTGTGGTTATAGATATAATCAAAGGCTTGGAATTTTCTGACAAGTACCTTGTGTTCTGACTTCTCAATGGCTCTACGAAGTCTAAGGCACAAGTCGAATATGATGGAATACCCTCAATTTTCTTGCATCAATGCAGCTCCAACAACATTCAAAGGATCAATGCCATCTGGAAAAATGTAACCAACTTGACTGACACCACATCGACCATCTTAAATGTTCATGTCATCAGCAATGTCATCAGTTTGGGTTGAGGTCAGGAACAAGAAAGGAGCAGTCACTTTGTTGGAGGTTTTTTACCCCTAATAGTTGCAGAGCAGTGGAGGAACGGATTGGGAGGCAGATACTGGAAAGGTGCAGAAGTCACAGGGTTGTAGTCATGGGTGACTTCAACTTTCCAAATATTGATTGGAAACTTTTTAGTTGTAAAAGTTTAGATGGAGCGGATTTTGTCCAGTGCGTTCAGGAAGGATTCCTGACACAGTATGTAGATGGACCAACAAGAGGAGAGGCCACTTTGGATTTGGTGTTTGGCAATGAACTGGGCCAAGTGTTAGATCTGTTGGTAGGAGAGCATTTTGGTGATAGACATCATAACTCTGTTACTTTTACAAAAGTCGTGGAAAAGGATAGGTTCATACAGCAGGGTACGGTTTATAATTGGGGGAAGGGTAATTATAATTCTGTTAGGCAAGAACTGGGTAACATAAAATGGGAACAGATTCTGTAGGGAAGAGCACTATAGAAATGTGGAGATTGTTTAAGGAGTGCATACTGAGTGTGCTCAATATGTTTGTCCCTAGCAGGCAGGGAAGATGCAGTCGAGTGAGGGAGCCTTGTTTCTCGAGAGAGGTCGAACGACTAGTTAAGAGGAAGAAGGATGCTTATATAAGGTTTAGGAAACAAGGATCGGAAAAGGCTCGAGAGGGATACAAGTTAGCCAGGAAAGCGCTGAAGAAAGGGCTTAGGAGAGCTATAAGGGGGCATGAGAAAACCTTGGCAGATAGGATCAAGGAAAACTGCAAGGCTTATTACACGTATGTGAGGAATAAGAGAATGACCAGAGAAAGGGTAGTGCTGATCAAGGATTGTAAAGGGAATTTGTGCATGGAGCCTAATGAGATAGGAGAGGCCCTTAATGAATACTTTTCTTCGGTATTCACAACGGAGAGGGACCTAGTTGTAGGGGAGGACAGTGTGAAACAGGCTGGTAGGCTGGAGGAGGTGGATGTTAGCAAGGAAGATGTACGAGGAATTTTGAGGAATTTGAAGATAGATAAGTCCCCGGGGCCTGATGGGATTTGTCCAAGGATTCTATGGGAAGCAAGGGAAGAGATCACAGGGCCTTTGGCGATGATCTTTTCATCCTTACTGTCCACAGGTATAGTGCCGGAAGGTTGGAGCGAGGCAAACGTCATTCTCTTGTTCAAAAAAGGGAATAGGGATAACCCCAGAAATTACAGGCCAGTTAGTCTTACTTCAGTGGCGGGCAAATTATTGGAAAGGGCTCTGAGAACTAGGATTTATGATCACTTGGATAGGCACAGTTTGATTCATGATAATCAGCATGGATTTGTGAGGGGTAGATTATTCCTCACAAACCTTATTGAATTCTTTGAAGAGGTGACCAAACGCTTGGTTGAAGGTAAGCAGTGGATGTGGTATACATGGATTTAAATAAGGTGTTTGTTAAGGTTCCCCGTTGTAGGCTCATGCAGAAAGTAAGGAGGCATGGGATAGGGGGAAATGTGGCAGATTGGATTCAGAATTGGCTGACCCTTAGAAGACAAAGGATGGTAGTGGACGGAAAATATTCAACATGGTGCCCAGTTACGAGTGGTGTACCACAAGGATCTGTTCTGGGTCCTCTTCTATTTGTGATTTTTGTAAATGATTTGGATGTAGGAGTGGAAGGGTGGATTAGTAAGTTCATGGATGATACGAAGGTGGATCGGGTTGTGCATAGTTACGGAGGACTGTTCTATGTTACAAAGGGACATTGATAGAATGCAGAGCTGGGCTGAGAAGTGGCAGGTGGAGTTTAACCCTGAAAAGTGTGAGGTGATTCATTTTGGAAGGACAAATTTGAAAGCAGAATACAGGGCTAACAAGAAGATTCTTGGCAGTGTGGAGGAGCAGAGGGACCTTGGCGTTCATGTCCACAGTTCCCTGAAAGCTGCCACCCAGATGGATGGAGTTGTTAAGAAGGTGTATGGTGTGTTAGCTTTCATTAATAGAGGGATTGAGTTCAAGAGCCGTGAAGTTATGCTCCAGCTATACAAAAGCCTAGTTCGGCCACATCTGGAGTATTGTGTCCAGTTCTGGTTGCCTCATTACAGGAGAGATGTGGAAGCATTGAAAAAGGTGCAGAAGAGATTTACCAGGATGTTGCCTGGAATGGAGGGAAGGTCTTACGAGGAAAGGTTGAGAGAACTAGGGCTTTTCTCTTTAGAACCACAAAGGATGAGAGGTGACTTGATAGAGGTGTACAAAATGATCAGAGGTATAGATAGAGTAGACAGCCAGAGAGTTTTTCCTAGGTTGGAGGTAGCTATTACGAGGGGGCATAGTTTTAAAGTGAGTGGAGGTAGATATAGGTAAGACGTCAGAGATAGGTTCTTTACCCAGAGAGTGGTAGCGGCGTGGAATGCATTGCCAGAGAGGGTAGTGGAGTCGGCCTCCTTAGGGGCATTTAAGCGGCAATTAGATAGGCATATGGATGATAGTATAAGGTAGGGGTGGAGGTTAGATAGACCTTAGGTTTAGGGTAAAAGTTCGGCACAACATCATGGGCCGAAGGGTCTGTACTGTGCTGTACTGTTCTGTGTTCTAATGCGCAGTGGTATCAATAAAGGATGTACTGTGGCAACTATCGAATACCCCTTCAAAGGCACCTACGAAACTTGTGATCTGTAGTCTTAAGAAGTGTATCAGACACATGGGATTACCACCTGCAAATTCCCCTCCAAGTCACATACAATCCTGACTTGAAACTATATCATCATTTCTTCACAGAGACTAGGTTAAAAAGCATCATGGGTATATCTGCACTAGATAGACTGCAGCAGTTCAGAAGACATCTTGCCATCTTCTCAAATGCAGTTAAAGATGCCAAGAAATACTGACCCTGTCAGGAATGCTCACATCTCATGAAAGAATAAGAACAAAGTGGCTACAGTGAACAGATACCTTATGTGGATGTATCTGGTAATCATCATTGGCATCTGCTAGTGTATTTTATCAAGGTGATTTGTCCCATTGGCCCTGTTGATACTGTAACTGAATGTTATGACTTGCGAGTATAAATTGTTGCATTGGTGCTGCTTCTGATTCCGCACAATCTACCCATGTTTACTAAGGCAACTGTAAGTACAGGGTTATAACTCATCTTTTCTTTGGCTCAGAAGATCTTTGTGAGCAGGTTATTCATTCTATGTTTTAATTGAAACCAGATATCAAAAGTCTAACTTTCTTGGCTTTTCATCTGCTTCCTGTGTACAAACAGTCCGTCTTTGCTGCCGAAATCAGCACATAATTTAAACTTGCTGTGCTGGTTCAAGGATGCAACAAATCGGATGCCTCCTGTTCTTGGTTCATAACTTATTCATTAACCAATGGGCGCTGACCTATTGTTTTCCAATAGAGAGGCTTTCTACCCTGCAACCATACAACTGCAAACATCTGTGTAACTCTCTCTTACTGGCAGAATGCCAGTGTTCTGGCCAATTGCCATTAACAACATTTTGTTATATGGCGCCTTTAACTAAACAATCCTACTATGGTACTGCACAGATGCAAAAAACTTGGTGAGTAATAACCTGAAAGTAATGATGACCGAAAGTATGGTTGAAGAACTAGACTTTGGGGATAGTTTATACATGGGAACAGCAGAAACAATGCAGAGGGGTTTAAGAATAGAAATTCAAAGCATTGTGGCTGAGCCAGCTACTGTGGGTAGTGGATGAGAGTTTGGAGATGCACAGGAACACAGAGTTAGTAGACGAATGATCTTCAATTGGGGCACTGCTGGAGGAGATTGGTAGTTTAGAACTAAAGAAAGAAGTGTATTTTTACACATGAAAAAGGATTTGAAATCCAATGCATTCCAGAATGCAACCAATGCAGAGTGGCAAGAATAGGAATAATTTTTTTTTAGTTGTTCTTGAGATTAGACTTTACTGGAATAGTCAGCATTCACAGCACATTCACAGCATTGCTCTTTAGAAGGTGATGGGGATCCATGAACTGCTGCAGTCCCCGTTGTGTAGGTACACCCACCAGGTACAGAGTTCCAGTTACGACCCAGGCAGAATGTGAGCAAAATAGGTTTCAGGTCATTTGAAGTTTGGGGTGCTGGCACTTAGAATTGGCAATTTTGGAGAAATTCTAACATCTAAAATTGACACTAGGTAACTATGAATTAACAGGTGAACTAGTGCTGAACACAGCAGACAGCACATTAAATGGCTAACATAACCAAGACAGGTTCCATGGCTTTGTCAGCAACCCTTTGAAAAAGTAATAATCAATATGACTCACAAACTCTCATCAACACTGACTGTCTCCTGAAGGATTTCAATTCTTTATAGCTGAAAATTCTGCACCAACCCCTTTAGCCACTCAGGAAAGAACATCACTTCTTAAGAGGGTTACATTTGCCCCACCAGCAGAGCCAAAAACCTCCTGTTGCCTTCTCAGCTCCTGATGAATTCATCTGCATCTCAACTGTACTGAACAGCTCTCTGCACTTCTCCTAAAGAGTATCTCCAACTTTTGGCTGTATCTGACTGTTCCTTGTGCTTCTCTGAGCGTAGGATACCTGTGTCCTGTGAATAGCAGCTTTTTAATGGTACAAGGCCTCTTCTTCTGGTCTCCCAATGATTTCTCTGTTGGTGGTTTCTCTCAATGGCCTCTATCAGGGTTCTCCCTCAGTCAGTGCCATGGGGCTCAGTTTTTATCCTGCCATACCAGGTCCTCTGGTCTTTGTTATCTTGTGTCACTCAACCACACAGGTGCAGTGTTTCCTGTACATGGTTGGGTCTTTCAGATGTTAAAACAAAATGGGCACCGATGATACATGGCCCATCATGTTTTTGGGCTGTGCCTTAGTCCAGAACTTGCAGCTTATGGAGAAATTGAGTCCTTGCTGGAGCCTGAAGCAAGATGAGATCACATTGCACAACAGCTACTAACCTTCAAATTACTCTTGGTGCTGCATATAAATGACTATAGAAGAAGGAAGACAGAACAGATGAATTTATGGCTACAGAGATGATGCAAGAGGGAGTATTTGAGATTTCTGGGACTTTGGGACCAGTTCTGGACATAATGGAACCTGTACCAGCCAAATAGTTGGCCCCTAAACAGTCAGGGACCAGTGCCCTTTTGGGTTGGTTTGCTAGTGCTGTTGGGAAGTGTTTTGACGGAAAAAAAAACACATCTGAGCGGAAAAACAAGGTGAGCAAAAAATTTGGGAGAGAAATATGGCATGAAAATAAGAAATAGTAAAGAGGCCTTGTACCATTAAAAAGCTGCTATTCACAGGACACAGGTATCCTACGCTCAGAGAAGCACAAGGAACAGTCAGATACAGCCAAAAGTTGGAGATACTCTTTAGGAGAAGTGCAGAGAGCTGTTCAGTACAGTTGAGATGCAGATGAATTCATCAGGAGCTGAGAAGGCAACAGGAGGTTTTTGGCTCTGCTGGTGGGGCAAATGTAACCCTCTTAAGAAGTGATGTTCTTTCCTGAGTGGCTAAAAGGGTTAGGGCCTATTTAAGAGAAGTTCAAGTTTACTGTATCTGTGTGTGAATGCACAGGGCATGGATGGTGGCCTATAGGCACGATGGGAATATGATGTGGTGATAATGGAGACCGGGCTGAAAGAAGTGTCAGACGAGTTACTGACTATTCCTGGATACACTACCCTATATTTTACAGTTAGCAGCAAGGCAGTGGTAATTTCTGTTTACCATTTTTAGTGATGCAAAATTTTCCGAGTTGGTTGTGGTGAGATTTTCAAATTGTTGCTACAGTATGACCACCAATAAGGGCATCATTGAGGCACTGCAACAAGGTACAATCCCAGCAAGGCCAATGACCCCTTAAAATCAGGCTCCAGCTCAAAGGCAGATGAATGTTTTATTATGATTTTAAATATTTGTAGGCAATTTAAATAGTTGTTTTTACGAAAGCTTTTATAAATATTTAAACACTTCTAAATGCTTAAAATATTTATCAACTTTTAATTACTTTTAAACACTTTAACAAACTTTGAATAACCAGTACATTCCTGTGAAAGCATTTGAACTGCCTATAGTTTTAAAGGAACTGCACGTCCACAGTGAACCTTAAAACAATCAGCAAAAAGTGCACATGGTATTACTATTAAATACATTCTGAACCCCATCTCACGCTAATAATACAAAAATCGTGTCCCCTATCTTTCCTAGTCTGAAACAAAATGAAAACTAGCCAAAGTGGTTCAAAACTTTCTTTCTGGTCTCCCTACTCTTCAAACCTGCGTAGAGAAAGGATGTGCAAAAACTAGGATTTACAATCCTTATTCTATGCGAACACACAGTGCTTTCAGAAAACAAGGACCTCATTTCCTTTGACTTGAAATTTGCGTCAGACTTCACTGTTTGAGTTGAATGTCTTGTTCTCAAACATGAATAAATCAAGTGACCATTCAGACTCACATAATGAATCCTCTTCATTCATTATAGATTGTTCTTTGTATTTGTCTTTTGTTTGTTGAACTGAGCAAGGAGTTTCTTGAGTTATATCTTGAGTGCACCAATAATTAATAATTTACTTGTCCTGACTGAAAATGTAAAATGATTTCTTAGAAATCAACTCTTCTGCCTGAGCTCACATATCTTTTAAATGTGATTAAAATTTCAATCTTGCTACTTACATTTAACAAACTATGAATCATTTGTCTGTATTTCTTGGTGTTTGAGTGACCGCAATGAGGCAGAGCAGACATAATGAAAAGGAAATCATTTGTTTGTGTTTTGTATGGTTATTTTAACTGCAGACTGGTACCCGCTTACAAAAATGTAACAACTTCAGTTTGTCACTTAGTATTTTCTTACATACCTGTACATTCGGAAACAGCAAAATAAAAACTTGACTATTTAACAGATTGATTAATTTTGTTAATATGATATTTCATAGTGACCATGAGTGCAAAATCTATCTAATTGATATATTCATTTAAAAGCAAATATTAGTTATCTATGAGTGAAGCAATAAAGTGGTATATCACACTGTGCTACGGTCAGCATGGCAGTGGGCAGTCAGATGGTGCAACGCTGTGTAAATAATATACATTATTAATTACAAATGCATATTTGTAATGAATCATTTGATGTCAAAATGTCCCAGAAATATTTTAAATACATGTTTGATTAATGAAATGAGAGATGGAGGCCCTAGTGTTGAAAAATATTGTTGTTTTACTGAATTTGGTACATTTTGGGCATTGTAGAGAGGTTATGTGCAGTTTGACTGTTTATCGTTACTCCTACACTACCCCCACTACAATAGCCAACAATGATCCAGTTCCACTGATGTAATAAATTATAACGTCACATTGCTTCTTCCCCTCCTAAAACATACACATGTACAAAGGAAGAGAGTTATTATTATTTTGACTATAACGGGGATTGGCAATCAACATAGAATATTTTGAATCTTAGATGTATGACTAATGTCCTGTATCTGTTTTCAGAGAGCTTGTAAACATAATTGAGTTTATGAGATTTTTGAAAGATTCAAACTTCCTTCATAAACCTTTTTGGGAGATGGCGAGGGACTGGGCAAACTTTGTCTGAGAATCAAAACGAAAACTGCAGATCCTGTAATGGCTAATCCACTTCCCAGCAGGCTTTACACTTGCCATCATTAGCTGTAACGTAAATCCAGCATTACTTTGGAGGCAACCAGCCCAAACTCCTCCAGTACAGATCCCTGCCTCTTTACACAGCGCCTCATCAGTTTTATCATCCAAATAGTCCTTACGAGTTCACAATTCAACTTCCTGATTTCAGTACAGGTGTAGGCCAGAAGTTGCCTTACCATTCTGACCCTCAGTGGGGGTAAATATTTCAGCATTTACCACTATTGGGACTGCAACATTCAGTCTAAGGCGTTCTGGAAAGATAGGAATGGGAAAAAAAGAAGGAAGTGTGGCAGTATTGTGTAAGCAAAATCTTACAATGTTGGAGTGGGATAAAATGAATATCCCATGGTGTCAGAGGCAAGATTTATTTGGTTAAACATAAGAATCTAAGAAACAACAGAAGTACACTATTGGGTGTAATGTGAAGGCTACCAACTATTGGAAAAACATTGAGGAATAAATTTGCAAGGAAATTGTTATGAGGTGCACCATTATTAATGGTGTAAGGGGTTTAAAGTATTGGTAAAAATCTGTAGCTTGGGTTGTGGATGAGGTTGTTGACTTGTTCGCCGAGCTGGCTTGTTTTTGTTCAGACGCTTCATCACCATGCTAGGTAACGTCATCAGTGGATCCTCCGATGAAGCGATGTTATTCTACTCCACTTGGAATTTATACTGTCCGGTCCGTTATGGTGAGTAGTGTCATTTCCGGTTTTGATCTGTATGTGTTGGTATATTGGGTCCAATTCTATATGTTTGTTGATTGAAGTATAGGTGGAGAACCATGCCTCCAGGAATTCCCGTGCGTGTCTATGTTTGGCTTGGGTTACTATGGTTACTTTGTCCCAGTTAAACTGATGGCCTTCATTGTCTGAGTGCATCGATATTAAGGAGAGTTCATCGTGCCGTTTTGCTGCTAGCTGATGTTCATGTATTCTGATGGCTAGTTTCCTTCTTGTCTGTCTGATGTTATGTTTGTGGCAGTCGTTGCATGGTATTTTGTAAACCACGTTAGTTCTGCATGCTGTGGGAATGGGGCCTTTAATCCTTTTTAGTGTTTGTCATAGAGTGGCTGTGGGCTTGTGGGCCACCATGATTCCTAGTGGTCTTGGGAGTCTTGTTGTCAGTTCTGATATGTTGTTGATGTAGGGAAGTGTGATAAATGTGTTATGTCGTACAGTGTCCTCCTGTTTTTGTGTTATGTAGACATCTGTGGATGAAGTTGCGGGGATATCCGTTTTAGGCAAAGATCTTGTATAAGTGTTCTTCCTCTTCCCGGCATAGTTCTGGAGTGTTGCAGTCTGTCCTGGCCCATTTAAGTAGTGTCCTAATGCAGCTTTGTTTGTGGACATTGGGGTGGTTGCTGTGGAAGTTGAGGATTTGATCTGTATGGGTTGCTTTTCAGTATACTGAGGTTTGGAATTCCCCGTTTGTCAGTCGTTCTACCTTAACTTCCAGAAACAGAAGGTGGTTGTTGGTTTCTTCTTCCCTTGTGAATTTAATCCCTGTGAATATGCTGTTAATGAGGTGGTGAAAGGCTTTTTCTCAGTCTGGCAGGACATGTACAGTGGGCTTCCCAGGGCCTGGTGTTAGTACCACTAACTTACTTGAACAATGTTGAAGACATAGGGTGGTAGCTCTCAGCAATGTGGGCTATGGTGAGATGAATGGTAGAATTGGACGAGATGTTCAACAAAGCCAATCTCAAAGTTGAGATCATCTCGCTGCATCTTGTTTGATTGGCAAGCTTTGTCTGTGGTGAGATTCTTGCTAGGCAGCTGTGAATACCCAACCAATGCTTGTTATTGCTTGCTAAATACCTTATTAACGGTCCAAGCAGTTGACTCTTTCTGCCTAAATGGGGGCATCTTACTCCTCGAATGAGAGAGTGGAAGGTGTCATGGAAGGTGGAAGTGACTGGTATAGCTATTACTGTTGGTGCAGGAGGAGAAATTTTCTGAGTGAGTGAGTGAGTAGGTAGCCCAGTGGCAATGCAGGATTATGAGAATCAAGGGGGTGGGGTGGATGAGGGCAAGTTGGAAAGATTTTGCAGGCAATAGTGAGATTGGTAGAGCTTGAGCCTGGGTGGAAGGTGGGTCCAGTAGCAGAGATAAAGTGAGTGAGAGGTGTTAGAAAGAAGATGGTGGAAATGGACCCTGACCGTCTTTCTATAATGCTGCACATTCCTCCTGAGGCTGGAAACTGTGCTAAACCTCAGACCAAACTTCCTTCTCCTATACAACCATCTGTGGAGGCCACAACAGCAGACAATGCCAGTCTGGTCTGAGGTTGCCAACCAGTTTAGGACAGTATCCAGCCTCAGGAAGAATGCCCAGTAGTATAGGAAGAAGATCAGGGTCCTTTTCCCACATCTTCTTTCCAATACTTCACACTCACTTGATCACATTCTAACAGTTTAATAAAGTGGCTTAAAGGCAATCGGTGATGCTCAGTAAATTCTATCGTTCCATTTGCAAACCATGAAAAAATAGTTTGGCTTTATTCTCACAGTGAAAAAGAGTTGAAAAAGACTTTAGTCTCAATTAGCTTTAAAGTTTAATATGTTTTATATTGATTAGAAATTTGCTGAAGTTAATTTTTACTTTTCAAACTTAGCAGCTGTTCTAGCCATTGCGTGTGTTTGTTTGGCTGCAGAGCATGCTCACCATGTGGATTTATCTCTTGTCTTCTCTTCCCCTCTCCTACCTCACAAGAATTTTGTTTGCAATTCACTCTGTTGGCAAGGTTCAGTGTAACCACATCTGATTTGGAGAGAGAATACTGTTTGCACTAGGCAATCATATACTGTACCGTAAAATAAATGCTACATTACACAATTGATGTGATGAATGCGATTGATGGTGAGTCATCGCTTCAACATTGATAGACACCATGACAGTCAGCACAAGAATGACAAAATACATCAGGGCAAACAGATGTTTCTGTTTCAATCGCAAAAGAAGAAAGTTACCAAAAACAAAGTAAGAGCATTTTTAATCTAATAATTTGAAACATAGTAAAGTCAAAATTTACACATTCATTATGAGCCAGTAATTTAGCCATGACTTTTCATTTGTTCAATCTCAGGATGTGGGTAACACTTGGTAAGCCAACATTTACTGTTCATCCTTAATTGCCCTGGAGA
>NC_063354.1:16409922-16414611 GCF_021869965.1 Rhincodon typus
ACAAAAACAGATGATAGGGGGTTGAGAAAATGTTGTCAAATTTGCTGAAAATAGTATTTTCCCACTGTCTACTATATGTAAAAATGAATTAGAGATATGGGGCCAACATCTTCAAATGCCACCTTACCAGAAGTTTGAGTGAGAAATAAGTGGATCCAAGACTATTTTTTAAAATCATAACTAAGTGAAATTACGAGGGTATATTAGCAGGGCTGCTCAAAGTGAGTTAGCATTTTAGCTTAAAGGGGAAGTCAATAGAAATGCAGTGGCTGACATTTAAGGGGATATTTCAGACCACACAGAAAAGATGCATTCCAACAAGTAAGAAAAATTTCAAGGATCAGACCCACTATCTATCGTTAATTAGAAAGAATTAAAAAGTTGTACCAAACTTAAAGAAAATGCATATAATTGTTTAAAGGCAGGTGCCAGGTCAGAAGATTAGACAGAAAAAAAACCCAGGAAATAGTTAATAAGGAAGAAAAAAAAGAGAATGAGAGAAAGCTATCTGAATATAAAAGTAGATAGTAAGAGCTCCTGTAAATATTTATAAAGAAAAAACGTTAACAAAGTGAGCATTGAACCTTTGAAATTATGTCCTGAGAAAGGATAATGGAAAATAAGCCGATGGCAGGTGAATTGAACAGGTATTCCGCATCAATCTTCACTATAGAGAACACAAGTAACATCCTAGAAACGGCTTTAAAAAAGGACACAGGAGAGCAGGCAGATCTCAAGAAAAGCACAATCACCAGAGAAGTGGTACTGAGTAAATTGTTGGAGCTTTGGGCTAATAAATGATTGGCTCCTGATGGATTTCATTGCAGGGTCTTAAAAGAAGTGACAGTGAGATGGTTTATGCATTTGTTTTAATTTTCCAACACCCCAGAAATTTGAGAAAAGTACCATTAGATTGGAAAATAGCAATGTAACTCCTTTATTCAAAATGGAGGGTGACAGAAGCAGGACCAATTAGCTTAACATCTGTCACAGTGAACATTTTAAAAACTATTGTTAAAGTTATGGGAAGGCACTTGGATAAGTTCAAGGTGATCAGGCAGAGTTAACATGGTTTTGTAAGAGAGAAATTATGTTTAACCAATCTTTTGGTGTTCTATGAGGAAGTAGCATGCACTGTAGATAAAAGGGAACCAGGAGATGTACTGTCTTTACATTTCCAGAACGTATTTGCTAAGAAGCCACATCAAAAGTTATTATGGAAAATAAGAGCTCATGGCATAGGAATAACATACTATCACAGATTGAAGATCGGCTGGCCAACTGGATGTGGACAGTAGGCATAAATGGATCTTTTTCAGATTGGCAAGATGTAACAGTGGTATGTCACAGGATTCGGAGCTAGGGCCTCAACTGTTGATAATTTATATACATAATCTGGATGAAGGGACATGGAGGATGGTTGCAAAATTTATTGATGACACAAGACAAATAGGAAAGTAAGTTGTGAAAAGGACATAAGGAGTGCAGAAAGTTATAGACAAGTGGATAAAGATCTGATAAATGGAATATAATGATGAAAAATGTGAAATTGTCCATTTTGGCAGAACAGGTAAGAAAGAAACATATTATCTAAATGGTGAGAGATTGCAGAGTTCAGAGCTGCAGAAGAATCTGAGCATCCTAGCAAATGTGTGCACATAAGGTTCATATGAAAGGTTATCAAGGGAAGGTGGGAATGCGCATTTGAGTTTACAGTCAGATCAGCCATGATCTCATTGAATGGTAGGGCAGGCTTGAGGGCCTAAAGAGTTTGTTCCTGTATATAATTCATAAGTTTGTCTGTATGCATGATCATTTTGCCCACTTCTGCTTCTTGTTCATGTGTTTGTCTGTTAAACATTGCAAAGTACTGGAGTTCACTTTTAGAATAGTAGAATAAAGAAAGGATGATAATGTTAATGACATAGATTGTATAATTAGATTACATGTACTGTGTGTAGTGCTGGTACTGATCACACAAAAAGATACTGGCATACTGGAAAAACTCCAGGTAAGATGTTAAAGATTGTTACCACTAACAGAAAAGTTTAGAGCTGATTGGAGATGTATTTTCTGGAAAAGATGCATTCATTCAGAGAGGTGGTCTTTTAAGTCTGGACCAGCCATAATTTGTTGCCCACTCCTAATTGCCCTTGAGATGGTGCTGGTGAACTGCCTTCTTGAACCACTGCAGTCCATTTGATTTAGGTAGACCCATAATGCTTGCTGCATTTGGACACCGTCTGCTTTAGTATCTGAAGAGTCACAAATGGCGCTGAACATTCGCGAACATACCCACATCTCTTCTTATGACGGAGGGAAGGTCATTGATGAAGCAGCTGAAGTTGGTTGGGCTTAGGACATTACACTGAGGAACTCTTGCAGAGATATTCTGCAGATGAGGTGACTGACATCCAAAAACCACACCCAGAGGAGAGTTTGTCCCTGCTTACCAGTTTTGCTTGAGACTTTGATGCCATACTCGAAGAATTGCAGTTTCAATATCAAGGGCTGTCACTCTCACATCACTTCTGAAGTTCCATTATTTTGTCCATGTTTGAACCAAGGCTATAATACGGTCAGGAGCTGAGTGACCTGGTAAAACTCAAATTTAGCAGCTGTGAGTAAGTTTTCGTTAAGCAAGCGCTGCTTAATGGAACTATTAATTTATCATTTTAATAAATTTATCATTTTAACAAGTAGACTGATGGGATGATAGTTGGCCAGGTTAGATTTGTTCTGATTTTTGTGTACAGGACATATCTCGGTGACTTTTCACATTGCCAAGTGAACGCCAGTGTTGTAGTCTTTCATACTATTGTCGACTATTGTAGGAGCCCACAGTCTTTGCAGTAACCAACGCTTTTAGCTGTTTCTTAATATCACATGGATTGACCCAAATTGGCTGAAGGTTGGCATCTGTGGTCCATGCATCTTCAGATGAGGCTGAGATGGATCATCCATTCAGTGCTTCTGGCTGAAGTAAATGCTTCAGCCTTTCTTTTTTACCCTGAAATTCTGGGCTCCCCAATCATTGAGGATGGGGATAGTTGTGAAACCTTCTTTGGTTGCTTGTTTAATTATCCACCACAATTCACGACTGGATTAAACGGGACCCCAGATCTACTGGCTTTGGAATCGCCTAGCCTTATTTATCGCTTGCTGATGATGTTGTTAGGTATGCATGTGTTATCGTTGACACCTCATTTTCAAATACAGCTGATATTGCTCCTGTATTGCCCTTCATTAACCAGGATTAATTTGTTGGCTTGAGTGGGGGATATACCAGGCCATGAGGTTGCAAATTATGTTTGAGTGCAATTCTGCTGCTGCTGATGGCCTGTTAGTGCTTCATGGATGCAAAGTCTTGAGTCATTCAAATTCAATCCCATTTAGATCGGTGGTAATGCCGCAACACAATATTGGGCAACGTCAATTTGAAGACAGGGCTTTGTTTCATCAAGGACTGTGCAATGGTCACATCTACTGATATGGTCATCGACAAGATGTATCAGCAGCAGAGAAATTGGTGAGGGTGAAGACAGGTATGTTTGTCCCTCTTGTTGGTTCTCTCAGCCCTATCCACACACCCAGCAGCTGAACCAATCTTGGTGATAGAACATAGAAATCATTCACTCAGGGCACATTCTGCACCTTTGCCACATTTGTGTTTCTTCCTTCCAAGTGGTTCGACATGGAGGAATACTGAACCATTGGCCAAGGCTGGGGTGGGTTGAGGGGATGCTGGTATGTGGTAATCAGCAAAGGAGGCTTCCTTGCCCATATTTAATCTGATGCCATGATAACCTCTTGAGGTCCAGAGTCGATGTTGAGAACTCACTCCTGATTCCTCTGCTAGTGGGATAGGACATATCCAGCAACGGTGATGGTGAGAGAGATAGTAGGAACTGCAGATGCTGGAGAATCCGAGACAACAAGGTGCAGGGCTGGATGAACACAGCAGGCCAAGCAGCATCATAGGAGCAGAGAGGCTGACGTTTCGGGCCTAGACCCTTCATCAGAAAAGGTGATGGTGTTGTCTGGGATGTTATCTGTAAGGCATGATTCTGTGATTATGACTGTGTCTGGTTGCTGCATGTCTAGTCTTTGAGACAGTTCTCCTAGTTTTGGCACGTGCCCTCTGATGTTACTAATAAGGACTTTGCAGTGCTGAGTTTCCTGTTGTCATTTCCTGTGCCTAGGTCAATGCCAGCTTTTATGCAAAGCAGTTATATATATTTTTTATGTATAGCAATTAGGTAAAACTAACTGTCTTTTTAGTTTTACATTATGTAATTGGGACAGTGGGAAAATAAAAGGAGTAACTCAATGTGATAAAAGACAGCACCAAGATAAAACGGGTATGAGAATTTGAGCTGTCCTTACAGATAAACAAGCCTGAGAAGGACCCAAATGAGTATAGCCATTAAACTTTTGGAATGCAAATGAATAGGATGCATAGAAAGATCCCAAGCCTACAGATTACAATACCTAGCTAATACCATAAGATCATGGGACCCTGGGGCTGTCCATAGAAGTGTCCATCATTGATTAAGTGTCCCACAGGATTGGGTGTTTGGATTGGGGGAAGGACAGTAAATATGTTGTGTTTGACTACTGTAACCCCGAGGCGGTGAGAGTGGGAGCAGGCAGCCCCGAGGCGGTGAGAGGGGGAACAGGCAGCCCTGA
>NC_063354.1:16414621-16439013 GCF_021869965.1 Rhincodon typus
GAACAGGCAGCCCTGAGATGGTGAGAACAGGAACCGGCCACCCCGAGATGGTGAGAGCAGGAACAGGCAGCCCTAAGGCGGTGAGAGTGGGAGCAGGCAGGCCCGAGGTGGCGAGAGTGGGAACAGGCAGCCCCAAGGTGGTGAAAGCGGGAACAGGCAGCTCCGAGGGGGCGAGAGTGGGAACAGGCAGCCCCGAGGTGGTGGGAGTGGGAACAGGCAGCCCTGAGACGGTGAAAGCAGGAACAGGCAGCCCCGAGGGGGTGAGAGTGGGAACAGGCGGCTCCGAGGGGGTGAGAGTTGGAACAGGCAGCCCCGAGGGGGCGAGAGTGGAAACAGGCAGGCCCGAGGTGGTGGCAGTGGGAACAGGCAGCCCCGAGGGGGCGAGAGTGGGAACAGGCAGCCCTGAGGTGGTGAAAGCAGGAACAGGCAGCCCCGAGGGGGCGAGAGTGGGAACAGGCAGCTCCAAGGGGGTGCGAGTGGGAACAGGCAGCCCCGAGGCGGTGGTGAAGGCGAGGTCAAGCCCTTGTGAGGAGTGCAAGCCCTTGCTTAGACTGTGATGTTGAAGTATTAACTGTGTTTCTTTGTTTTTCCAAGCTTTAGTAGGAAGAACTGAAATGTTTAACATCTAATATTCCATTCTTTAGTTTTCTGCTTTGTACTAAGATTCTGTGCCTAGGTACATGTGTACCTGAGATGGCATGGTAAGTGGCAGCTTGCAAACTTTTCACTGTACTCATGCGAGAGAGTACATGTGACAATAAAAGCTAATTCTAATCTCTGAAAGCAGCCACGAAATCTTGTTAGACTCCAATGAACCCACCAAACACGCCAATGAAATGTTGTCAGCACACACTGTATGCATAGAGTTGATGGGATGCAGAGATGGAGCTGGAAACCATAGGGTGACGGCATGGACCGTGGGTTTCCAGCCAATAGGGTGCGGCCCTGCTGGAGGGGGCGTGGCTCTATGACCACGTGAGACACGTCCTTGGCCAATGGGAAGTTGAAGATGACGTCGGCCTTTGACAGCTGCTGGTTGCCCTGATTGGCGAGCTGGGCTGAATGGCCACGGAGCGGCTGTACGGAGTCGCCGCTTAGAGTGGGCGCGGCGCCCCCCGAGCCTCGGATGCGGAGGGGCTGACAATGAGCCAGAGTGATACCGGGGGAGAGGGAGCCCGCATCGCCCCTCTCTGCGCCTCCTTCAATCAGGACTGCACGTAAGAAAGCGGCCGCCTCCTCCTCCAGCGCTGATCGCGGCTTTTGTTTTCGGAATGTTTTTACAAACAGCTTGATCAGAGGACTTCTCAGTGTGCCCATCACCCGCTGGCATTAAAGCTGCATCTGGGTTTATTTATCAAAAGAAAGGATATGAGTGCGCTGTACCTCCAGTGGTCGTGGGGTTTTTTTTTTGTTCATTTTCCGTGCAGGGATGTTCTTTATTTTTAACGTGGAGCGTCAGCTTACTGTTACAAAAACTTCCAGGTTATGAAGCATAAGTAACCCCTTTATCTGAACTCACTGTCATAACTTCACAGATAATAGAAAGGTATCCCATGCATGGCAATAATTGTGACTTTTGTATTGCCAAAGAAACTTTTTGGTGGGATCCACATTATACCAAACTTGACATTTCAGCTGGGAAACTGGTGGTGTTTCACTGTTAAAGCTTCACATAAAAAATGCCATATTCCAATAAATACCTCAAAATAAGCAATTGGTTGCCAACATGGCATGTGTTCGTGAAAGAAATCCGAATGCTTATTGTTTCTTCATGCAGTTATGATATTACCGTGCTAATTGTGCTCTGCAAAGCAATGTTGATGATGTCAGAGTTAATATATCTGCAGTTTTGCAGACATACTTGTCTTGAGTACCTCATGCCTTCCTTATTCAGACATTTCCAGGTGTAAATTCTTGTTGAGTACAGTCCATGTTCATTTGGTACCCATAGTTACTTACAGGATAGCAATTATATTTTAACCGTAAGCTAAATGAGAGCCCGTGAGCTATTCAAACATGGATATTATAGGCTCAGCCTAGGCTAGCCAAATAGCCACATATGTACTTTCTGGCAGGAGTCATAAAATAATGATCAGGAAAGGGATCTAGGCTGACAGTCTCCCTCTTTCTAGGCACAGAAATACTTGTAAACTTTTTCTCAAGGACACTGCTGAAAATGGCTAAACTGCAAACCATAGATTGAACCTTGCACCTTCCTGCACTTTATAAATACTTGAGAAATAGGAGTAGGAGTTGGTCAATAGGCTCCACATGCTCACTACACCATTCCAAAAGATCATGGCTGCTTTTGCCCATGAATGTATCAATCTTATTCCTAAATATCCTCCATGAATAACTACAACATTCTTGAACAGAGAATTTCACATGTTACAATCCTCTAAATGAAGAATGTACTCGCTAACTGTGTCTGAAATGGCCAATCACTTATTCCATGACTATAAGTCCTAATCCAGACTGTCCAAACCAGAGGAGGAATGAATTTTTCAATGTCTACCCACACAAACCCTGAAAAAATTTCATATGTTTCAATAAGAACACCCCTTATTCTGCTAGATTACAGACAAATAGGCTTATTTCACTCAATCCCTCCTCATTGGTCTGCCCTGTCATTTCACAAACACTTGAACCCGGTGTTGCCTTTAGATTATGAACTAATCGCTACTTAAAGACCTCATTCTGCCTTCACTGCTACAATTTGTGTCGCAGGGGAAGGCAGAGGAAAGTTGAATGGCCTGGCAGCTCTCACTGCATGGGCTAATGGCGGTTAGGAAGGCTAAGGTTGGTGATGTATCTCATTTTTGAGGGAGGGCCTTTGGTGTCTATCAGATGCTCTGTCCCAAGGCCATACCCTCAAATATAAGGCCGTCCCTCAGCCTCTATACCTGAGCCTCCTGGGCTCCCTTGTCCTTGCTTGGGTCAGTCAAGCAGAATCCCTAGACTTGGCTGAAGTGCAGCACCTATGACACCGCTGCAGAGACATAGTATAGTCCCATCAGTAATCACTGGTGCTGCTTGTACAGAGCTGTTGACCAATCAGTTTAGTCAGTAGGTCTATAGCACGGGATGTCCTTCCAGTTAGGGATGTGTTGATCAGTTAAAGCTGCTCCCATTGTCACTGCAGAACAGTCAGGTGTCTGGTCAGTGTGTTGCAAATGGACATTTTGACAGTATACCGGATGATCCATCTCCTCCACCTCCCCCACCCATTTACAAATGCAAGCCATTATTTTAACCTACTGAATGCTGGGCTTCGTCTGCATTTCTGTTGCACGCAGCAGCATTTACCCTCCCTCTGCTAACCTACCTTTTCTGATAGTTTTGTTGCTCTTCTGCTTTATTGCAATGATGTGGAGGTGCCGGTGTTGAACTGGGGTGGACAAGGTCAGAAGTCACACAACACCAGGTTGTAGTCCAACAAATTCATTTGAAATCACAAGCTTTCAGAGCGCTACTTCCTTGTCAGGTGAAGTGACCTGATGAAGGAGCAATGCTACAAAAGCCTGTGATTTCAAATAAACCTGTTAGACTATAACCTGGTGTCATGCAACTTCTGGCTTTATTGCGACTCTTCATTGCTACTGATTCTGCAGTCTTGCTCCTCCCAACTCAAATGGTGCAAGAGGTGTCAGTCTTGTGTACATCTTGGAAAAACAAACAAGAAACATCCAGCCTGTTAGTTTGGGAAGAGTGGGATATGTGGTGATTTTTGGAAGAGGATGGTATAAAGAGCTTAAGAAAGCTAACTGAGCATAAGCTAGGTGCCATATGTATGCAGATTAGATTGGGTGTGGAGGAAACAGCAAGTGGTTCCATTTCAAGCATCTGATGTTGAGTTCAGGATTATATTAAAATGTTATTGCTTAACATATGAGGAGTGTTTGAGGACTCTGGGACTATACTCATTGGAGTTTAGAAGAATGGGGGGGAATCTAATTGAAACTTTCAAAATATTGAATGGCCTGGACAAAGTGGATGTTGGGAAGATGCTTCCATTGGTCGGAGAGTCTAGGACCTGAGGGTACAGCCTTAGAGTAAAGGGAAGACCTTTTAGAACGGAGATAAGGAGAAACCTCTTCAGCCAGAGAGTGATGAATCTATGGAATTCACTGCCACAGAAGGCTGAGGAGGCCAGATCATTGAGTACATTTAAGACTGAGATAGATAGGTTCTTGATTATCAAGGGGATCAAGGGTTACGGGGAGAAAGCAGGAGAATGGGGTTGAGGAACTTATCAGCCATGATTGAATGGCAGAGCAGACTCGATGGGGCGAATGGCCTAATTTCTGCTCCTATGTCTTACGGTCTTATGGTTATACATTGGAATTTGAAGAATGAGCGGCAGCCCTGTTGAATCATATATGATTCATAGGGGCCTTGACAGGGTAGATGCTGAGAGGTTGTTTCCCCTAATGGGAGACTCCAGGACCAGAGGGCACAATCTCAGAGTAAAAAGTTGCCCATTTAAGAGAGAGATAAGGAGAAATTTCTTCTGAGGCTGGTGAATCTACAAAATACTTTAAAACAGAGGACTGATGAGGTTGGGCCTTTAAGTATATCCAAGGCCAAGATAGTGTTTTTTTTTAAAGGCGATCAAGGGTTATGGGGAAAAGGCAGGAAAGTGAAGGTGAGGATTATTAGACTAGTTGTGATCTCACTGAAGTGCAGAACTGACGCGATTGACTGAATGGCCTATGTCTGCTCCTACATCTTTTTTAAAATTCTGTTTTATTCTTTGCCCAGTCCACAGGTTGATGAAAATCAACAAGAGCAGTTTCCTAAAAAAAAAAAAAAAAATTATGGGGGAAGATGACAATGCATTGCTAATGTTGATGGATTAATAATCCATAGGCCAAAGACAGTTCCCTGGCAACATGAGGTCACATATCACCAGGGTAATTGGTGGTATTAAACTTCAATTAATAAATCTTGAATTGAAAGCTCGCCTCAATTGGACTGACAACTACCATTTATTGTTATGAAAACCCATCTACTGTGCTTTAAGGAAGGAAACCCGCTGTTTTTGCCAGGTCTGGCCTACATGTGGCTTCAGAGTCATAACAGTGTGGTTGACTCTGAATTGCCATCTGAAATGACCTAGAAAGCCATCAGTTTGGAAAGGCAATTAGGATGGGCAACAATGCCTGCCTTGACACAACACCACTTCAAGGTACAAACATTTTTTCGAGGGCTGTACCTGAGATTTTCTCAAAAGCAACTTTTTGGTTTTCAGAGTCTCCTTTTTCCATTGTCACTAATGTATTTATTAAGTAATGCAGCCATGTAGCAACAGTAACTTCTGTACCTGTGTTAACTTTGCTGGATTTGAACTCCCACAGAATCAGAGTTAGAAGAGTTTATCGATATCCTCAATAATTGTCAACCTTCCATGAAACTTAAAGCCACAACACCAAAGAAAACATTACTTTCTTAGACACCACTGTATTTAAATGGACAAAATGAACTGACATAAGTTAGCAACAAAGTTATTTTTCAAAGTAACTGACACGTGCTTCTACACACAAAAAGCCATCGCCCTAAACACACCTTCCACAGAGTGGAAGGATCATGGCTAATAAGCTTCCATGGCACAAAGCTCAAAGATTTTAGCAAGGCAATTACTGTACTCAGATCACAATCTCAGATTTAACTTTATCAATTGACAGTATTAATTCCAAATGAAACCACTCCGTCTCCCCTCACATGGTATTTCCTGAATGTATGCAGCATTGAGCTGAGGTTTTCACATTAATGTACAAGGAATTCATTACTTCTGTGTTTTCAAGTTTTGCTATCTCCAAATTAGCTGAGTATTCTTGTCAAGTTTATAACTATTTCTTTTACAGTCTCCCTTTCCCTGTGCCCTTGCAGATTCCTTCTCTAAGCCCTTAAGCCTGCCTTATTTGCCTGCCCCTTGCAGTGTCCATCCCACACCTGCATAAGCTCTGCCACAACGCCATACAGCGTCTCCCTCTCTCCTCACCAACCTTTAACACCATATTCTTCCCCACACTCCTCCTTTGAGCCTCCTTCTTCCCGCTTTATCATCTTGGAGCCTTTTTTCCCCCCACCATACCCTTCCTTTCCATTTGGAGTCTCTTTTTGCACCCCCGGCCCCTGCAGATGGAGGTTCTTTCTCTCTGCCTGCCCATCCTGGGTGTCTTTGGGATTTCGGGGGTAATTCACCCACCATGTATTTTGGGAACTGTCTCACATCCCATAAAAAGAGAATCGAGACCCACGTCAAGCCCTGTCTTCCTGGTCAATTTATAACTATGAACTTTTTTCTGAGATTCGCTAGTTAGCTTTCAGAATATCTGTAGTTTTTAATACCTAAAATCAAACAATTTACTACTTGTTAATAGTGACAAAAATAATAATTACCAACATCTTGTAACAACTACATGTCTTCTAAAAATTGGTGTCACATAGTTTCCTCAATTGTTGTTCAGTACTGAGTTTGGAGTTCAACAGAAATTAAAGCCATAATAATACAAATGTATAATTTTGACTAATTAGCAACACTGAAGGAAGACATCAGCTAATACAGTAGCCAGCTAATAACACTCTCTGATTCTGAAAGTTGTGCATTGCTTTTTGAGCATGCAATCCAGACTACCATTTCAATGTGGTACTGATGAAGTGTTACATTGTCAGCGATGTGGCTTTTTGGAAGACACATCTACATGTTCCAAAACATTTGGAAATTTCTGTTGCACTATTTAGGACTCGGGCCAGCATTTCTCTCTCCACATCCCAGCACTATCATAAAAGATTACCTGGTAATTTATTTATTTCTTATGTATAAAATCCTGCTATTGTGGTGAAAGGTTCGTAACTTTTTAAGTATGTATTAATATCATTGTTGGATTTGGATTACGAAGTAGTGACACACAGGCATTGGTTACCCCTATGAAGATTTATTGAAGAGAAATAAACAAGATCAGTGAGTCTTTCTGGAACAGTAATCTAATTTAGCATTACTTAGAAAGTCAGTACCTTGTAGACCCCTGTGGTGGTAATGGAAAATTCATTATACTAGATGATTATGATGGGTGGGTAAACATTGAAGACCATTAGCTTGTTTTCAGTTTCAATACCGGAGATTGATTTTTTTGGGCAGTTAGGAAGTAATGTAACTAAGGTCAAAAACAAGTTTAATTTTCCGTCTGTACAGGAGTATAGGATAGTTCAGGGGAAAATACAGTCACCTCAGTGAAAAAAAGTTTAGTCTGTGAAACTTTCAAACTTGAGGCATTTGCTTAGAAATCTGCCTGTTATTAGAATGGAGAAAGTTTAAGCTTTGAGTTGTGGAAGTGTTCATGTTGGCAGACTTGAAAAGGACTCATCAAATTATCCCACCACAAAACTGTTCAATAAGTAGATCCCTAATAAATTGATGTGTGTAATTCTTCAGGACTTTGAGTCTGTATAACAGATAGCATTGGGAAACAGGTTGATAACTTTGTTTTGAATGTGTTTTAAGATTTTTCTAAACTATCTTCTGTATCTTGACAGCTTGGTAATTTTATTTCGGCTTTTGAATCATAAACTTCAGTTCTGTTGTTAAAGAGCCTGTGCAACCTTGTGTAACTATGGTTCACAAATTTAAAAAAAACTTTAAAGCCACATTTCAGTCTGGGATCTGACTTGTCCAGTAATTTCATCTGCTGTGATCATAACACTGCAAACTGGTGACTATGTTCACTTACTGAATAACAGTTACTGTTACTACTTAAGTAATTATTTGACCCTAAAGGTCTTTGGGATGTGCCGGGGATGTGGTAAGGTACTAGAAAATTCAATTTTCTCTATATCTTTCAGTACCATTTGGAACTTCCTGGGCAGATATTGTCAGTACACTGTTACTGTGAAACACATTTTTGACAAAGACTCCAGTAAATGGAGGAGCTGATTGCAGGATATTTGCTGCAACATTGCAGCTTGAGTTATTCAATCATCTAGTCTAATCATCAATGTTCAGCCTGTTACTGATGACCAATTTCTATAATTTTCAAATGTGCACTTTATGCACAGCCACTTAATCATGGCTTTTTGCTGAAGCTTACCTCTCAAATATCACTAAGCACTAAGATATACCTTCCTAAGTTTCCGTTGTACCATGAATTTTAATCAATGTAGTACTTTTGTTTATTTCTTTGTAACCCAGTGGCTAACATAATACTACGATTTTTGGCAGGATCCAGGCTCCCAAGTATGTGGTAAGGCCATATTATTAATCTGGCAATGTAACAAATTAGCTCTCAGATTTCTTTCTTTCACTCATGGTGAAGAACATCCCAAACCAGACAGTTGTTGTCAGGGTTTATTATTGGTTTCAAACATTTGCTGCCATTACTAAAAACCACAAGGGGCTAGCTTAGTTCAGTTTTTTTTTGTGCACGCTGACTAGCCTGCCTGGAAAATAGCAGTTTTCTTTAACCCAGTACCAGATGAGTTTATGGCATGTGATTACAGTTATTTTGCTGTAAAGGTATAATAAGAGTTTATCTTTAATCAAAATATTTGGATGGCATAGCAACCACACTGACATGTTCAATTGTGTAATAGTAATGCAGACTCCATAATGATAGGTGATATATGTATGTAGTTGTGACTAAGCCCGTATAATTTTATTGCAGATTCTGCATCTGTATCAAATTTGGCAATGCCAGCATGAATAGAGGTTATTTCAATGTTCAAATGGATATTCTATGACGCAGCTTGTGGGCAATCACAATATTTAGTTGGTAAATTGACCGACCGCTTAACAACCACTGCTCAAATATTCCGAGCATGATCTAGCTTATTATAACTTCATATGTGAGCATTGCTGGCTAAGCCAGCACTTATTGCCAATCCCTAATTACCCTTTAGAAGGTAGGTTGCCTTCTTGAACCGCTGCAGTCCTTGAGGGCTAGATATATCCAGAGTACTGATAAGAAGGGACTTCTAGGATTTTGACTCAGTGAAAGTAAAGGAACATCACTGTAGCTCCATATTAGGAAGGTATATGGCTTGGAGGAGAACTTGCAAGTGATGGTATGTATTTGCTGCCTGTGTCCATCTAGATGGAAGTGGTTGTGGATTTGGAAGATACTTTCAGAAGAGCCTCATGGTATACATCACTGTCATTCTTTGTGAGTGGTGATGGGAATGAATGTTGAAACTGGTGGATGGGGTACCACTCATATAGTTTGCAATGCCCTCGATGTAAAGCTTTTTGAATCACTGAAGCTGCACGCGTCCAGGCATAGCACATTCCCAACTTGTGCTTTGTAGATGGTGTTCAAACTTTAGGGCAACAGTGGGTGAGCTAATCTCCACACAACTTTTATCCTCTGGTCCACCTTTGCAGCTGTAGTATTCATATCACTGGTCCAGTTCCTTTTCTTCTCAATGATGACCCCCAGGATGTTGATAATCGACAATTCATAGAATCATAGAATCCCTACAGTGTGGAAGAAGCCATTCCACCGAAGAGCATCCCATCCAGACCCATCCCCTACCATTTCCCCGTAACCCCGCATTTACCGTGGCTAATCTACCTAGCCTACCTGCCCCTGGACACTACAGGACAATTTAGCATGGCCAGTCCATTTAACTTGCACATCATTAGACTTTGGGAGGAAACTGAATACCTGCTGGAAACCCACGCAGGCACAGGGAGAATGTGCAAACTTCACACGGTCACCCAAGGTTGGAATCAAAGCTGGGTCCCTGGTGCTGTGAGGCAGCAGTTTTAATCAGTGGTAGGTGGGTTTGGGGGTGTTTGGGTCTGGGTGGGATGCTTCAAGGTCGGTGTGGACTTGTTGGGCCGAAGGGCCTGTTTCTACACTGTAGGGATTCTATGATCTATGTGTCACTATGTCACTCAAATAGGACATATCAAAGCCATTCTACAGGACAATGATCATCTATAATCAAACCAGCCTGTGCTTTCAAAGCACAAAACAAAACCTTTATTGGTGTATATGATTCCGTGATTAGCCCACACTGGCGGAATAACCCTGAGTGCTTCATTCTCCCTATAAGAAACAATTTAAGGTGATCACTTGAGCGTGTAACTTGTTTCATTTACACTTGCTATAAGAGACATACATGCAAGGACCCATTTTCTGCAAACAAAAGGAATATGTTCAAGTCTTGCACATTTTGTGAATAGCTTGGAAGCTGGTGGAGCATATGATTACCTGTTGCTTTTTCCATGGCAGTGCCTCATTCAATCAAATTTGCTTGCCAACCAGCTGCCATTTCTCGTAAAGTATAAATTGTTGTGATCATTTGAAATTTTACATTCTTGCATTTGTCCTGATGCAAGTAAGTCAGAAGCTTTAGCATATCTCTTTCTTTTCATCGTTACCCATTGTAGCCATACCTTACATTTACATAAGACTTCCAAAGTAATAACATATCCTGAAGTACTTCGGTGGAGCATTATCAATCAAAAATTGATATTATGAAAGGTAAAATGGGTCATCAATACAGATTTTAAGGAACATCTTAAAGGAGTGGGGAGGCTTAGGGAGAGAAACTGCCTAAAACCTAGGCAGTTGAAGGCATGACCAAGGTGGAGTGGATAAATTTAGGAACAAGCAGAATTACAGAATTCTGGGATTTGACAAATGGAGGAGCTTTGGAAAGGATTTGTAAACAGGGGTGAGCATTTTAAGATTGAAGGTTTACTTGACACCGCTACTATAAATCCACGCAAGGTAGGATATGGGCAGCAGCACTTTGGATAAGTTCAATTTTGGGAGTAAGCAAGACAGAAACCTAGTCAGGAATGAATTGCAATAGTCTAGTCTACCCATAACAAATGCATGGATGAGGATTACAGCAATACATAAGCCAAGGTAAGGGCAGAGACAGGTGATGGTACAGAGTTGAAAGCAAACAGTTTTGGTGATGATGTGACTGTCTGGTCTGAAACTTGTGTCTGGATGTCAGTCAGGATGCCAAGAATGTGAATGGTTTTGTTCAATCCCAGGCAGTGACCACGAAAGAGGGTTGGAGTTTGTGGCAAACCCTGAAAGCTGTGACTTTGGTTTTACAATGCTTAGTTGAAGGAATTTTTGCATGATCAAGAGAAATCCTCCAGTAACATCCTTGAAAATGGTATATTGATAACTAATAGCTGCTTTCATTTTTTTCATGCAACACCTTCTTCTCATCACAATTTTCCTTACTTTCATGTCAGTCTTTTTCATTACATCCCACACCTGCTAATCATCCTTCACCTAATGACTATACATGTTCTTGACACTCTTGTGCAAAGCCACGAGGATCAGCTCGTATATTCTGTTTCAGCATTCACAGACAGGACATTTCAGATATCACACCTGAATTTTCATTCATAGCTTTGCTACATTCCATATTGCTTTTGAACTTGTGGCTGAAACTAGCCAAAATGCTTCAATTTGCATAAACTCCTGACCACATATTCCCAATGGCATGTAGTTGAACAATCATCTTTAATGACTATGAAGTGCAGTACAAGTTAATGCATTTAATTTATTGTAAGGATGGGTGTTTCACGAATTGCATCCCTCACTATACAATAACTGTTCAAGGGAGAACAGAAGAGTTAGAAAGGCAGAAATTGCTGGAAAAAACTCAGCAGGTTTGGCAGCATCTGTGGAGAGAAATCAGAGTTAATGTTTCAGGTCCAGTGACCTGCTGGACTCAGCAGACTTGCTGACTTTTTCCAGCAATTTCTGTTTTTGTTTCTGATTTCCAGCATAAGCAGTTCTTTCAGTTTTTTATTTAGAGTCAGAAAGGCATTTGGTGCTGTAAATACACTGATTGTTATATAAAATTAATTCCATTGTCCAGAATTGAATGTCTAGATGCAGAGAACATCAAGCAAATCCAAGACATTTTTTGTTTTTAAAAATGGCAAGTTATACCAATATTAGATCTGTATCAATAATAATCTGTATCAATAATCTGTGGCAATATCTGGGGTGGCATGTTGGCTGAATGTTTACTGCTGCCTCATAGTGTCAGGGATCCAATTTGATTCCACCTCAGACAACTGTCTGGGTGGAGTTTGCACATTCTCCCTGTGTCTGCATGGGTTTCCTCTGACAGTCCAAAGATGTAAAGGTCAGGTGGATTGGCCATGGGCAATGCAGGGTTACAGGGATAGGGTAGGGGGTGGATCTGGGTGGAATGCTCTTCAGAGGGTCAGTGTGGACTTGATGGGCCGAATGGTCTGCTTCCACACTGTACATAGAACATAGAACATTACAGCGCAGTACAGGCCCTTCAGCCCTCGATGTTGCGCCGACCTGTGAAACCAATCTGAAGCCCATCTAACCTAAACTATTCCATTATCATCCATATGTTTATCCAATGACCATTTAAATGCCCTTAAAGTGGGCGAGTCTACTATTTTTGCAGGCAGGGCATTCCATGCCCTTACTACTCTCTGAGTAAAGAACCTACCTCTGACATCTGTCCTATATCTATCACCCCTCAATTTAAAGCTATGTCCCCTCGTGCTAGCCATCACCATCTGAGGAAAAAGGCTCCCACTGTCCACCTTATCTAATCCTCTGATCATCTTGTATGTCTCTATCAAGTCACCTCTTAATCTTCTTCTCTCTAACGAAAACAGTCTCAAAACCCTCAGCCTTTCCTCATAAGACCTTCCCTCCATACCAGGCAACATCCTGGTAAATCTCCTCTGCACCCTTTCCAATGCTTCCACATCCTTCCTATAATGCGGTGACCAGAACTGTACGCAATACTCCAAGTGCGGCCGCACCAGAGTTTTGTACAGCTGCGACATGACCTCATGGCTCCGAAACTCAATCCCTCTACCAATAAAACCTAACATACTGTACGCCTTCTTAACAACGCTATCAACCTGGGTGGCAACTTTCAGGGATCTATGCACATGGACACCGAGATCTTTCTGCTCATCCACACTACCAAGAATCTTACCATTAGCCCAGTACTCTGTATTCTTGTTACTCCTTCCAAAGTGAATCACCTCACACTTTTCCGCATTAAACTCCATTTGCCACCTCTCAGCCCAGCTCTGCAGCTTATCTATGTCCCTCTGTAACCTGCAACATCCTTCCACACTATCCACAACTCCACCGACTTTGGTGTCATCTGCAAATTTACTAACCCATCCTTCTACGCCCTCATCCAGGTTGTTTATAAAAATGACAAACAGCAGTGGCCCCAAAACAGATCCTTGAGGTACACCACTAGTAACTGAACTCCAGGATGAACATTTCCCATCAACCAACACCCTCTGCCTTCTTACAGCTAGCCAATTTCTGATCCAAACCGCTAAATCACCCTCAATCCCATGCCTCCGTATTTTCTGCAATAGCCTACCATGGGGAACCTTATCAAACGCTTTACTGAAATCCAAATACACCACATCAACCGCTGTAGGGATTCTTTGATTAAATCTGTATCAACCATGGTATGAAGAGTACCAGTATTGGATCTGTATGAAACCTGATACAAGTTGTATCATTATCAAATATGCATTAATGTTGACTTTGAGAGTGTTACTGATTCATCATTGATCATGAAGAGTATTAGCACCAGATATGGTTTATGTAGGAATATCAATACCAGGTGATATAAGATAGTGTAAGTTCCCACTCTGTCGCTAAAATGCTATAAGAAAGGTGAATGAGGATCTCCCCAGTTGTTACCTGCATTCTTGGCCAGAAAGAATGCTTGGCCTTTCTTAAAGGTAACAATGGAAAAGTCAACATTTCCGTTCAGCAATGAAGTCCGGACAGAAAATGAGATGTCTGGCTCAAGTTACGTATTATATTGATTCTTATTTTGTTGTTTGTTCTGCAGATCTCTGGCAGTTGGTACTAACTCTGGTTATAAACTTTTTTCATTGACTTCGGTGGACAGGTTGGAGGAAATCTACAAATGCAGTGAGTCACAGTTCTTTTAAAATTTTGAACCTTTGACAATGGAATACTATTGCTGCTTTTGAGGAAACTTCTGTAAATGTCTAATCTTTATAGTACATAAAATAGCCATTTTAGATACATTTGTGGCACAGCAGCATTTTATGCATATTCAGATTCATATGTCAAACAGGTTAAAAAAAACTTCTCTCAACAGAAATGTAAATATATTGTACAACGAAAGCCAGAAAAATAGCAAAGTGCCTGATAACCAGAATGAAGGAGAGAGCATTGTGTTTTAATTTACTTAGTGCATTTATTGTGGTCATGACCAATGGAATGGAACTGTTTCTGTTTTTAGAACCACAATAGCAGACCTGATGAAGCAACCTGAAAGATGCCCATGTGTACAATACACACTTCACCATTCTGCTTCTAAAATACACTGAATTGCAAATATTAAAAGATCAGCAGCACTCTTGTACAAATTTTGCACCGGCAACCTCAGTGTTTTAATACTGGCCAACGTCTCATTTGACAGGAAAGTTTCATCCTCCCCAAGCACCTAGTCATCATAGAATCTCTACAGTGTGGAAGCAGGCCATTTGGTCCATTGAGTCTACACTGACACTCCAAGGAGCATCCCACCCAGACCCACCTTCCCCCGCCATACTATCCCTGTAACCCTTCATCTCCCATGGCTAATCTAACTAGCCTGCAATTTAGCATGGCCAATCCACCTAATCAGAGATAGTAGGAACTGCAGATGCTGGAGAATCTGAGACAACAAGGTGCAGGGCTGGATGAACACAGCAGGCCAAGCAGCATCATAGGAGCAGAGAGGCTGACGTTTCGGGCCTAGATCCTTCATCAGAAAAACATCTTTGGATTGTGGGAGGAAACCAGATGACCAGAGGAAACTCACGCAGACACAGTAAGAATGTGCAAAATCCGCACAGTTGCCTGAGGGCAGAATCGATCCCGGGTCACCAGCACTGTGAGGCAGCAGTGCTAACCACTGAGCCACCGTCCCGTCCCAGCTAGCTCCTTCACCAAACGAATGAAGAAAATGCATAAAAATCAAATAATCCTGAGCAGTGTTGAAAATTACAGGACAATATTTGCTGTGGCAAGAGCTTGGAGCTGAACTTAACTTTGTACTTATTGTATATTTATTAACGCACTTCAGCTTGCACCAAACATGAGGGCAATTGCCCATCTAAATTCCAAAGTTGCTGTTTTTTGAGTTTAGAATAAAAAAGGCAAATGACAGGAGTGCTTTATGGAGCTGTTGAAAGTGAAAGCAGAAAAGTATTAAAATGCTGACAAAATTTAACCTGCAAACTCTGGCTTTTTTGCTGAGAGATAAAGAGTCCCGTTTATCTCTCCTGTTCTCAGTGAGACGTGGCTCAACTAAACAGCATTCTTACACAATATGAGTGAGGTTAAGCTGCACACAGCTGATAGTGTAAATAAACCCAGTTCTCTTAGCCTGATGACATTGTAGGCCATCAAAACCTTGCTCTGTGGGGAAAATTTTAAACTGGTAAATGGGTTTGAGTGCAGGTTGGAACAAGTACCGTCAAAAATGTGAGCGCACAGGAAGCTCACTCCATGTACTGACTTTCAGATTTCGATTCAGAGTGTTAGACTGGTTATATGAAACCCCCTTGGGAGAGTTGTTGCCCGAATAGAATCATAGTCATACAGCATAGAAACAGGGCCTTCGGCCCACCATATATATTCCAACCAACAAATGCCAAACTACAGTAATCCTATTTACTTGTACTTGGTCCATAATCCACTATGCCCATGCATTTTAGGTGCTCATTCAGTTGCTTCCTAAATGTTGTGACAGTATTTGCCTCCACCATTCTCTCAGGCAGCTCGTTCTATATTTCTGCCACTCTCTCAGATCTCCTCTAAACAACTTATCCTCACCTTAAACTTATGCCCTCTGGTTTAAGACACGTCTGCAGTGGGGAAAAGAATCTCAGGATCTACTCCATTTATACCTCCCATAATTTTGTACACCTCATTCAGATAACCCCTCAGCCTCCTCTGCTCCAGGAAAAACAAACTCTGCCTATCCAGTCTCTCCTTATAACTGAAAATTTTCATCCCAGGCAACATAACTGGTGACTCTCCTCTGCACCTTCTCCAGTGCAATCTCATCCTTTTGATAGTGTGACAACCAGAAACGCACACATTATTCCATCTGTAGTCTAAACAATGCTCTATAAAGTTGCAACAAGACTTCGTTGCTCCTATATTCTACATCCCTAATGAAGACCAGCATCCTGTATGCTTTCTTCACCACCCTATCTACCTGCACTCACACCTTCACGGATCAATGGACTTGTATACTACGGTCCCTTTGTTTCTCCGTATTCCCTAGGGATCTACCAATCATTGTATAAATCCTTCTCTTATTAGACTTCGCAAAATGCATCACCCCACACTTAACAGAATTGTACTTCATTTGCCATTGCTGTGCCCAATTTACCAGCTGATCAATAACAGATTGTAGCCTGTGACCATCCTCCTCACTCTCAACAACACCACCAATTTTCAAGTCATCTGCAGTTTTACTAGTTATACCTTCTGCATTCACATCCAAGTCGTTAATGCACATTACAAACAGCGAGAGTTCCAGCACTGATCCCTGTGATACACGGATTGAACACAGGCTTCCAATCACAAAAACCCACCCTCCACTAATCACCCTTTGCTTCCTATTTGTAAGCCAGGCTTGAATCCAATTTGCCAACTTGCCTTGGATCCCATGGGCTCTTACCTTTTGGACCAGCCTTTGATGCGGGACCTTGTCAAAGGCCTGACTGAAATCCATGTAAACCACATCAACTGCACTATCACTCAAGATAGTTAGTCAAGTTTTCTAAAAAGGCAATAAATTAGTCAGACAGGATTTCCCGCCATCAAATTGACTGATGCTAAGTCTTAAATTGGAGCAGTGTTGCAGCATACTTTCCCAAGTTCAAAGTTGCATCCATAATTTTCCTGGGCGTTCTAAAAGCCACTAGTAAAAGCAAGGTCAGACACACTGGCAATTGAAGGATCTGATTAAAACTGATGTAAAGATTTCAAAAAAGACACAAACCCACAGCTCTGATCTTGCCTTTTATTTGGAAGGGCTTTGTTCACTGTGCTTCTGCTGAGAATTTACTTTCTTTGGAGATTTTCTGAATCGCATCATGGTGGGATGGCAGTCTTAGACTGGACCTCAGTAGGAACAATGTAACCAGCAGCTAAACATCAGCATGAGGACTAACAGCAGCCTGCTATTCTGTGACTTATTGCTGGATACCAGAATGGGGAGCAGCTGTGGGCTGCAGCTCATAGGAGGAATAACATGGTGTATAGCCAGAAGATGAGCTTCCTTGACATATCTGAACAGCAGTATTTCAGGAGTTCAAGGCAATTGAGCCAGGTGGGTGACAGATATCTGAGAAACAAACCTGATCCCCACTAGATGTGATGTCCACTGTTAACAAAGACAGTTAAAATGACTGCTGCCCTCAACCTTTTTGCCTCTGGACCATTCCTGGGCTCTGCTAGATATCCAGGATCTCCCAGTTCCAGCCAAAGCAAATGACAAGTGACTGATGGATTGTTTTTCAGGATCAGTAATTGTGAATTCCATCTTTGTTGACATCAATCAGAATTTGCAAGAAATTGAGTATGTGTTGCTGGTGGGGTTCTCACAGGGAGATGGCAGTTGCACACACAGAAATTCATGCTCCCTTAGAACAGCTAGCAGTATCCCCCAACTTGCATGGGCTTCCTCTCCATTACTGTGTAGCTAGTGTGTAACAGCAAGATGTTGGTGCAACCATGGACAGTGGTTCTAGGGAGCTGTCATGATGCTTTCTTCCTGTGGCAGTTTTATCTCACTGAAGATGTTGCTGGGAGATGAGAGATACCCACTTCAAGCCAGCAATACCTATAAAAACAAAAACTCATGAATGAAACACAGTGGTAATCCAGTGACTGAACATGTAGTCAGCATGCTGAAGATATGTTTCAGGTATCCTCGATGGATCTGGAGGTTCCTTTCATTACATAACCAGGTTGTTCACGATGTTGTGGTGCGTTGCATTGCCTACAGTGTTGTGCAGTAGTAGGGTTTGGAGCTGTAGGAGCTACAAGTCATAGAACATCTTTGGATTCTTGCCGGTTTCTTCCTCCTTTTGCTAGAGAAGGGTATCTCTCTCCGATTCCTCGCTGACCCCATCGGTATTCCGTGCATTAAACTGGCACGCAATCCTTGACTAACCTGAATCTACCATGAAACCAATTTCTTCTCTTTTTGTTTAAGTTTGTATTTCTGCTGAACCACGTCTTTAAATGGGCCCTTTAAGTATTGAATATGAGGTGAGGTGATGTCATACATGTCATCACCCTGCTGCTGCACATTGCTTCTGAAGTAAAATGCTAATAAAGTGGCTGCATTAAAATATCACAGATGGATGGACTAAAATTCTGTATCAGTGTTCCCAGCTGTTATTGGAAACCTGTGGCTCTAAATGCATCTCTGAGTTATTAAGTGAGACTGCAATTCTTGTACTTGGATAAGGGGACCAGTTTAATAAGGTAAATGTAGAGAGCTAGTGCAACTCCATATAATAGCGAGGTCCTGAATGCCTACTGAGACAGATTCCCCTTTGTGAAAACAGGGCCCTTTTGTACAGACACCATGAAACTAAATGTAGTGCTAACTTAAAAATCAAAGCATCTTTAGCAAACAAATTATCCCTTATTTGAATACTCAACTGCCCTCAGATGCTTGCTTCCTACCACGTTTTGATCCCAAAGACAAGTCCCGACACCTTCTGTCAAAGTGTGACCTTGCATGTAAAGTGATGACATGTAATTAGACGATGTACAAGGCATGTATTTGAGAAATAAGAAGGGCCCAGAGATAGAGCCCAGGGGGAATGCAGCAGTAACAGCTTAAGGGGAAGTCACTGTGGATGTTTCTCTGGCTATGACTGGATATGTAGGAATGGAATCAGCTCAGGCACTCAGCTTAGGACTAGCTATCAGTTCAAAATAATACTCAGCAGCGTCACAGCCACGATCTGGGAGCCTATTTCCAGGGCCAGTCCAGGATGTGTTTCCTCTAACTAGGATTCCCCCTTACAGAGAACTAATGAGGTTGGAACTTCTCCAAAGAATAACTCTTATCTATATCTGTTTCATTTCAATTAACTTCTCTCATTTGCTGAACGCTGGGCTGTCAATTGCATATGTTCTCGTTGAAGATGAGTTGAGTCAGAGCAGCAACCAAAAACGTCACCAGGGTATTCCATAACAAAATCTTGAAAGTTGTACTGTTCAAAATCTTACCATCATCAGCATGCAAGTAAGGTTCAAGACAGGGCAGCCACAGTATAATGCTTATTTGTGACCTCTGCTCATGTTTGCTGCAGCACCTTGGGTTTCTAAAGCATCTTTAACATAGTGAACACCTTAAATGCTTCACAGCAATGAAAACAAAATGGACACCGGGCCAAAGGAAGTGATATCGTGGAGAGAAGGAATGTTCGGTTACCAACTGCTTAGAATAAATACTTTGTTCATTTTTTTGAAGACTGACAAGTGCTGTTTAATCAGTATTACTCTGCATCCTTGTAGGGAACAGTAAGTGCCTATTTGAGTGCCAAGTAAGCCTTGAGACGTACAGGAATCCATTGTATCATAATTTATCCAGCCAAGCATGCACTTACAAAGGGAACATTTCCAATCGTCACCAATAAGTCACAGAACCAGACTGTAACATGCACCAGATCCCGTGTTATTATCACATATACTTTTTTTAGCTTCCTTCCTTATATTTTCAACTCAGTGAGAATGTATTTATTTAGTACCTTATCATGTCTCCCAGGAAACCTTTCAAAGTACCCCCCATCTGAACTACTTTTGAAGCTCACTTGTTGCTGTTATGTAACCAGAGTTCAAAGTAAGACTTAAAGTAGTCTTCCTGCTCTTAGCTTTTTGGGTCTTTATAATGTGGAACTCATTATATCCTTTGTTTTTCTTTCCTTCTGTAATTTTCAGGTTTGTAAATCTGAAGTTTGGTATCACTTCATCACTAATGGACTAATGAGATGCAAATTTGAGCTCTGTAGCATTGATAGTTCTGGTGTTAAGGGAGCCCGTTGAGCTAAAAAACAATAGACACCTTCCTCCAATAATATGTTTGGTCTGGACTGATTGGCATATTGTACAAGGTGAACATGTGGGTTTTAATGTGTATGTCATGGAGTAGGCAGGTCACAACTTCAGTTGGTGTCCAGTACAAATTTGATGCCTGACCAGGCATTTTGAACTGAACTTACTCCTGACACTTTTCCTTAATTACAAACCATGTAACTTGTGGTCACCTACTGGAGAGACTCCCACACTGGCTCTATGTAAAGAAATCACCATTCAACTTAGAGGTCGGGTGCCCTATACTGTCTTCTTGCTGCTGCAGAGTTAATGGAAGTGTTAAAGATGTTGCTAGAAGTTGAGAATGTCAGAAGGAAGTGGTGCAGTCAATGTGTTTGAAAGACCTGCAGCTTACCACCTGCTGTCCATCACAGGACTTTTGTTGCATCTCCTCTTGCGGGGCAGCAGCCTGGCAAAATGGAGCAGAGGTAGTCGAGAAGACCAGCTACTCTCTAAGTTAGAAGGAGAAGGAACGCTCAGAGCAGGAAGCTGTATTCACCAAGGGTTCTTCAAAGAGAACTTATCTAACTGCACCTCAATTGAGAGCAGCCTGCTTGGTGGCGGTGCCTTCATCTGCAGCAAACCACAGCTGGCAGCAATGTCACTTCCTCAACCAGCAACTTCAGAGCAGGGTAAGGGCCACACTTCCAGTGATCATCAATGTCAGCAACACTTTCAATTTCCATACCACTGGATCCTTGTAGGCTGGAAAAGACATTACCAATATATTGTAGTTCGCCATATTGTTTTATTCACTCATGGGACACGTTCTCGCCGGCTGGGCCAGCATTTATTGCCCATCCCTAGTCGTCCTTACGAAGGGGGTGCTCAGTTGCTGTCTTGAACTACTGTGGTCCTTGTGCTGTAAGGTAGATCCACAGTGCCATTAGGGAGGGAATTCCAGGATTTTGACACAGCAACAGTGAAGGAACGGCAATATATTTCCAAGTCAGGATGATGAGTGGCTTGGAGGGGAAATTCCAGCTGGTTCCCATGAATCTGCTGCCCTTGACCCTCTAGATGGAGGTGGTCATGGATTTGGAAGGTGCAGTCTAAGGATCTTTGGTGAATTTCTGCACTGCATCTTGTAGATACAACACACTACTGCTACTGAGCATCGGTGGTGGAGGGAGTGGATGTTTGTTGATATGGTGTCAATTAAACAGGCTGCTTTGTCCTAGAAAGAGTCCAGCTTCTTGCATGTTTTTGGAGCTGCACCCATCCAGGCAAGTGAGGAGTATTCCATCACACTCCTGACTCCTTATAGATGGGGACAGTCTTGGGGAGTCAGGCGATGAGTTACTCATTGCAGTATTCCTAGCCTCTGACCTGCTGTAGCAGCCACTGTATCTGTGGTGAGTCTAGTTGGGTTTCTGGTCTATGGTAACGCCCAGATGTTAATGATGGGGTATTTAGTTGTGGTAATGCCATCGACTGTCAAGGAGTAATGGTTGGATTGTCTCTTATTGGAGATGGTCATCACTTGGCATTTGTCTGGGATGAAAGTTACTTGCCACTTTGAGCCCAAGCCTGAGTATTCTCCAGGTTATGTGCATTTGAACATGGACTGCTTCATTGTACATTGTACAATCATTGGCAAACATCCCTAGTTCTGACCTTGTGAAGGCAGGAAGGTCATTGATGAAGTCACTAAAGATGGTTGGGTTTAGACACTAGGGCACTACCCTGATGAACTCCTGCAGAGATGTCGCAGACCTGAGATGATTGACCTCCAATAAGCACAACTATCTTCCTGTGTGCCAGGTCCAACTCCAACCAGCAGAGATTTTCCTCTAATTCCCATTCATTCCAGGTTTGCTCGGGCTCCTTGATGCCATACTTGATCAACTGCAGCCTTGGTGTCAAGGGCAGTCACTCTCACCTCACCTCTGAATTCACTGTATGAACCAAGGCTATAATTTGGTCAGGAGCTGGGTGGCCCTGGCAGAACCCAGTCTGAGTGTCAGTGAGTAGCCAGCTCAGTTCACAAACAATACGGATTGTCCTATTCTGCAACTTGCCTTAGCTCATGAGGTCCATTCTAACTGCTTATAGTATTCTCTCAAATGCACCTCATATGACTTCCAGCATGGGTCCAAATTCTTCTGGATCCCAGAAATTGTCTGTGGGTTTTGCTCGTCTCCCTAAATTGACTGTGCCGGTCTTAAGCACATCCTTGTCTATCACAAGTGCTGTACTTGAAATTGTTACTTTTATCGGTTTTCCCAGCATTTTTTACGAATCATTATGTATTCCGCCGTCACCTCCTTCCCACTCTGTATGTGTGGTCATGATTCCTTTTATGTGCAAAAAGTACTCACTGTTAAAAAGTAAATGACTCTCCGTAGAGTTGTAGGGAACAGCACAGAATTTGCATCTACCTTACACCATCGCTGCCAGCAACAGACACCACTTTATGTTGAGTTGCAAACTTGTTTATTAAGATCATGCTTCTCTCTCAGGAAGCACCGTAACCTGCTGGCCCAGACATGTAGGTGACATGTTGTGCCGCTGAGTGGTGAGAAAGCATCTTGCTTCTATTTAACATGTGATGAATTTCTGACCTTGCCTGTTATCATAGAATGCCTACAGTGCGGAAGCAGGCAATTTGGCCCATCGAGTCCACACCAACCCTCCAAAGAGTATCGCATCCAGACCCAGTCCCCAGTTTGCCTGTCACCCCCCGCCCCCTATCTTATCCCTGTAATCCTGCATTTCCCATGGCTAAACCACCTAGCCTACACATCCCTAGACACTACGGACAATTTAAGCATGGCCAACCCATCTAACCTGCACATCTTTGGACTGTGGGAGGAAACTGGAGGAAACCCAAGCAGACATGGGCAGCATGTCCAAACTCCACACAAACAGTTGCCCGAGGGTGGAATTGAACCAGGTCCCTGGTGCTGTGAGGCAGCAGTGCTAACCACTGAGCCACCTAAATGTTGTCATTTGAGCTGGTGAATGGAAGTTCAAGATGTTCTTGCAGAGAGGGATTAGAATACAACCTGCTGAGAAAGGTTGGGTAAGGGCTCGGGTTAGAATTTGTATTTTTTTTTAAATCACTAACTTATGCCTAATGTCTTATCCCAATTATAGTATTTGTGAAGTTAATGCTTTCTTTGTGTGTTGTGGCTTTGTTTAAAAGGGTTGATAATTATTGAAGATACTATTGAATTCTTCTAATTTTGCTTCCATGCCCATCAAAATACCCTGTATGTCGACTCAAATACAGAAGACAACGATACAACGTGACTGTATCCACTAATAAGAATCAGTGAGAATGAAGAAGTAACCCACAAAAACCAATGGCAATGTTGGCAATAAGCAATTCACTTTGGCGTGAATTTAGTTTCACTGTGTTTTTGAGTCAAGAAAATTGTGCCCAAGGTAAAGGATCATGTTCTAGGAATCATTTAGAGTCCTGCACTCCAGTACTACAGATTTTGCTAAGTGACTACAGCTTGGACAGGAGAAAGTTCAAGAAGGAAAGGTCTGGAGATGAGGAACTTACAGCATAATTGACAAAAAGTGGGGATATGGGTCTAGAGGCTTGATTGCTTTGCTTTTTTGAACAGCTAAAACATACACATTATTGAGCATTGTGTCATAGCATTGACTTCATGCAAGTTGACTGCATTAGCAAAGAACTGATATCAGAACTTCCTGCACAGAAACTAACCATTTAACCCAACTTACCGCAATTGATGTTTATGCTCCACACAAGCCTCTTCCTACCCTACTTCATTCTTCACTTTCCTGCATATCCTTCTGTACATTTCTTTCTCATTAACTGTACTTACCAAGCAGCCCCTCAAAAGCATTTATTCTATTTGCTTCAACTGGTGGAAATGATAGCAAGTTTCAAATTCTAACTACTTATGGATAAAGAAATTCACCCTGAATTCCTTAATGAATTTAGCTGTCTTATATTTATGACCGAGACTTTGGCTCTCAAGGTGACCACACCTCCCTGTTCTATTTCATTAGAGACTGTGACATCAGTAGCAATCCCTCCCACACTGTTGCAACTTTCCAGTCTCTCCCAGTTCTGAGGTTCTCTGTTCCCTCCCCCTCCAATCCTACCTGTGCCCCATCTACCCTCTGCCCTCTATCTCAACTGTAAAACCCCTCTTGTAGCTACCCCACTGGCCAAAAAGGTGCCTCTCCACTCTCCCGGCAAACATTGAGGGGTGGGGGCAAAAAAGACTCCCTCTCTCCCTCTCTCCCTCTCTCCCTCTC
>NC_063354.1:16439413-16470748 GCF_021869965.1 Rhincodon typus
GATGCTGCTTGGCCTGCTGTGTTCATCCAGCCCTGCACCTTGTTGTCCCAGTCAGTGAGCATGTTGTTGACCAGCAATATTTGGTTCTCTGGCTTCAAATTTTGATAATAGGGAAGATGAGCAGAACTTATTGGAATTATGATCACCAACAATCTGTCCTGGACCACCCACATAGATGTGATGGTCAAGAAAGCATAACAGTGCCTCTACTCCCTCAGGAGGCTAAGGAAATTTGGCATGTCCATAAGGACCCTCGATAAAGTTTATAGGTGCAGCACAGAAAGCATACTGTCTGGATGCATCACGGCTTAGTACGGCAACTGCTCTCCCCAGGACTGTAAGAGACTACACAAAGTTGTGAACACAGCCCAGACCATCATGCAAGCCAACCTTCCAACCACAGAAGCCATCTACACTTCTCATTGCTGCAGAAAGGCTGTCAACATCATCAAAGACCCCTCCCACCCCAGTCATAATCTCTTCCAACCCTTCCATCAGGCAGAAGATACAAAAGCTTAAAAACATGTATGCAAAGATTCGAGAGCAGCTTCTTCCCCGCTGTTATTAGACTTCTGAATGGGCCCCTCAAATTTCAAGTCTAATGTTGATCTTGCTTTTTGTGCACCCTTTTTTGCAGCCATAACTTGTTTTCCTCATTCTATTCAATCACCCTATGATCTTTGTACTGCACACAAAACAAAACTTTTCACTGTAGTTAGGTACTTGTGACAATAATAAATCAAATCAAAATTTTATTCTCCAGCCCTCACTTTACTGGAAACTGACAGATGTTGTATGTAAAGCCACGACTGGGTGATAGTAATCTATAATGATACACAACTTTTGTTTGCCTGCATTTTTCTGATTTGTTCAATGGGTTGATTTGGTGGGTGGAGCCTGATGCACATGGGGTGCTTGGGAGCGTGCATGGCAGTAGAAAAGGGGAACTGTTATGTAAACCTATCTGACTCCAATTGCACGCTCCTGCCACTGAATGGTGCGAGTTTATTATTTAAAATATAAAAACAAAGAAGTAGAATATACTACCTCATAATGGGGACTGAAATCCACCTGTCTTGAACGAGAAACTACACTTGGTCTTGATGGCTGTGTGCAAGTCACAAGGAATTAAAAGATTTCAAACATTGGTAAGACAAGCTCAGCTTGCAGAAAACTAAGTTAGCATTACAATAGCAGTAACAAAATACCATGGAAGCTGCATTATATTCAATGCATAATTCCCTTGTTTTCTTCATCTTATTTTAAATATTAATTTTTAAAAGGTATCGCCAACTCCTTTATAATGCAGAAGTGAGAACAATCCAACAATGTGTTTTTAAAACCTTGAATGGACCAACTACAAAACCTTATGAGTTTAAGAGTGCAGAATATGTTCAGAGGAGGGCACCACACCCAGCTACATCCCAAAAATATTCGTTTTTACTGCCCAGATTACAGTGTGTTTAAAATGTGGTGGGATGTAAAAATATCTGTGACAACTGAAACTTGAGACAGAGCGCAGCAGCTTCCTGCCACATTTACAGTCCGTCATATTAATGTTGTTACCCAACACTCAATCCCTGATCGTAGGCTGCTGAATTCAGACCCTGGCTGCTAATCAGTCAGGGACTCAAACTAGCATCCAGAATTCAAATGCAGCCTGGGGCTTAGTACAGCACTGGACACTGTTTATGAATAAGTTTCAAGAGTAACAGCGACTAAAAGTGACTGTGTCCAGGAGACAGTCTTAAGCTGTGTCAAATCTCCTGAACACAATGTTTTCTATGCAAAAGTATTGAAAGAAATTGGTCAGGAAATTGCAAATCATAATTTTCTTTCAAGAATTATGCTGTTGGGGTTTGAATTGCATAAGACATTATTAATTGTAAGGAGGAGAGAGAGCAGAACCATTTTAAAATCACTGGCAGGGAGTTTCTATAACCAGCTGGAGAGTTATTACACTAAATAAAAACCAAAAGAACTGTAAATCCGAAACAAAAACAGAAGTTGCTGGGAAAGCTCAGCAGGTCTGACAGCATCTGTGAAGAGAAATCAGAGTTGACATTTCGGGTCCAATGACCCTTCTATAGAACTGATGGTAGCTAGGAAAATGTTCATTCAAATGCAGAAGATAGGGTGGGGGGGAGGGGCGAAAGGTGTAAACAGTAAGTGGGGATAGAGCCAAAAGAGAGAAAAACAGTTGGACAGAGAAAGGAGTGGATAACGATCTGGCTAGGACACTGAATAGCTGTTAGTGGAGACTGTTAGTGGCTAACAATAGGTGGTGTATAATAGCAGACTGTGTGATAACAATGCCCGGTGTCTGGTGTTGGGGACTGGGACGTGGGAGAGTTCAGGCCATGAAATTATTGAACTCAGTGTTGAGTCCTGAAGACTGCAGGGTCCCCAGGTGGAAAATGAGGTGTTGTTCTTCCAGCTTGAACACTGAAGCAAGTCTGAGACAGAGATGTTGGCCAGGGAACAGGGTGGTGTGTTAAAGTGACAAGCAACAGGTAGCTCAGGGTCTTTTTTGTGGGCGGAATGGTCTATGCTTTGTTTCCCCAGTGCAGAGGAGATCACATTGTGAGTAATGAATGCAGTAGAGTTGCAGACTGCATAGAGATGGAAACCTTGTCCCTGACACTGAAGATTTTAGATTCAGGATTACTCCCTCAGTGCCCTGAATTGTTAGAGGTGCAATCTGTTGTCTTTCCAATGATATATTAAATAATGATTCTGCTGACTCAGTTAGACGTATTTAACATCTTGACACAATTAGAAACAGAGGGGAGAATCAGCTGGTGTCATAACCACTGTTTATCTATTGACCAAATTCACCAAAACACATTACCTGTTTTTACCTGTAGTTTGCAGGAGCCATTCCCTCTGGAACCCCCTGTCTTCAGCATACATATATAAGCATCCAGTATGTCTTCTTCACCACCCTGTCCACCTGTGCTGACAGCTTCAGGAATCTATGGACTTGTACACCAAGGTCCCTTTGTTCCTCAGTGCTCCCTGGAGACCTTGTTTATTCATTATGTATTTCCTTCCCTTATTAGACCTCCCAAAGTGCATCATCTTGCACTTATCAGGATTAAATTCCATCTGCTATTGCTCTGCCCAACTTATCAGCTGCTCAGTATCAGACTTGTTGCCCATGTGTATGAACACTAGTTTTATTCCTCTTTCTCTGTTTGTATTTCTCCTCATACAGCAGACACGCCCGATGTGTATATTGTGGAACGGCTGTTTTCCAGCAGCCTGGTGGTCATTGTCAGCCTCTCCACACCACAGAGGATGAATGTTTATCATTTCAAGAAAGGGACTGAGATCTGCAACTACAGCTATTCAAATACCATCCTTACTGTCAGGCTGAACAGACAGGTAAGAGTAGTCACAGATTGGCAGAAAACTGCTAACTTCAGCTACGTCAGCTACACCCTGTCACAGAAAAATCAGTGAATGAGATAATAAAGGTTACCTTTCGGTCATATACAGAATATACTTTATAAGATTCAGGTTAGAAGGGCATGCGGTATTAAGTAGCTGCCTTTTTCAATTGTAAGGTTGTTTTGCATATGCAACAGTATTTCGTAGTCAAACAAAATGCTGGCAAGTAAAGTGAAGCTTTTGTATACTTTGGTACCAATTCTGAGAGAGTATTGATCTTCCCAACACTTTCATAGAATCGTACATTGTAGAAGAGGCCTTTTGGACCATTGAGCCTGCACCGACACTTGAGAAACATTTGACCTTCAACCTAATCCCATTTACCAGCACTTGGCCCATAACCTTGAATGTTATGATGTGCCAAGCACTCATTCACATACTTTTTAAACAATGTGAGGCAACTTGCCTCTACCCCACCCTCTGAGGCAGCATATTTCAGGCTATCGCCACCCTCTGGGTAAAAAAGGTTTTCCTTACATTCCCTCGAAACCTCCTGCCCCTCACCTTGAACCCATGTGCCTTTGTGACTGATCCTTCAACTAAGGGAACAGCTACTCTGAATTCACTCTGTCTATGCGCCTCATAATCTTCATAGAATCATGCAATCCCTACAGTGGGGAAACAGGCCCTTCGGCCCAACAAGTCCACACCAAACCTCAGAGCATCCCACCCAGACCCATCCCCCTATAACTCACCTAATCTACACCTCTGTGAAACACTACGGGCAATTTAGCATGGCCAATCCACCTAACCTGCACATCTTTGGACTGTGGGAGGAAACCGGGGCACCCGGAGGAAACCCACGCTGGCACTGGGAGAATGTGCAAACTCCACACAGACAGTCGCCCAAGGCTGGAATCGAACCCGGGTCCCTGGCGCTGTGAGGCAGCAGTGCTAACCACTGTGCCACCATATCTTGTTCAAGTCAATCAGATCATCATTCAGTTTTCTCCACTCCAATGAAAGCAACCCAAGCCGACCCAACCTTTCCTCATAACTTAGATTTTCCATCCCAGGCAGCACTTTGGTGAATCTCCTCTGCACCCCCTACACATCACATCCTTCCTGTAATGTGGCGACCAGAACTGCACACTGTACTGTAAGCTGTGGTCTCACCAAATTCTGAGCAACTCCAACATAACTTCCCTGCTTTTTGTAATCAATGCCTGGATTGATAAAGGGCAATGTCCCATATGTCTTTTTCACCACCCTATTATCATGTCTTTCTGCCTTCAGAGTTCTATGGACAAACACGCCAAGGTCCTTTTGTTCCACAGAACGTCCTAGTGTCATGCCATTTATTGAATACTTCCTTGTCAAGTTATTTCTTCCAAAGTATATCACCTCACACTTCTCAAGGTTAAATTCCATCTGCCACTTATCTGTCCATTTGACCATTCCATTTATATCTTCTTGTAGCCCAAAAAACTCAATCGCACTTTTAACTACCCGCCCAATCTTTGTATCATCCACAAAACTTACTAATCCAACTCCCCACACAGTCATCTATGTCATTTATATAAATGGCGAATAATAGGCGATCCAGCACAGACCTCTGTGGAATGCCACTCGACGCTGACTTTCAGTTACTAAAGCAGCCTCTGTCAGCACCCTTTGTCTCTATAACTGGGCCAATTTTGAGTCCACTTTATCAAATTACCCCATATCCTTTGTGCATTTGCCTTCTTGAAATGTGTTCTATATGAAACCTTGTCGAAGGCTTAGCTGAAATCCATACTAACTACATCGACTGCACTACCCTCATTGGTACATGAATAGGAAAGGTTTAGAGGGAGATATTAGGAACTGCAGATGCTAGAGAATCTGAGATAACAAGGTGTAGAGCTGGATGAACACAGCAGGCCAAGCAACATCAGAGGAGCAGGAAGGCAAAGAGATAGTAGGAACGGCAGATGCTGGAGAAGGGTCATTTCTGAAGAAGGGTCTAGGCCCGAAACGTCAGCCTTCCTGCTCCTCTGATGCTGCTTGGCCTGCTGTGTTCATCCAGCTCTACACCTTGTTATCTAAGGTTTAGAGGGATATGGGCCAAATGTAGTTAATTTGGAAAACCTGATCTGCGTGGACGAGTTGGACCAAAGGATCTGTTTACGTATTGTATGACTCTATGACATGCTTGGTCACCTCCTCAAAAAATTCAGTCAAATTCTGAATCTGACAAAGACATGTTGACTATCCCTGATCAAGCTTCACCTCTCCAGGTGGAGATAGATGCTCTCCTTCAGAATTTTCTCCAATAGTTTTCCTACCACTGACATGAGACTCACTGGTATGTAATTCTCTGATCTATCTCTACAACCCTTTTTAAATATTGGAACCATACTAGCTGTTCTCCAGCACTGTGGCATATACCCCATGGCCAGAGAGGAATTAAAAATTTGGGTTCGTGCCCCTGCAATCTCCTGTCTTGCCTGCCCCAGCAGCCTAGGACACAATTCATCCATGAACCTGCCAACACCTCCAATACAAGACAACAAGGTGCAGAGCTGGATGAACACAGCAGGCCAAGCAGCATCATAGGAGCAGGAAGGCTGACGTTTCGGGCCTCGACCCTTCATCAGAAATCAGAATTAGGCCCAAAACGTCAGCCTTCCGGCTCCTATGATGCTGCTTGGCCTTCTGTGTTCATCCAGCTCTGCACCTTGTTGTCTCGGATTCTCCAGCATCTGCAGTTCCTACTATCTCTGATTCAATTTTAACACCTCCAATACATTGTCCTTCCCTATGTTAATTTGAGCAAGCACCTCGCAGTCTCTCCCCTGGGTTCCGTACCTTCATTCTTCATTCTCTTCAGTGAAAACTGATGTAAAGTATTGGTTCAATACTCTACTAATGTCCTCTGGCTCCATCCACAGATTGCTCTCTTTGCCCCTAATGGGCCTTACTCTTTTCTTGGTTATCCTCTTCCCAATGATATACTTACAGAATATCATGTGATTTTCCCTACTTTTACTAGCCTCAGCTTTCTCATATCCTTTCTTTGCTTTCCTAATTGCTTTCTTAAGCTCCAACTTGCACTTCCTGTACTGCATTAATGCCTCCGCTAATTTGCTCCCCTTGTATCTGCTTAAAGCCTCTGTTTTCCTACTCATTGTATCCTGAATATTTATAGTCATCCATGGTTCTCTGGGCTTTTTACTCCTTCCTGTCACCCCAGAGGGTACATATTGGGCTTGTACCCTCCCCATTTCCTTTTCAAAGCTCACCCCCCCCACCCACTACTCTTCTGTAGATTTCCCCACTATTAGCTGTTCCCAGTCTACTTTGGCCGTATCCTGCCTTATTTTACTAAAATCCACTCTCCTCCAATCCAAAATTTTGTTCTTTTTATCCAATTCACATTTCCATACTGTCTCTTTCCGATCAATGGTTATAGTTTGAGGTAAGGCCTACGAGCCAACAGCCTCAGACTCACCCTTGACTTCAAGTTTTAAAGCAATAAGTACTTGCTGATGAAGCAAAATGGCTTATAGGTTCAGGAATAAAATCAGTAGTGCACAGGATTATGTACAATGTAACTATACCATGCAAGACGGCCATCAAAGTGAATTCTGACATGTATTTTACTGAGATCTATTTTCTTGAAAGTAGAAAGCTCTTTCTGCCTGTCACCATCATAAAGCTTTTATCATTTCTCAGTCATTACGTTCTCCTCTGTCACAACTTCACTCCAGAACTTGAGTATATTCGTTTTTGTTCGTTCATGGGATGTGGGTCTCAGATGTGGATGGGCCAGCATTTGTGGCCTGTTCCTTATTCCCCTGAACTGAGTGGCTTGCTAGGGCATTTCAGAGGGCAGTTAAGGATCAACCACATTGCTGTGGCTTTGGAGTCACATGTAGGCCAGATCAGATAAGGACTGTAGATTTCCTCCCCAAAAGTACATTAGTAAACCAGATGGGTTTTTAGGATAAGTGACAGTGGTTACTTGATCACCATTAGACCAGCCTTTTAAAAATTCCTGATTGTTTCATTGAAATTAAATTTCACTATCTGCCTTGGTTTGATTAAAACTCATGTCCCCAGAATTATGAGCCCAGTGACATTACCACTCTACCACTGCCTCCTCTATCTGATACCCCAGTGCAGTGTGAGGAGTGCTGCATTTGCAGAGATCCCACTTTTAGATGAGACGTTAGGTTCTGGACTTGTCTGCCCACTCAGCTGAATGAGAAGATGTATTTGATGGGGATGGGGGATTCCTGTGACATGGCGAACATTTATTTTTCTGCTGTTTGTGGAAAATGTGTGTAAACCAGACTTCAAAAGTATTTCAGAGATAGAAAGAACTGCCGATGCTGGAGTCAGAGATAACACAGTGTGGAGCTGGAGGAACACAGCAGACCAGGGAGCATCAGAGGAGCAGGAAAGTTGACATTTCGGGTCGGGACCCTTCTTCAGTATTTTGTTGGTTTAGAATCACTTTAATATATCGCGAGATCATGTAATGTACTATTTAAAAGCAAGTTACCTCTTTCATTCTCATCCAACCCCCAACACGACCAGTTGTCAACAGCACTTCATTATTTTGTAAATTTAAAGCAGACTCTGCACTCTAGATAACCACCAAAATATTTCTTTTAGTGCAGTTGTACATTGTTAGTGGTACATATGCTGCTTTCGATTTGTTACTTGATAGTCCAGGGCCAGTTTTAGTGTCAAGTATGACAGCTGTTATTTTCCAATGTAATAATATTTTCTGGCTAAATGTAATTGGATTAATTTGAGATTTTAATTCAAAATGTGTTGGCTAGACTATTCTGAATTGAGGAAAGGCTGGCTATATTTTTCAATCTGTTGTATGCTTCATGTAATTCTGCTTCTATCAGAAATTTAATAGGCTTAAATGCAAATCATAAGAGAAACAGCCCAGACAGTCTGCATTGGTATTTATCATTCACACAGGCAGCTTGGATTGAGATTTAATCCTTAGGTGTGTGCTGTAACGAGATGTATACCAGCAGAGTGCAGTGTGCTGTTTCAGAGATGCTAGTTGACCACTCTGTTTTAATGTGCAAGCTTAAAAGCACTTCTTCAATTGTTGCAGGTATATTGCTAATCAAGACCAAATAGTATCTAAACCCTGACGTTGTGGAGTCATCGGATCGTTACAGCATCAAAAGATGCCCTTCGGCCCATCATGTCCACACTGGTCATTAAACATGCATCTATTCTAATCCCATTTGCCTGTAGCGTTGTATGCTATGTTTTATCTAAGTCATTCTTAAATGGTTTGAGGCTTCCTGCCTCTACCACTCTTGTAGGCAGAGAGTTCCAGATACTGGAATTAAAAACAACTTTCCAAAAATCCCCTCTGAATCAATGTCGCTCAGAATTTTGTCCACCTCAGTCAGATTTCCCACAGCTTTTAGCCTTATGTTCAACTCACTTTTAACATAAAGTTTACTTTCTCACCACAGAGGCTGGTAGTTTGTTTGGAGGAGTCCATCCATATTCATAACATCAAGGATTTGAAATTACTGAAAACTATTCAGGATATACCACCAAATCGCACAGGTGGGTTAAACAGTTTGAAATCAGTCGCTAAGTATCTGGACTCAAAATTCCAGAAGGTTCCTTTGAGTCACTACAGTTTTTCTGTAGCATATTAGGATGAAAATGAGAGAATAGTATACAGAATTTTACAAAACGTACAACCCCAGAACAGGTCAGACAGTCCAACAATCTCTGCTGGTGTTTATATTCAACTCGAGCCATCTTCTTAACCTCCTCCCCCACCCCTTAAATCTAACCCCATCAGCATCTCCTTCTATTTTGATCTCAAACTCCCCTTGACTGGATCTTTTCTGTCCATCTCAACTATGTGTTGGTATGTTCCTTGTTTTAACCATTCTTTGGGTAAACCTGTTTTCTCTTGTTGCCCTGGACTCCAAATGTTCTGATCAGTCATGGGTTTACAAAGTAAAAGCAATTAATCCAATCAATTTGACTGGTTGTATTTGATTTATGTCTCAGTTATTTTACCCGATTTATTTAATCCTCTGAAGAGAGGCAGCAGCTTTTAAAAAGTTCTGTCACTTTTAGTTGTATTCTCAAAAGAAGAAGTAACCTGTTGGAACTTCCTAGATGTAATATTGACAAAGTCAAAAATGCTGAAATATGTCTGAAGCAAAGTAGTTTCCAACAGCCACAGTGGTGTTCAGTTTAACACAGCAATAGTACAGTTCACAACTTTATGCACAAATATAATAGGCCTGTTGTTTGGTAACATGGATGAAATCATATGTCACTAGTGGAGCCTAAAAATGGATGTGAGCAGCAAAGAGAATTTTGAATCACAACTGATCTGGTTAATGTTTAATCCAAATACAGGGCCGTTTTCCAGGTAACAGAGGTGATTCACATTCTTATGGAGCTCTTCTGATGCTACAAAAATTTTAATTTGTACCCTTTTTCCCCTTGCCCACTAGGTTTTACCTGATGCATGTCCCTACTGTATCTGCTTTGTCAGAATCTAAATCTGTCCTTTCTACGTAGATATGTCTGGCAGCTATTTTCTCTTTGAAGAAATCTTTTGGAAAGAGGCAGAAGGGAAGATGGAGATAGAAACTGAAACCAACAAGCAGAAGTAACCACTTGTCCAAGAAAGAGGGAACATATGAGAGAAGTAGGATGTGGCCTACAAAGTCAGTGATGAACTGGAGACCTCACCTTGTTCTTTGAATGACCATAGTCTGCAATTGAAATGTCAATAACGCAATGTCTTTGTTAGCAGCAATGATGCAGGAGTACAAGTTCAGCCACATTTTCAGTGAGGTAACAGCAATGAAGTGGGAGAGGGTCTGAGGAAACTTCCAGCCATTATCCAAACTGATCTTTCACTGTGTGAATACAGCATTAAGATCAGCACTTTCAGATAAGATGTGAAATTGGCCCGTTTTGTCTGGCTGGGCGAATGTGAAAAATCCCATGACACTATTTGAACATTTTGAATGAATCTCTCCTGTTGCTCGGGTCAAGCATTTATTGCTCAATTAATACTATCAAACTGACTATACTTCCTGTTTCTCAAATTTCTGTTTGTGGAACCTTGCTATTCCCAGAATTGACTACCCTGTTTGCTAACAATTTGTTAAACTTCAGAAGTAATTTATTGGCTGTGAAGCAATTTGATTACCACCCAAGGATATAAACCATACTATCCTGAAGCAAATTCTTGTTTTATTTCCACCATTTGATTGGAGTGAGATTTAAGACTTTGTTTCACACCCTGCTCTGCTTTAGTTGTTCACTGTGCTGTCCTTATTCGTGACTCATCTGATGCTGATTATTCTTTCAGTTGCACCATCATTTTAAATTGTCTACCCTCTCCCTTTAGTACAATTCAGAAGCTATTTGTGTACCATATTATCTGAGTCTCGAGTATTTCTGTGCTCTGACTTGACTCACACTTTACTCAGTTCACTCCTGAGTACATCACCAGTACAAATCACACACTGAGCTTTCTGACATCTTGTTTTGTCTGTTCTTTCCAGGACTTTGTGCACTTTCCATCAATCATTCTAACTCCTACCTGGCATATCCTGGGAATGCCACAATAGGGGAGATAGTGATTTACGATGCAAATAACTTGGTGAGTCTGTAATTACAGGGTAAGTGGTTGACAATAATGTTTATATGACAACTGAGTATTTTAAACTTGTAGAGAGTAAGAGAATGAGTATTCCTTTTCACTTTCTGTGATTTTCATCAGTTGGCATGATAAGATGGTTTAAGATCAGATCTTGGTTGATTTTGGCTGGTAGCTTCCTCCTAACTTTGAGGTGTAACAAAGATGGCAAGATGTGCTCCATATTAAGTTCTGGCTGAGTGAGATTACGAAATCTTTATCCATTGAGTTCCAGTGACTTTTGAGAGAATGATTCAAATTCAAGCCTTTTGCATGACAGACCAATCCAGTATCACAAACTGGGTAGCACAGTCATCCCTGAGTCAGATATGATTTCAAGCTGCTCTCCACAATTGTTGCTGGCAGTTCAATTCATTAAAACTGGAGGCTGTTGCTGGACACTATCAAAAAGGCAAATATTTGTGACAAGTGTAAGTGTAGGCAGCAGCACCCCTGCACAGTTCCAGACACGCTACGTAACCACGTAAACTTCTGATGAACTCATACACAAAGGCAACACTGCGCACCTGCTGAGGAGAGCCACAATACTGAAATGAGCTTCAGCAGGGGGAGTGAGAATGATGTGGGCGGGGTTGGGGTGAAAGGAGAGCGAGGGCACTCTCTCTCTCCCCATCACATCTCTCCTCGCCCCCGTCTACGCCCTCTTCCTCTGCCCCACTCTCTCTCCTCTCTCACTCCCTCTCCTTTCCCTCCTCCTCTCACCTCTTCTCCTCTCCCGCCCTCTCTTCCCTTCTCCATTGTCTTTCCCTGTCTCTGTTCCTCTGCCCCACAATCTTCCAATCACCCCCTGTTTCTACCCCACTACCCACAGCCACGCTCAATTAAACCTGAACTTGTTGGAATATATGGATTTAAGTAGTGCGTCGTGCATGGTGTCAGTAATAGCATATAAACCAACATTGAATAATTAGAGTCATAGAGTTATACAGCATGGAAACAGGCCCTTCAGTTCAAGTCGACCATGCTGTTCAAGTATTCTACACTGAACTAGTCCCATTTGCTTGCTTTTGACCTGTATCCCTCTAAACCTTTCCTATCCATATACCTGTCCAAATATCTTTTAAATGTTGTAACTATACCTGCCTCTGCCACTTCTTCTGGCTGCTAATTCCAACACGCACCACCCTCTGTAGAAAAAGTTGCCTCTCAGGTCCCGTTTAAATCTTTCCCCTCTCACTTTAAACCTATGCCCTCTAGTCTGGGGCTCCTCTACCCTTGGAAAAAGACCTTTGCTATTCACCTAACCTGTGCCCCTCATGATTTTATAAACCTCTGAGATCACCCCTCAACCTCCTACACTCCAGGGAAAATGTCCCAGCCTCTCGAACCCTCCAGTATCGGTAATGTCAATGTAAACTTTTTCTGTACCCTTTCCTGTTTAATACCATCTTTCCTACAGCAGGGCAGCCAGAATCGTACACCGTATTCTGAAAGTTGCCTCACCAGTGTCCTGTACAGCTACAACATGACTCCAAGAAGAGAAATGGAATTTCAGAAATTCAATCCTCAAACATTACTATAATAGATTACCCAGTCATGTGTCAAATTACAAGTTGGCTGTCATCTATTTAGACGTTACAACTGTGACTACACTTAAAAGTAATTGTTCTGAAGAAGGGTCATTGGACTCAAAATATTAACATTGTTTTTCTCTCTACAGATGCTGCAAGACCTGTTGAGTTTCTCCAGCACTTTCTGTTTTGGTTTGTCTTAAAAGTAATTTGTTGCCTGTAAAGTGCTTTGGAGCTTCCTGTGCTGTCACCGGGTGCTATATAAACATGACTGAAAACTTGCATCCAATCTGAATAAACAACTTTGTTTATTAAATTCTCTGGTTAAAATCTGTCCAGCCTTGCCCAAATCATATTATTTTAATTAGCTGTCATTTTTGTCTGTTTATATCCTACCAGCACAGCATTTCTGTAATTCCTGCACATGATGGTCCACTTGCTGCACTGACCTTCAACTACACAGGTTCAAAACTGGCAAGTGCCTCGGAAAAGGTATTGTAGAATCCTAGAACATTTCCGGCTCAGAAGGGCGACATTTGGCCAGTTATGCCATGCCAGCTGTCTGCAAATGTCCCTCTTCCAATTACGCGGTTTTCCTTTGACATTACTCCTTGCCCTGGTCTGTGACTAACCTAAACCATTTGATACCATGACCACCTTTTCCTAAATGTACCTCGACTGACAATTGATTCATTTGGATCACCTTACTCAAGCCCCAGAACCAGATCTAGCATGCCTCGTTTCTTATTGGGTTGGGGACACACTGATCAAGAACACTCTCCTGCACTTCAGAGATTCTTCCCCCTCTTCCCTATGATTATTCTAATGCAACCTGGAATAGCAATAGTGTAAGGTCCGCACTAAGTTTGTCATGATTGTATAGTTTTTGTACATGTCTGTTATATTCATGCATATGTGCTCCTCTGTGTTGTTCTCACTATGTGGTGGCCTATAGAATGTAGCCAGTAGTGTATCTCTATTGTTTCCTGACTCTGTCTAAATATCATATGCCCTTAACACTTCCTGACATCATCTCTGTCCAGCACTGTAACATCTTAATCAATGACACCTCCTTTCCTGTCTTTCCCAAACAATTGCATCCAGTCATTATTTTGTAAGCAGTGCTGCCCCTTTTTGAGCCATAACTCTGTTAATGCTACAACAACATCTTCCTTTGTTGCTATCTGTGCCTGTAGTTCAACAACCTTTATTTATCACACTCCACACATTCATATAGATGCAGGGTAAATCTAATTTAGGCCCCACTGCCTTCCTGCTTTTCCTGAATTAACCTAATGCCTTCCTGTTTCTTATTGCAGTTCTATTTCTCTCTCCCTGTAATTTGTGCACCTTCTACCTCCTTTTACATTGTTGCATGGTATTCATTCCCCTGCCAAATTTGTTTAAACTTTCCCAAACATTAGCAAACATCCCATGAGGATGTTTCTGTTAGCTCTGAGAAGTTCAACCAGTCCATTTTGTACAGGTACCATATTCCCACAAATTGGCCCAATAAACCAAATATCTATAGCCCTCCATCCACACCATCTTTCCATCCATACATTTATCTGCTCTATCTTCCTATTTCATTGATTCCTTAACATGTAGAACTGCAATTAATCCAGAGGTTGACATTCTGCTTGCGATTCTCTTCCTTGCCTCCATAAAATTATTCTTAATTGCTCAACTATTTAATTGTATATTCCTTAACCCTATTACAATTTTGCATTTCTGATAAAGTTAGTTGTGAAGGTTACCATAACAATCACCACCAGATGATTACTGGGTTGAATATAAAACAATCACCTTTCAAAAACATAGACCAAATTCATAATTTTTATTGGCCAAAAGCTTTTAAAAAGGAAATAAGTTATCTTCCCTCACTAAGGTCTCAAAAATATATTCCCATCATTGACTTTTCCAGTTGTCACCATATCTCAGTGTGGAATGTGTAACAGTGGGCTCAGTGATTAGCTTCCTATTCGACTGTGATACCTCTCAGGCATCAACCACAAGGGCACCTAGAGACAGGACCTGTTCTGAGCGTGGAAGGGAGTCTCCCTGTGACTGACAGGGTGGGGAGAGAGAACTCCTGACCAGTGTCCAGACAGGCTTTGTGGGTGAGAGGGAAGAGAAGAGAGATGATGTTTTAGAAGAGAAGAAATAGAGTCTCCTAGCCACTGGTGAGGGGAGTCTTCTGTTGTTTGTCTGGGGGTGGTGTCTCCCAATCAAAGTGGGGAGAGTGTAAGTAATTTTCCCTTTTCCTCAATATATTCTCAATTCTACTCCTTCCCACTCATTCATTAGTGCCTGAAAATTTACTTGACGTGCTTTAAGGTTTGATCCTGTGTCCCAACTTTCCACTTAGTGAAAGGATTTCATCAGTGCTGATCAACATTTCCATCCAGTCGTATTTTAGGGACTGAGTAAAACCTTCTCTGACGTTACAAGAATTATATTTTTTTAATGTATTATTCTGTTTCTGGGCCTATTCCACCCTGTATAGTTATTTTTCTTGAGCAAGTTGCTGAAAGTGCACAATAGCAGCAGAGGGTGGTTAAATCTCATTTCCCTTTTTTATGTGAAAACATCTGCACTGAGTTCAGGAACTCTTGTTTGCTTTTGCTAAATTGGCATTTCGCTTCATGGAGACAAACTTCCCCGTTCTTGACTGCCTCAGCATGTTTTATGCTTGCACATTTACTTCTAGTCACCCGGAGCTTTAGACACTGTGAATATCAGAATAATTTATCACATGATGCAGTGAGGGTTGTTAGTGTGTTGTCCGATTTATTGGACTTTGAAAATAATGCAGTATTGCAGATTTGAAGTTTAGCTGGAAAACAATTAATTATAGCAGGAGATTTGGAATAATCAAGCTTTTTATGAAAAGTTTGTAACCTTTTGAAGTACTTGACTGATATCAGTGGTTTAATGCCCTTTTTCTGTGATTACAAATTGTGAAGATTCACTCACTCACTAAATATTCTGCAGGGGACTGTTATTCGTGTCTTTTCCACTCCTGAGGGAGAGAAACTGTACGAATTCAGGAGAGGAATGAAAAGGTAATTTCAGGCAAGGATTCAAAATCCAATGAAGTGACAATGTTGATTTTATATTTGTGTTTACTTTGGTTCTATTCATAAATGTATTTTCTTCCGTTTTATGTTCCCATTTATTGTCCTCACAACAAGTTTGGCCTGGATAGCAGGCAGATATTGGGCCCCTAGCCTATTACATTACTACTTTGAGTTGACTGTGAAAGCTTTATCCTTTGATTCCCTTCACTTTCTGGGAATGATCTGAGCCTGAGATAATAAATGTGGAATAGTTGTGACCTTGTGCTTCCTCCCAGCCATTCGAGAAGCTGCAATCATGGAGTAATAGAGTCATCATCTGAACACTATCCATGTCCTATGTTGGATTTTGCACAAGTAGGAAGTAATTGTTTGCTGTGCTACATGTCAGACCCTTTCAGTAGCTCAGAGTATGTATCTAGTCAGTAATTTAAGCACGTGAACCACGGAAGTTGCAGCTTTGATCCCTGGTTTGTGCGGAATTAGCTCATCTCATCTGAGAATCACAGGAGGGGTACCATTGTAGACCTCAGCACTCCAGGAGATATTTTCTAATCGATCTGTTCGGGGATGTCAATGTACATCTCTGGAGCAGGTGGGCCTTGAACCTAGGCCTTATGGGTCAGACGTAGGAACACCACCACTATACTACAAGAGTTGTCTCAGCACCCCTGGATTGGGCCACACCTGATTATCGTCTACAGACCAGCACCACCCTCATGTTGTAGGAGCACATCTGAGAGATCTGGCAGATACTGGAGCAATGCAGACTTACTGTCTGGCAGTGGGATCTTGAGCCTTGTAAAACAACAAATGCTTGTTAAAAACAATGAGGTAACTTTACTCCTGAGAGAGTAACCTAGCGACATTTTAAAGGAAGTCAGTTCCCTTCAGAATCATTGCCTTTCTGCTGAGCTTCTGTTGTGCTGTGCCTCAACAGATCATCTATTAGCTTTTACCTGTATATAAAGGTGTAAAGGGTAAAATAGGTAGAATTCTAATTCTAAAGGTGCAGTGGGTAAAATTTGCACTGGAATTCAATCCCAGACACACAAGCCTTTAATGTAGAGGTATACACAGGCCGTTTACTATGGCCTCACTACCAGAATTCAGAAAAGTGTTACTAATGAAGTGAAAACTCAGAATAACAACTTGTACACTACATTTTTGTCTTCCTTTAGGGATCACAGAATTTCTCCTTTCTGCCCAAAGAATTTTGGGAATAGGTTATTTTGAAGCGGACATTAGACACGGGAGTACTTTCTCACAGAACTACATTTATCTCTACCACATTATGATTTTGATACAGTGTAATTTTTCTTCTGCAACAGGTATGTAAATATTGGCTCACTGGCTTTCAGCGGAGACTCCCAGTTCCTGTCAGCATCAAGTAATACAGAAACTATTCACATCTTCAAACTTGAACAGCCCAGCCAGAGGTACAGTAGTCCTTCAGAATTTCCCCCAAGTAAGGCTGGACTAGACATTTAATCATTCACATTACTTTCTGTCGGGACAGTTTAACTAATAGGAAGGGCCAAGTCCAGAGTTCTAATGTTGTTTTTCTTTCAGTATAGGCTCCGCTACACAAATTCAGATAGTTTATGCCTGACTCATGCACTGTGTCATTTTGTTTACCCCATGTCTACTGATTCCAGCGACCTTCCTCGTTTCTCAGTCTTAATAGTACAAAAACAGAGATTTGCATCTGACTGTATAAATAGTCAATCTGTCTATCTGGCTGCTTTAATCACTAAAGTACTAGCATATGTATTCAGGGAATTAATGTGGAATTAGTTTAATAGGAAGATTATGCAAAAATGAACTCTTGGCAACACCAACTGAGTCTTGAGTTATTCTGTCTGTGTTCTTGCAAGAATAGTTGTCCCAAATACTGACTGCATATGTTGAATATGTTGTTCAGCACAGGCAGTGTAAGTGAGGGAGATTTGTCTAGTAGCAGCCCACCAGTAATGATGAGACGTGACCACCTCAGTCAGCAATTTCAGTTCTCTTTACGTGGCCGCTAGGTGCTGTACTATCTCTCTAGATGCCAAAACAGACTCCTGTATCACACATAAAGGCAGACAGCCACCATCATGCCTGATGTCAACACTTACATGTTGACATTTGGAAGAGAGAATGGCTGAGGAATGAATTGAACTTGTCTGTGTTGTTCCATGTTCATGACATTCTGGAAACTTGTTGTTCTGGATTCTAGATAATTTGGGCAAGATACCACAAAGCTATCAACAATCAGATGTATGTACCATCGGGACATGGGTACAATTACTTGATCGTAAGCTATGACCACACGGATGGTGACTATATGAGCCGTTATGCCATTTCTGGCTCTTTGAAATATCTATCGAAATGGTCTCACTCCCTTAATCTTTATGCTTTGCAAGTTTTTCTTCAAATGTTTATCCAATCATTTTAGAAAGTTACCACTGAAGAGGCTTTTGTTCTGAGTTTTCTCCCGACTCCCCGGTTCTTTTGCTAATTATCTTAAAGAAGAAGTTAGAGAAAAGGAAGGTATGCTTAGACTGATGGTGTAGGAAGGTGGCTTAACATTCCTGGAGCATGGATCAGTTCTTCAGGGAGTTCAGAGCTGTGCAGGCTTCCACAGAGCTGGAACCAATTTCTTCACAGGGGTTCACTAGTGTTGTAGGAGTTAGTTTAAATTATAATAGAGAGGACACCAGGCTATAACATTAGAACGAGGAAACAAGGTGCAAAAGGATTTGGGGAGACAGATAATATTAAAATAAGAAGTTGTGTAGTCTTAAGTGGTGTCCAATTAAAAGGAAATATAAGACATTTTCAGACAAATTTGCAAATGGATGTGTATCAATCCACTAGGTACAGTAATGAAGTTGGTGAGCCACAGATTCAAATTGCCGCATGCAAATATGATGTCGGGGCTCCACAAAAGGGCAGGTTTTTTTTTAATTAATTCATTTGTGGAACATGGGCATCGTTGGCTGGGCAGCGTTCCTTGTCCATCTCTAGTTGCCCTATGTGGTGGTGAGCTGCCTTCTTGAACACGGCAGTCCACAATGCCATTAGGGAGGGAATTCCAGGATTTTGACCCAGTGACAGTGAAGGAATGGTGATCTATTTCTAAGTCAGTATGGTGAGCGGCTTGGAGGGGAACTTGGAGGTAGTGGTGTTCCCATATGTTTGCTGCCCTTGTCCTTTTAGATGGAAGTGGTCGTGGGTTTGGAAGGTGCTGTCTGAGGAGCTTTGGTGAATTTCTGCAGTGCTTCTTGTAGATAGTACACACTGCTGCTACTGAGCGTCAATGATAGAGGAAATGGATGCTTGTGGATGTGGTGCCAATCAAGTGGGCAGCTTTGTCCTGGATGGTGTTAAGCTTCTTGAATGTTGGAATTCAGCTCTTTTGTCCATGTTTGAACCAAAGCCTTATTCTATTCAGAGTGTTCGATTTCAGTGCCCTGTGTTCCTGCTAATGTAAACAGTTCTCCCTAACTGCTCAATCAAATCACTCCATGATTTTGACCATGCGAGAGACAAAGTCCTAGCTTCTGGAGCCTCTTCATGTTAAATGAACCTTTTCCTCATGTTGATCTGAGACTCAGGTGCCAATATTTACCAGAGGTTAGCAGAGCAGTCTTGAATTTGAAAAATCCAGAATCTCCTCTGATCCTACAGAATTTAACGACAGGGTATGAGAAAGCCATCGTTTTGTCTCCGTTTGTTTTGATGCTGAACTAGTTTATGAACAGAGAGTAAGGAGGGAATGATTGGGAAGGCAAGGATGGGGTGTAGGTTGGAGAATGCAGATCAGGGATCAGCAGGGGACACCAGGGAATGCAGGGGTTGAGCTGGGGAGTGTTATTGACCTACAAGCAGTGCCGGAAAGGGGCTTACTGCTGTTTCCAAGAGTCCTCACCTGCCTTTTACCTGATAACTGGCCAGCCAGGATTATTTTTAAATTGCCACAGTAAAATCTGAGGCTTATAGACCTATTTCGATATTTAAGTGAGAAATCTGTTTCCTGGGAGTAGATTGGTCATCCATCTCCTTGTCTCTTCAGCCTGAATATCCTGCCCTTCTTAAAACTAGAAATAGATGGGTTGGGTTACGTTTAGAATTTTTAACATTTAAAATATCACAACCAATCTGAACCCACCCATTTTTGGGAGGCTAAAGCTCTGTCATTTAAAAATATCACCCAGCTATAATGTTTAAATTTTGCAAACATGCTTAACCGTGGACCCAGCGCTTACAAGATTTTAGTCAAAAAAACTTCAATTCTTCAATGGAAAACAACCATTGGAATTCCTCCACCCTAACAGCAGGACTATTTTGGCTGCAGTGCATTTTTCCACCACACAGAGACACTACATAACCTTTTAATTTTAACTACTGTCCAGCATAAAATGAGTCATACATTCCGTAACTGTTTTTTCTTAAATAGATTGCGTGCGTAATTAGAAACCTCCCTGAGACAAGCAACTTCCTATCACAACCTGTCCTTGTCAGCAAAAACATTACAGAAAACAAATTAACACGTGAACCTTTTTTTCTCAAAGAGAAAATTAATGTTTGGTTATCAGTTGGTTGCCTGGTAATTTTCAGTCTCTACTGGCAGACCCCTGAAATATTGCAGCTTATGTTTTTACTTGAATCTTCTTTGACGAGATTCCTTCAACAGTGCTTCAGCTTAGAAGGACCAGTGCAATGTATGGCAGCACCTGCAAGTCACACAGCATCTTGACTTGAAAATATATAATTATTTCTTCGCTGTTGCTGGGTCAAAATGCTGGAACTCCCACCTGTCCTAGATGTTCAACAAAGTCACACACCAGCACCACCTCAAGGGTAATGGATGCTGACCTTACAAGCGACACCCATAACCCGTGAATGGTTAACAGGAGTTTTAGTGCCCTGAGCATAGACCTAGCCATCGCCATTGAGTGGGCTCCCCATATTCTCAGTCTGCTGGTTACTTGGCCTGTAACTAAACACCTTCCTTGGCACAAAGCTTCTTTGAGCCCTTGACTCTCAAGTGATCAGACATAGTAAAAGGATAAGGTAGCTCAAAGGGAAATGTGCAAATTGAACAATAAAACGCAAATTAAATCCTGTGTCTTGGGAATGGCCTTTATGGTTATATGCTGTTTCATCACATAGCAGTGCAAACAATTGTGGAAATGCCAAGTAGCGTTAACCTGCAGCTGCATTACACAGTTGTGATCCATCACAGCGCTTGAAAAAGGTTTGGCCTTGTATTCATTTGGATCAAGTTTGAAAGAAAAATAATGCTCAGGTAATGTACACTGACAGACACAATGTCGAGTCTCTGATCTCTGAAATGTATCCTTGGTTACAGCAGGCCCCAGGAGGAATCTCCTACGTGGAGTGGATACATGGGAAAGATGTTTATGGCAGCCACTAACTACCTCCCTACCCAGGTATCAGGCATAATAAACCAGGACCGAGCATTTGCCACAGTACGTCTCAACTTCTCTGGGCAACGAAGCATCTGTACGCTTACTGTGTAAGTAGACATGACACAGTTGACTAGCTTTCTTTGTGAAACAGTAAACAAAACAATGAAAGAACTGTGGGTGCTGGAAATCAGAAACAAAAACAAAAATTATTGGAAAAACTCAGCAAGTCTGACAGCATCTGTGGAAAGAAAGCAGAGTTAACATTTCGAGTCCAGTGACGCTTCTTCAGAACTAAGTTTTTTTTTGTTGTTGGCATTTTTTAATAGTTTAGTTTAAATGTAGTTCTTCAGGTCTTTTTTTTTCCTTCTGTCCTTCAGTTAAATGGAGGGAAGTTTTTTTTTTTCTGGCCATTCAAATATATGAACCAACAGGGAACCATCAATAGGTATGAAACTATAAAGTAAGCTTTGAAGAAATCCACAACAAGCAGACGATAAGTTTGCCGGTCTGAATGCATGCTGTCTTCCATGCTGGGACTGACTCCACTGCAGAGAGTATGGATACAGGTTTGTCCAGTCAAGGCTTAGGCCCCACTGCACATTTTGGGTTTGAATTTCAGTCTAGAACTGCCTGTTTCGTTCTTCAGATTGACATTGAGGATATTATGACATTGCTTGAAAATCAGGAAGCTGTCTTGGTATTAGCCACATCACTAACAGCTAGCTTCTCATCACTGTCTGTTTGATGTTGCTGTGTGAATAATAAGGATAATAAGGAAAGAGTTAACAAGGTGTGGAGCTGAATGAACACAGCTGGCCAGGCAGCATCAGAGGAGCAGGAAAGCAGACGTTTCGGGTCTGGACCCTTCTTCAGAAATCCTGCTATCTCCAAGGAAAGAGTTAAGCTGGTTAGGGACTGAAGAGGTAGCCTGTGTATGGAATTGAAAGTTGTGGGTGTGGTTTTTAATGAATGCGTCTTCACAAAAGAAAGAGGGAAAATGCAAATGTTGTAGTTGAGGTCAAGTGTGATGTATTGGAAGGCATAAACATAGTGAGAGAAGAAATATTTAAAGGTTGAGGATCTTTGAAAGTAGATACATTTCCAAACCTGCATGACATGGAACTCAGGATGCAATCAGAAGCATCAGTTTTCAATCCTCTTTGGCTCCAGGCTGGAGGACTGCTAATGTTGTTCTATTGTTAGATAAAGGAGGAAGGATAGTCCAAGTAATGCAGGCCAGTCAGCTTAATCTTTGTGGTGGGCCAAATATTGGGAAGAAAGAAAATCTGAGGGACAATATTTTCAATGAGATGACAGAGACAAATCAAGGAGAGTTGGCATGGATTTTTTTTTAAAGAGACGAATGTGTCCGATAAACGTAATTGAGTATTTTTTGAGGATGCAACAAGGAAGATTCTGGCAAGGCTTTTGACAAGGTTGCACATGCAGATTGGATGTAAAAGCAAGAGTCGTTATCATCTGAGGGCAGGTAGCAAATTGGATCCAAAATTGGTTCAGAGGGAGCCCCTCTATGACACAAGGGGAAAAGGTGGACTGGTGATTTTGTAATTGGAAGGCAGTTTCCAGTCGGTATTTGCAGGGTTCAATATTAGATTCCATGAAGCTAATTGGACAGATAACATGGTTAAGAAGGATATATAGGATATTTTCTTTAGCTGAGGTATATATGTGCAGGAGGTTTATGCTAGAATTGTTTAAAATACCGGTTGGGACACAGCTCAAGGTGCTGAGTACAGTCTGATCGCCACATTACAGAAAGATTGCAATTTACATGAGATACAGGGAAGACTTATAAGTAGAGAATTTTAACTATGAGGAAAGATTGAATAGATTGGAATGTGTTCTTTGGAGCAGTGGAGACTGAGGGGAGATACTATTGAGGTGTATTAAATTATGAGGGGCTTGCATGGCATGAATGGGAAGGACCTATTTCCTATGGCAGTGTGAGGTCAATATCAAGGGACATACATTGGCAGAAGAATTCTAGAGGAGTTGAAGAAAAATATTTTCATTACAGGGAAGATGAGGGCACCTAAAACTCACTTATCTGAAAGGATGGTAGAGGCAGGAACCCTTATCACATTTAGATGCTGTAGTCTGTAAGACAAGAGATGTAAAGCTCAATTAGGTGAGATTGTTGCCTTTTAGTTGGTACTATTAATGAACTGAATGGCCAATGAGTGGGCATCTAAGTGTCTTGGACTGTTGCCACTGGAACTAACTTGGAACACAGATTAAGTACATATAATTGGAGCAGTTAAGATCACAAAAAGAACTACTGGTCATTTATTTATTTTAGTTTTTAAAAACAGCTGTCTGCAAACTAGTAGCTGTGTTGAGACTCTCTGAGGACATATAAGGTACCAGATAAATTTGAGCTCTTCCCTTTCTCTTCAGTGGAGAAGATATTCTTTCGTGAATTTTTAAATTGAAATCATGAACATGTTCTTTGGAAAGTGTTTGTGATCAACAGGAAGTAGGATATTGAGAAAACCATCCCGGGCTGTAATATAAGCCACATTTGGTTGTTACAAAATGATGAAAATGTTTGTTTCAGGGTTTAGTAAGCATATTGTTTTGGTGAACAGGATACAGAAATTACCTCGACTTCTTGTTGCTGCCTCAGATGGATACCTCTACATTTACAATTTGGACCCTCATGATGGTGGAGAGTGTGTTCTGATAAAGAAACACAGGTAAATGCTTATTCTACAGTTACCATTGAATATCTTGAAACTTAACACTGCTGGCAAAGCTGCAGAGTGCCCAGTGAATCTGACTTTGAACATGGTATGATTTAATTAGAGTACCATTTTGTAGTTAAGTGCCTGAAAGTAGCATCAAAAACAGAACAAGTTTGCAAGCACCATAGCGCAAAATATAGGTGTGCCATATCTCCATTGTGCTTAAGGTCAATCTTTCAAATTATTTATTTGATAAACATTTAAGAAAGAGTACAAGATGTTCTGTAAATTTTGATTTGAGCACTAGCTCCTGATTTATATTATTGTTATCAATTGATAGGCAGCACCCGTAAAGCCTCACTGCATGTGGTCCACAGTCATGTCTTCACTTCCAATGGAAATATTTGTCCTGTAGCTGACTGGAATAGTTACTACGCTGAGCAGGCAACTGAGGATTTTTGTGGTTTAGACTGCCCTTTCTTACTGATAGAACCTAAAATTAGAAATTTCCCTTTCCATTTGATTTTTTTTAAGCTATTTGTGGAGGTTGCAAACTTTACAAAGGAATATTATTTGGCTGTCTGCCTTCAAATGATCATTCTGCATGCATCTTTATCTTTCTGCTCCCCTTCTCCGAGCTGACTCCACTGACTTTGCAGAATAGTTTCTTTATTTCCTTACTAGTTAATTGAACTGGTGCCTTTGGTAGGAATCAGCTTTTCCATATAATACAAGGGGATACAGGAGGCTCTGTGTCACATTGGCAGTGTCCCTACCTCTGGGCCAGGAGGTCTGTGTTCAAGTTCCACCTGCTCCAGAGGCATGTAATAACATCTCTGAGCAGGTTGCTTAGAAAATATCTGTAAGGGTCACCCTTCTTTATGACATCATAGTAACCTTAAGTCATAAAGAAAGGGGTCACCCTTCACTTGATTCTTTTCTCCCAGGTACAAAGTCCAGCAGCAACTCTACCCAACGTGTGTCAAAACTGGGAACTTAACAGGAAGAATTCTCCTCAAGGTAGGTAGCCTATGCTGTTCCTTGACATATTTTATCACGTTTTGTTCACATCATTCGTATGCAGTAAGAACACATATTGCAAAATATGATGCATGTTTGTCAGGAACTCTGACATTTACAGAATGCACCAGGTTCTTTTTAATATAATTCTGATGTGAAGTACTTAGAAAATGGTAAATGTACAATGCAGTTTTGCTGTTTGAAAACTTTGAAGGTGCACTGTATCCTACTATAATTGCACCTTCATTGCAAGTATTATAAAGGGAGACAACTGGGAGTAAATGTACTTGTTTCTGAATCACAATTTGAAAAATTGTACGTTGTGTGTCTTTTATTGTTAGCCAGAGGGATAAGCAACTTTACCATCTTTTGAACAACGCTCGTAGTTATGTCCTTGGTCTAATAACCTCATGAATGGGAACATAATATTCTCCACTCAAAATTTATTTGCAGTAGAATTTTACAACGCCAAAACAGGCATAGTATCGCACAAACTGTTCCCAGTCTGCTTGAATTAATACTTCAAAACAGAATTGCTGACAGGTTTATCTTGGGGTTGCTACATAAGATTGTTGAGCCACTTGCTAGAAAAGAGAAGGTGAAGTATTGTTATCCTGTGTTTTCTCAACATATATTGGAGTTTGTTCTCCTGGTTGAACTGGAATCAAATCTAAAGAGCTCCATTTATCTTCTACAATGGATGGGGAGGATGGGGACACCTACATCCATCAGATGCAAGTAACCCTGATGCACCTCAGTACCATATTCAGAGCCAGTTCACAAGTCACCTCTAGCTGTGGCTGTTTGGAATGGGACCAGAAGCTAACCCTATTAATTCAAAGGAGGAATACTATCATGGTCACCACATCCAGACTTGATGAGTATCTACAAGAGGCCAACCTAGCATTTAACAAATATGTTGTGGTCTTCACATTTTGGGCTATCAGGAGTGATTTTCAAACTCTCTACCACTTAATGGCAGGAATGGGAAAAGCTCACATATTGTGAATATCTTGGTGACTGTTAAAGAGACAATTCTGTAGAAACCTCTTTAAAGAATATTATGATTCCAGCAGTTAAACCTAATGTTTTATCTGGCACTGGTGAAATTATTGATTCAATATTGCTACTTTTTCCAACTAAATCAGTAGGAAATAAAACGTAACTTGCTGAATTATAACTTGATGATATATACTGATACCACAGCATGCCTGAACATCAAGGCAAGGTCCACTTGAACTACTCATTAGGGGTGTTTCTGAAAACACAATATTTCTCCTTGCATTGATGTTGTATGGCAGGTGATAGGAGGGTATGAGAGAATAATTCCGATCCTCCACTGAGGACTAACCACACTCATGGTGTCAGTAAGGTTCGTAACTCATTGGAAATGAGGAGGTAAACCTATACTCCATTTAGCTTTGAAAATGCAACATCTATATGGAAGCTCAGATTTTGACATTTCGGATTTCTGCATTTTTTGGGGGTGATTTAGCCTGCACAATGAAGATGACAACAGTGACACTGCCAAATCTGACTTGATGCCTTCCATCTCACCAACTTATGCAGCAACTGTTGCCAAAACCAGCTTAGTACCTTCGTCATCAACAACACCAGGTATCAACTCAATCTCAGCCATTCAGAATTTCTTTTATTGACTGACCAAATGATCATGCCGTTTGCTCCAAGTACGTCACACAAGGGAGCTCTGTGCATGGAATTTTAGTAGGTTACAATATCTATTACACAGTGGGTATAGTGACATTGTGATAATAACACGGTAGATAATAACTGCAGTAGTAATCCAAAATGATGCTCTGGGGACAAGGGTTCAAATCACTTCATGGCAACTGATGGAATTTAAATTCAATAAAATCTGGAATTGAAATCTAGCCATCTGTGGCAACCGTGAAACCACTGTCAAATGTTGTGAGAAATTGCCTCTATAAAGAGAAATCTGCTTTCCTTTCCCGGTCTGGTTTATATGTGACTCCACATCTGCAGTTATGTGGTTGATTCTTAACTGCCTTCTGAAATGGCCTAGCAAGCCACTCAGATCAATTAGGGTAACTATGGATGGGCAACAAATAGCTGTGATGCCCATATCTCATGGAAGAATTTATTATAAAGGGGGGCGCAAGGCATGCTGGAGAGTGAGGCCTATGGAAAATACAGGCTATCAAATACATTGTATGAGGAATTATTTATGCTGACATCTATATTATGTTGAACAAAACTGTTGAGGGGTGGACTAAACAGTGCAATATACTCAACATGGTCTGTAAGATTCACTGTTACTTAACATTCCCTTCCAGGATATTCCGAGGATGGGGGGACTCTGCATGGAGAGATCATTCCTGAACACGAGTTTGCTGCTGGACCATTGCACCTGGATGATGACACTGAATTCCCTCCTGTGAGCATACAGAATAACTAAAGCCCGAGCCAACACTTTGTCACTCAAGGTCAAGTGTTAATCTGAAAAATAAGAAGAATGTATCTCAGTAGCAAACATACGTTCATTCAACAGTGAAGCTGGCCCCTACCATTTTGATTAACACTTTAAGGAATGCATGGCATCAAAAAGTGACACAAGTTTATAACTGTCCTTTGTTTAGTTTGTTCATATATATTCCTCTTTTGCATTTTGTGGCATGTAGCATGATCAGTGGAGAGTTTGGAATAAACAAATAAAAAATATTTTCCCATAAACTGAGCATGTACCTCAGCAGCCAGAGAACTGAAAGCCCAGAGTACTGAGATGTGCCCTCAGCCTATAGGTTTCCCGTACGTCTGCAACTTTGCAAGACATGCACAGGATATTGCTGTTGTTAGAATAGAAGTACCAAATTTTGCGATATTGTTATGTAGACCGACATCTTGGAAATCTTACGATTGTGCTTAATTTTGCAACATTCACTGCAGGTGTAGAGTGATCAGCCACATCCACTTAAGTGTGCCTACGTCTGTACCCTCAGCCCAGTCAGGTTCTTGCACATTTTGAAAGGAAATGTAGAAATGATCATTTTGAGCCTTAAGTGTTAACAGAAAAAAAAATCAAATCATCTAGTGGTTTGAACAGTTTATTTTTGCTTGTGTTCAGCAATTTTCACAGTATAATTGACATCTTATACTTAGTGTGTTGATTGCCACTGCAAATATTAATTTTTGTACTTTCAGTAATTGATAGGATATATTTCTGCATAAATAATACAGTTTAGTAAATGATTACCATCAAATTAAAAGTGAAGGACTGAACCCCAGTGCTGATTTTTGATCTTTTAAAATTGAAACTTCCATAATCTTAACTCCACCATTGGATGGGAAGCAAATTTAAAAGATCAGAAAATATTTCTGTGAACGACATGGAACATTTTTATTTGTGAACAGATTTGAGGATTTGTTTTAGCATCCTAAAGGTATCTTTTTTCCAGAATCCATTTAGTTTTAAAACACCATTATTAACCAGTCTTATTCAAAGTATTTCTGAGGTTTGCTATTGCCAAGCAACATTACATTTTTTCTTACATTCTCACAGTAATCACTTTGATGGAAATGTGGCCTGGTAGCCTGGGTGAGTTACAAAAAAATGTGAAGTGTCAATATTCCAACCGTATAAATTGAAAAAGCAAACCAAGCCGCGGCAATTTAATCTATTGATGTAAGCTTAAAAATTTAATATAGAAATAATTGCTAATACTTTTTGCCCAGATATACATTTTTTTTAAAAATTAGATTGAAATTTTTTTCCTCATTTAAGGGTAGGACCTCAAGTTTTCTTTGAAGAGTTTTGCTATAAGTACACTGATTTTGCAACATTTATGCTTTACATAACATTGACATCATTTTGACATTACTTTCAAAAATAAAAAGTGAATGCTTGCATGTGATACATGTGCGTGAATATGTTATAAATGACAAGTCAGTTTAATGCTGGGCCTTCTTTATTCTTAATGATGGAATTAGCTTCTGAGGTTTATTGTGTTCTCCATTTCCACTCTTCTGTTAGTATCGAACGTTTATTCACATCACATGCACTCTAATAGTTCAATAGCTGTTGACAATGTCTGGCACCATTTATTCAGTACACAGAGGTTTTACAGTAATGGCAGTGAGTGGATAGAAAAGTCACAGGGTGACACATATATGTGGTCAGGAAATAAGGTTTTTTTTCATTTTTAATGACCTTCAATTGCTGGTTGTTCTGCCTATGCCATCAATTTGGAATTGAATATCAGCACTTTTTAATAGCTTTATGAAAACAGTCTCTGTTTTGGTGCTCACGACCACTGACAAGGATTAGGAGTTGATAAGGTCAGATTTGTAGTGTCTTGATGGGTGCTGTCCATGGCATACTGCCAGGTCTCTGATTGAGGAGTGTTCCATTGTTTTCAGTGAGTCACAAGGAAAACTATCGGTCAGGGATGTATTTCAGCTATATTTTTTGTCATTGATCAGGTTTTTACAGTAACTCAGAAGGATATTCTGGCAACTTTTTTTTTGTTTCAGACTGGCTCTCCGAACTGCTGCTCAAATCTGATTTATAGATTCAATCTTTGAATAATAGGCTGCGTTGTGATAAGGCATTCTAATTACAAAGCATTGCATGCATTTGAGGCTGGCTGCTTTCCTATAATGTGCATTATGAAAGCTAGTTGATCAGAGGAAAATTTGTAGACCCACATTTTCTGAGTTGAATTCTTTGTACTTAGAATTACAGCTGATAGATGAACTGCTTCCTATTGCTTCCTGTTAAACTATAACAGCTCTCAAACTAACATCGAATCAATTCAACTTCATGCAGCTGCACACAAATATTGATTCAGCTGGGATCCCATTGAACATTTAATTTTCTTTGTGGCTGAACATGATGCTGCACAAACCGTCAAAATTATTTTGTGTCTATTTGTACTGAAGTTGTTGTAGCATAGCTAGGTGGGGGCTGTATCATGACAACAACATTGGAATTTGTAGAAACAGCAAGACCTACCCTTTCTTGGGAGACTAGCCTCTTCTCTTCAGAAACACTTCTGATTCTTTAAAATAAAAACAAAAACATAGTTGAAAGGATCAACGGTCAGGCAGCATCTGCAGAAAGAAACAGGGTTAATGTTTCGAGTTCGGCATCATGAGTAAAATGGATTTGGACTCATAGAATCCCTACAGTGGCCGTTTCACTCATCAAGTGTGCACTGACCTCCAAAGAGCATCCTAACCAGACCCAGCTCTCCCATCCTATTCCCGTAACCCCTCATTTACCATGGCCACTCCACCTAGCCTGCATATCTCTGGACTGTCTGCGTATCTGTTTCTCTCCACAGATGCTGCCTGACTTGCCAGTGATAAAAAAATTATCTTGACCTTGAAAACTTTACCCTGTTTCTCTACATAGATACTGTCTGACCTTCTGAGTATTTCAAGCATCTTTTTGTTTTAATATCAGATTTTCTTCCTCTGCAGTATTTCACTTTCCTATTAGTATTTCTAATTCTTTCTTTGATAATTTATTTCATAATTCAATTTAATGTTGAGCAAAGAAGATTTTTGCCTGGCTTTTCCCTTTACTCCTGACTTCTTTTTTAATCTTTGACCTGACTCCCTGATATTCATACCCTGTATTGTCATGAACAAAGGTTGAACGTTTTTCAGTGCTCTTCCCTTTACAGTTACCACTTTGACGATTTTTTGTACAGAAGGCAGCTCAGATAAGAACTAAGAGCGGGAGTAGGCCACACGGCCCCTCAAGCCTGGCAAGTCATTCAACAAGATCATGGTTGATCAGCCCCAGGCCTCAAATCCTCTTTTGTGCCAGCTCCTCATAGCCCTCAACTCTTCAATATGTCAGAAGTCTCTATATTTCTTCTTTAAATACTTGCAGTGATCTTGTCTCCAGAACTGTCTGGGGTAGAGAAGTCCAGACATTCACAACCCTTTTGGGATAAGAAATTTCATCCTATTTTAAATGAGTGTCCCTTTGTTCTGAATTGTGACCCCTAGTTCAATGTTCCCCCACTAACAGAAACATCTTTACTATATCTATCCTACTGAGCCCACAGAATCTTGTATTTTTCAATAAGATCACCCCTCATTCTTCTAAAATCTAATGACTGAAGGCCTAATCTGTTAGTTCAGCCTACTGAACCTGTTTTGAAATGCCTCCAATGCCAATATATCATTTGTCAAATAAGAGGACTAAAGCTGTACACACATCTCAATCCATTGCACCTACATCACAACTCACCACACCATGGAGTTCCCAGTCTTGGTCACCCTGAAACCACGTCTCTGTAATGGCTAACAAGTCACTTTCATTTATTTTTATTTGTACCTAAAACTTACCCATCTTGTTACAAATGTTGTGTGCACTCAGGTAAAGAAACATAAGTTTTGACCTTTTACGACTGGTTTTAATATCTGCTGTTATGCTTTAGTTATCGTTGACCTCTTCACTACCCTGTAACTCTGCTCTCTCATTTATTT
>NC_063354.1:16471248-16539098 GCF_021869965.1 Rhincodon typus
TGAACTTTTTAAACTTCTCTTCAGCTGAACCTCTTACTCCCTACTTCCCCAACACATTAATTACTTTAAAGCCTTATCTGCAACCGTACTTTTAAGATTCACCAGAATACTTGACCCAGCATGGTTTAAATGCTGGGGAGGCGATGGCCTAGTGGTATAATCACTAGGCTATCAATCCAGAGACCCAGATAACATTCTGGGGACCCGGGTTCGAATCCCGCCGTGGCAGATGGTGGAATTTAAATTCAATACGAATTAAGAATCTAATGATAACCATTAATCCATTGCTGATTATCAGGGGAAAATCCCATCTGGTTTATTAATGTTGTTTAGGGAAGGAAACTGCCATCCTTACCTGGTCTGGCCTACATGTGACTTCAGACCCACAGCAATGTGGTTGACTCTTAACTGCCATCTGAGCAATTAGGGATGGGCAATAAATGCTGCCTCATCCTGTTAATGAATAATAAAAAAAAAATGAACCCTTATGCAATGGAACAGCTCTCTCTTTCCCTAGTACTGGTGCGAGAGCGCCATGAATTGTAATTTATTTTTCATACGTCAATCTTTGAGCCATGCATCTACCTCTCTAACCTTATTTACCCTTTGCAAATTTTCTCATGGCTCAGGTACTAATCTGGAGACTGTTATCTTTGTGGTTCTGCTTTTTAATTTAATCCCAAACTGCTCATAATCCTGCAGCAGAACCTCTTTCCTTGACCTATCTTCGTTGCTGGTGAAATAACTCATCACAAAGTCACCCTTTATTTACATGTGGGGAGTCCTTGACACTGATCCAGCTCCCTGAAAGCCAGCTCTCGACTGCTTTGCGGAACACCTACGCTTGGTTCGCACTAAACAACTGCACCTCCCAGTCGTGAACCATTTCAACTCCCCCTCCCATTCCTTAGACGACATGTCCATCCTGGGCCTCCTGCAGTGCCACAACGATGCCACCTGAAGGTTGCAGGAACAGCACCTCCTATTTTGCTTGGGAATCCTGCAGCCCAATGGTATCAATGTGGACTTCACAAGCTTTGAAATCTCCCCTCCCCCTACCGCATCCCAAAACCAGCCCAGCTTGTCCCCGCCTCCCTAACCTGTCCTTCCTCCCACCTATCCCCTCCTCCCACCTCAAGCCCCACCCCCCTCTCCTACCTCCTAGCCTCATCCTGCCCCCTTGACCTGTCCGTCCTCCCTGGACTGACCTATCCCCTCCCTAACTCCCCACCTACACTCACCTTTACTGGCTCCATCCCCGCCTCTTCGACCTGTCTGTCTCCTCTCCACCTATCTTCTCCTCTACCCATCTTCTATCCGCCTCCCCCTCTCTCCCTATTTATTTCAGAACCCCCTTCCCCTCCCCCATTTCTGAAGAAGGGTCTAGGCCCGAAACATCAGGTTTCCTGCTCCTCTGATGCTGCTTGGCCTGCTGTGTTCATCCAGCTCTTCACCTTGTTAGCTCAGTGTGAACAGGATATCTGACTCTCCTGTTCTTATCTGTCAGCCAGGGCTCCCTTATTGGATCAGATTAACAGCTCCAATCAGGGAACTCACACCCTGAGGTCCATCTGGCTGACCTTGTTACACTCACTACAGTTGGCATCTATGTGAACCACAAAAACTGGATCCTTCCCCTCCCACTTCAAATTTTCACTGGACCAAAAGTGATGTCCTGAACTTTGATACTAGGCAGGCAACCTGGACTCTCATGTTTTTGCTGCAGAGAATAGTATCTATTCCCCTAAATACTACATTTTTCTTTTCTCCCCTGGTTGAATGATGTTCTGGGCCGTGATGCTGTGGTCATTTCCTCCTCCTGTCTGCATTCTGTGCCCTTGTGCAAACCAGGAGCAAAAACTTTGTACCTTTTGGGCAAGGGCACTGACTGAAGCTCCTCCAAAGCTAAATTCAGGGTCCGCATACTTGCCTCACTCAGAGTCACACCTATCGGTTCCTGACAACAGACCAAATTTGATATGATTAATCTAAGGGGCGTGACTGTTTCCTGAAACACATGCCCAGGTACCCGTCATTCCCTTGGTGGGTCACAGTGTTTGTAGCTGAAGTTCCAGCTCATCAACTCCGAGCTGAAGTTCCAGAAGGAGCCAGAAACTGCCACAGACGTGGTCACTGTGGATCACATCAGCATCCACAAGCTCCCACCTACTACAGTCGCAACACATCACCTGCCCAGCTACCTCTATTGTTTTAAAAGTGGATTTTTTTACCTGTACTGTTCACCTGCAATAACATCACCTGATTTAAACCACTTGGTTCATCAATAGAGGTGTAGAAGAAATACCTACGATCACCTATCTGTTTTCATTGACATTGCACTTCGGCTCTGACAGGTGGAAACAGATTGAAGGGGCTCTCTGCCATTGGGTTTTATCTCATGCTGCCACTATCCTTCTCACATTTGTCCAATTTGTTTCTTTATGAAACTGTTGTTATTGCACACTCTCACACTGTTTGAAGAGATGCTGACCCTGTTCTCTCTCACTCTTTATGACGCTGCTGTTCCTGCTTTCACCAGCAATAGTAAGTTTACAGCAGTTCACTAACATTTTTAACTGCTCAAAGTCCTCAAAATTTAGAATGTTTTTCACAAATGACTGAACGCTGGAACTTTCAGACACCAGTGTTGAATGTAGAAACATGTGGCTCCTTGTAAAGTCTCAGTAGAATCTTAACTATGTCTCCAATTCTATTAAATTAATATGGATGTATTTTTTAAAGTCAATCCCGACTTGTCACTGGGATTTTCTCTAAAATACTCAGGTAACATGGAGAAGATGTACAGTTGAGGGATTGTCAACTCTGTGATAGGGAACCGGTCTTGGTTTAGGAGAGTCCCAGAAAAGTGATGAAAGCTCTGTGTAGAGCTTATGGCCATTTCTGTCTTCGGTGAACCAAAAAGGAAAAAAGGGTGTGGCATGGTATTGAGTTTGGTTTCCAACACTAAATATAATGAATCAATGTTTAGAGTGGTAGATTGCAGAAAGGGATTGATCTGAAGTGAAAATCTGTGAAGGGCTACAGGGAAAAGCTAGGGGAATGGGACAGGCTGAGTAGCTCTTAGTAATGATGAGTTGAATTACCTCTTTCTGTGCCGAATCATTTTATGATTCTATGAAGAGGATTTTTCAGCATGTGAACTCAGCAAAAAGAATTAATAAAGAAAATTACTGAGATAGCGAGAACTGCACATGCTGGAGTCAGAGATAACAAAGCGTGGAACTGGAGGAACATAGCAGGCCAGGCAGCATCAGAGGAACGGGAAAGCTGATGTTTCGGGTTGGGACCCTTCTTCAGAAAAATGGTCCTGACCTGAAACATTGGCTTTCCTGTTCCTCTGATGCTACATGACCTGCTGTGTTCCTCCAGCTCCAAACTTAATTTTCTTTAATAAAGAGATAAACTCCTTTCCTGTTTGGTCAGTTTTGTTCTGTTTTTGTTGTTCTATGTTACACATGGTGCCATCCAACTGTTTCTTAAATATCCCTCAGTGGGTGCTGAGCATTGTGTATAACATATACTTTCTAGATGACTATTTCTATCAGTAATAGTTTTTGACTGAATTACGGTGGCACGGTGGCTCAGTGGTTAGCACTGCTGCTTCACAGCACCAGGGACCTGGGTTTGAATCCAGTCTCCAGGAGTTTGCACATTTTCCCTGTGTCTGCATGAGTTTCCTCTGGGTGCTCTGGTTTCTTTCCACAGTCCAAAGATATGCAGATTAGATGGATTGGCCATGCTAAATTGCCCCATGGTGTCCTTGGATGTGCAGGCTGGGTGGGTTAGCCGTGGGGGAAATGCAGAGATAGGCTGGGGGGCTGGGCTGGTGGGGGTGGATGGCTCTTCAGTGGACACTCTAGGGACTCTGTTTCTAGTGCTGCTGACAGGTAGACGTACAGAAGCAGCAAATGTAAAAGTACCAGGAATGCATCTTCCTATAAATTCTGTGTAAGAGAGGAGAAAATCAGACATTAGTGAGGTTGCGTTTGGAAATACTATAACACATGGTACTTTGAAGCAACTCAAAACTTTATCCATTTCTTTAATTGCCTACACATGTTGTACAAATTAGCACTTCATTTTCCTTCAGGTTCACCCCTTCTGAATCCAGATTTTTTTTTTCCCTAAAAACAAACTGTGGATTCCGGAAATGTGCAGCTTGAAATCCTCAGCAGGTCTGGGAGCAATTATCGAGAAAAAAGCAAAGTTACCATTTCAGGTCATTTTTCTCTAGTTTCTTCCACATTTCCTCCATAGCCTCTCCAAAATTATCGTATTATGAGGCCCACATTCTAATCTCTTGACTATGTTCCCACTAAACTGCTGCCCACTCAACTACACCCTGACCTTCCTCATGCTCAGTGACATTGTGAATATCTTGCCCTGTTCTGGTATTGTCCAGGTCTCTTCCAACATCTATGTTATCAATTCACATATAATCAAACCCCAACCTCCATTTCTCTTGCCTTGAAAACTACTGCTCCATCTCCTTAACAACATCTTACATTTATTATGCCTCCACTTTTAACATAAATTGTGCCAAGATGCTTCATCAGACCATTCTGGATCAAAAATGACGCTGTCGCTTAGGGAGATGCTCAGTCACAAAACCAAAAACTTCATCGAAGAGGTGGGTTTTAAGAAGTCTTTTAAAGGAAGAAAGACCTCCAAACTGCACTTACTCTCCAAAATTCTTGAATATATTGTTGATTCCAAAATCATGTTTACCTTTTTATTGGGTTTCTGATCTCATCACCAAGACCACCAATTTCTGTAACAATAACCTCCTCCCTCTTTCCCTTAGTCTATCTCACACTGAAACCTTCATCCAGGCCTTTATCACAGCTGTCTAGTTCTTTTCCAGCTGATCTCCCATTCCTCACCCTTGAAACTTCATCTCAGTCAAAACTTATGCTGTCCATTTCATCCTATGCAAAGCCTTGTTCATCCATCAGTGGCTTACTGATCAATATTGACACTTTGGCACTGATGCCTCCAATTTAAAATTCTCATTCTTCCATTAGATTCCGACATGGTCTCATTCTTCCCCGTCTCAGTATCATTCATCAAGCTCACATCCCCCTCCTTACCCTAACTTCCCCCTTTCTCTGAGGCCCTATCAATGGTCTGGACTCCTACTGAAAGACAATGATGAGATTCTCATTCAGTTTGGGTGAGAGTCAGTATTGAGCATACTCATGAGGCTAGGAGTTGTGTAAATCATCTGTACCTCACCTTCTCGAAGACCTTTCTTGTCTAATAATTTGTCTCTTGAAATTTATAGAAGAAATTAAGAATTGACTGTGTAATTTAAACTCACACATGAATAGGTACCGATGGAAAGAAATATATCACCACTGGTACAACATCACAAAACAAAACATTAAAGTATTTGGACTGATTTAATCAGGTGTCAAAATCTCTTAATAGGTAAATGTTTAAATATGACATGATGCTTGTAAGGCAATTGTGATTTGCTTCAGTAAGGAGTAATTTCTTCAGGCTCATTTGAGATCCTTATTACTTGTACTACTGCCTGTGGGACAGACATCTTGTTAGGTTATGTGAGTGTTTATGAGTAGGAATATCTTTGGGTTACCGGAGTGTCATGTAGCAAACAAGATGCTGGATTTTAATTTGCACTTTTGGTGAATTGATTAATCCATTTTTCTAAAATTATTTTGCACTATTTAATTATTAAATTATTATTACAATTAAAAGTAGAGCCTTGTAGTGTTGTAGAGCAGAGAGCTCTAGGGGTTCAGATACATAATTCTTTGAAGTTTGCATCACATATAGATAGGGTGGTTAAGCAGACATTTAGCACACTTGCATTAATTGCTCAGACCTTTGAGTATAGGAGTTGGAACATTATGTTGAGGTTGTACAAGACATTGATGAGGCTACTTCTGGAGTACTGTGTCCAGTTCTGGTCACTCTGTTATTAAGCTGGAGCGGGTTCAGAAGACATTTACCAGGATGTTGCTGGGAATGGAGGGTTTTGGGTTTTGAGTTTTAAGGAGAGGCTGGATAGGCTGGGACTTCTTTCACTAGACCCTAAGAGGTTGAGGGGTGATCTTATAGAAGTTTATAAAATTATGAAGGGTTTCAATAATGTGAAAGGCAAGTACCTTTTCCCTAGGATGGGGAATTTCAAGACTAGGTGGCATATTTTTAAGGTGAGAGGAGAAAGATTTTAAAAAGACATGAGGTGCACTTTTTTTACAGAGTGCTTTGTGTGTGGAATGATCTTCCAAAGAAAGTGGTGAATACAGGTAGTTACAACATTTAAAAGACATTTAGATAAGTACATGAATAGGAGATGTTTGGAAGGATATGGGCCAAGTGCAGGCTGGTAGGATTACTTCAGTTTGATTGCTCCAACCAGTCCATGCCAAGGGTCTGTTTCTGTGCTCTATGACTCTATGGCCATTAGCCCATTTATGTTAAACAGGTTAGAACAGAACCAATGAGGTTAGAACAGAACTAATGTGCCAGCTGAAGAAACCAGACCTCATTGCATCAAGACTATAAAGAAAACAAGCCATCAATGTAATTTTTGAATGTGAATTACAAAATCAAATGTACTATACTGGAGAGTGTGATGTTTTGTTAGAATAATGCAGAATACTTTCAAAAGCAAAGTACTGCGATAGCTGGCAATCTGAAATTTAAAAAAACAGAAAAATGAGCAAATACTCAAAAGGGCTGACAACTGCCTAAAGAGGTGAAGAAAAAGAGGGCAGAGTTTTCTTTTTTGAATCTAAAGAGTGGGCATAAAGCTAGGAGAGAGTTCCCTTCTGTGCCATGTTAAATTTACCCATGCAACTGTGTTATTCTCAGCTCATTACATGTGAAAACCAGGTTAAACTGCCACATTTTATGAGCGGGCAGGTAGGAAGTTCTGAAGGCCACTAAGGTCATGCTATCAGGATGCCTTATTTAAAAGGCACCCCCAACAGCATTTTACTCTTTGAGTGATGCTCCTGAGTGGCACAATCTCTGCCCGTCCATCCCCACATTCTGGTGAAGATTTGAGACCCGCCAAAAGGCTACCCCATGCCTTAGTGACATTTCTCTAGATTCTCCTGTAGGGTGTCTGAGAGAGGGAGAATATACTGTTTCTGAGGGATGGCAACAAGAGGCTATTCAGAGTGACCAAGGCAGCCTGGATCAAGGTAGATACAGACCTCAATACCTGTGGAACTGTCAAGACAAACTGAATTTAACAAACAACTGCTTCATGTAAATTAGCAATCTAAGCTTATGACTGCACAGGATTGTCACACACTTGAGATTTGGTGCCTAGCATCTCCAGCACATGCTTTATACGTAATCAATGACTTGTCACTCCATTACCTCTCGGACATTTGCCAAAATGAAAAGGAGTTAGACCAATCAGCCGTTCTCGCAACACCAGCTCACCAGCTAGGAGAACCTACACATCTGAGAGCTTTTCATCAAAGCTTTTCATGACACAAGGTCACAAACACAAAATGTTTCATTAATTTGAACACTTTACAGTCATATCAGGCCCACGCAACACATGAAGCTTTTCTGATTTCCTCTTTCAGAGGCAAGACCACCTTTCAGTCAGAACCCTTAACTCCTAATGTCCCCCATACCACACTCTTCTTACTAGCAATGCACGCAGACAGTCCGAGCTCTGGGCATCGATATCCCTGCCTGTTCTTTATCAATGCTAGCACAGTGTTTATGCACCTTAGTTAATGTCTCTTAATGGTTCTCTTCTGGAGGAGAAGAATATGCACTATGAAATGGGAGTGCGCAGACAGCGTTGCAGTGGGCAGCACCTGTCATAAAGCTCTTCATCCCCGTTAGAGGGGTAGGCCGCTGAGCTGGCAGTCAGACAGAGACTGTGCCTGTGCTGAAGAAGAGATTGGATTCCTACTCAAACGTTTATCTCATCATGATCCCATTGTCGTTCAGGAAGTTTTGAGAACCCAGACGTTTGAGAAAAGGACAGGATTCAAGCCTGCAAAATCAGGCAGGTGGACCGCACCCACTTTTTTTAAATTAAAAAGCCACATTTAAAAAGGCCCTTGCAGTTGGTACTTGGTTGGAGCTCCACAGCAGCCATTACCGCAGTTTTGGCTGACAGCCCATAACCCTGAGTTTGGGAAGTCCGGATTCAGTGACAAAGTCACCAGCAGTGATTCCCAGTTGCACATGAAGCGCCAACATCTCAGTAAAGAATAAAGGTGATGGCTCACAATATTAACACATGTTTGCTTTTCTCGGTGGTCTCTGGGTCCCACCTTATCCCCATTCCCCCCCCTGCCCCCACACCACCACCAAACAAAAGCCAGGACAAGGAATAGCATGAGCCCTAGGCTCAATCCAGAAGCCCCTCAAAGCATCGTCTCTGAGCTGGAACAGCTGGGAGTCTCAGAGGAGGCACTTCCCACCCCCTGTCTGCCAGTGCACACAGGCTGCACCACTCCATGGCTCATGTATCTAGATTAGGCTTGGCGTCACGCTCTGGTGAGCATAGCACGGACATGAGCCTGCAGCTTGGAGGAGGGAGTCGGATGATAGCTGGAGAGCAGCAGCAGCACACACACACACAGAATGATGATATGCCTCTGGGCTCAGCCATTATCACTAATGGTGGAGATGCAGAGGAAAGCATCTGGCAGGTAGGCCAGCTATCATGTGCAGACTGGAGTAGAGGGATAGGAGAGGTAGAGGAGTCCGCCAAGTGCTGCCTCCAGCATGTGAACTCCAGTGAACCGGGTGGTGGACACCCCGGATATGCAGACCCAGCAGAAGAGTTGGGATCTACCAGATATTCCATGTGCTTGGATGCTTTCATTCACTGGCTGGGGACTGAGAAACCTTGACGTCCCTCCAGGTGCTCCATCACCTCAAAGGGCGAGATAGGTGCAATTGTGCACCAAGAAGAAGGAGGCAAAGGTGCCAGGGACTGTCATCTCAGGACAGTTGTGGGCTTGCTGCACGAGGCACCCAAAGCCCTCCATCAGGTCAGGCTGAGGAGACTTGCACTTGCATTAGTGCAGGAGACTCCAGTAGGACAGGGCCTTGTAGGCCCGAGTCTAACAGAGAACAGCCGCCAGTGACAGGTGTTGCAAGGTGACAGAGCCATTAGCGGGATTGCTGAAGCTCAGCAGCAGCTGTTGTGGTGTCACCAAGGCACAGCGGCTGGAACAACACTGGAGAATGCCGGTGCACAGGCATTAGCCTTCTGTACAAGCTCTACACTTGAAGCAAATAAAGCACTTTGTACTGGATTCCCTTCAACTATTCCAATTTGTTAAGACTTTTGATTGTTCATGATTTTCTTTTGGACTATCTTGAGGGACAGTGCTCACATGTGTATCCTATGCAGCAGTTTGAAGAGTACTGAGACTCTCGTTCACTATTGTCCTCCACTGTAAAAGTGGAGCTACATAGTTTGCTTTCAGCAGTCGATCAACATAGTTCAGTGACTGGATGCCCCTTGCAAATAAAGCTTTGAGTCAAACAAGCATTGCCATTCCCTAATAAAAACAGAAATTGCCGGAAAAGCTCAGCAGGTCTGGCAGCGTCTGTGGAGAGAAATCAGAGTTAACATTTCGGGTCCAGTGACCCTTCCTCAGAAATGATGGTAGCTAGGAAAATGTTCTTTTTTGTGTAAATGATAGGGTGGGGGGAGGGGGTAAGGAGTAAATGATAGATAGAGATAGAGCCCAAAGAGAGAGGAGAACAGTTAGACAGACAAAGGAGTAGAAAACGGTCAGCATGGGAGAATGAATAGCTACTAATGGGGATTATTAGTGGCTAACAGTGAGTTGTGTGTAATAGCAGACCATGTGATAACAAGGCCTGGTGTATTGTGCTTGGGTAAGGACATGGGAGAAGGTGCCTTAAGCCCTAAAATTGTTGAACTCAATATTGAGTCCAGAAGGTTGCAGGGTTCCCAAGTGGAAAATGAGGTGCTATTCTCCCAGCTTTTGCTGAGCTTTGCTGGAACACTGCAGCAAGTCTGAGACAGAGATGTTGGCCAGTGAACAGGGTGGTGTTTTGAAATGGCAGGCAACTGGAACCTCAGGGTCTTTTTTTGTTGCTGACTTCCAGCATCCACAGTTCTTTTGGTTTTTATATGGCTATTCCCTACCTTTCTTCCATCAGCCCACCACTCTATTCACTTTTCTTCTAAACCCCTTAGATAATGATGCACCCCCCCCCCGCCTTGCCTTTACTAGTTAGGTTTTATGGAATCAGCTGGTGTGGCTGTCTCCTTTAGGCAAATGAGGAAAGACACGGTCAGCCTTCACGCCTAGTAGTGTAGCATTTAACTATAAGAAGATAAACTACACATGACTAAGACTTCTCATAAGTCAGTTGACCTTATCAAACTTCACTCCTTACACCATGAAGTGGCTTATTTCTGAAGGAGCTGAGTTAGTGAAGAAGGTTGTACTCACTGGAGCTTGGAGGAAGAAGTCTAGCCCTTCAAGCACACATGGTACTATATATAATCAGGTTTGCAAACACGTAGGTTTCCTATTTTTGATTAAGTGTTGTGCCTGTGAATGTAATTTCAGAGCACTAGGGTATTATTAAGTATTCATGACAATGATAATGAATGCAAAGCAGATTACCATTGGCAGCACATTGGCTCAGTGGTTAATGCTGCTGCCTCACAGCACCAAGGACCTGGGTTTGATTCCACCCTCAGCTAACTGTGTGTGTGTGGAGTTTGCAAATTCTCTCCATGTCTGCATGGGTTTCCTCCGGGTGCTCCGGTTTTCTCCCACAGTCCAAGATGTGCAGGTTAGGTGGATTGGCCATGCTAAATTACCCCATTGTATCCCGGGATGGGCAGTCTAGGTGGATTAGCTATGGGAAATGCTGGGTTACAGGGATAGGGTAGGCAGTGGGTCTGGATGGGATGCTCTGAGTGGACTCAATGGGCCGAATGGCTTTCTGCCACTCTGTAGGGATTCTATGATTCTATGAAGGAGGTCAGGAAACTGACCCACCTGAAAGGTTCTGGGACTTAATGGTGAAACTTTAACGTACATGAGGAAATGGAGTTTTTGCCCAATTATGTTCCTGCACCTGTCCTTCTGTAAGCTCCAGATAGGCCCACAACTGTCTATGCACAGTTACTGCTCAGGTCTTCACCTTTCTTTGGAACGCAAGGCCTGAGACTTGAAATGTGAACGGAACATTTTCACTTCACTTATTCATTTAACCAGTTGTGTATGACATTCATCATAATTTGAATCAATGCTATTTTGTTTGAAGAAGGAACTTGCAGGAACCCTCAGTGTTTTAGTTCACATTAGCAATAAGCAATTAGCAACAAAAATTTTCATGGACATGCGAGGTTTTAACTGTGAAAGAATAACACCGACTCGCTATTAATCGTCAACAAAACTTTCCTTCACTGATGTGCCACATCTTGCCTACGTCAGTCATTTACATTGTACATCTGTGACCACAGTTGGGTGGCTAGCTCCCCAGGTCTGAGTTTTGTAGCATACTATCCCCATTATAAGATGTCTTGGGTCAGCTCAGAAAAATCCTTGCTCTTAAATTCATTGGGGAGTTGTCTTTTGCTTGGTGCTTTCCTTTAGCAGTGCAGCTGATAATCGGAAGCTCAGTCGTAATAAATGTGTAACATCATTTCAAGTTCTATGCATTAATATTGTAATGCACTATGCCACCAGATATTCACTGTGGTACTCCATTGGTTCTATGGATACAGACGATTGAAAAATAATTACTTTTTCTTGAAAATATCATAGATTATATCATCCACTGCGGTTCATTGAGCAATATTTAATAGGTCCAGATCCATTCTCAGTGAATTATATCGTAGACATTACCTAGTGGTATTGTCACTGGACTGTTAATCCAGAGACCCAGATAACGTTCTGGGGACCCGGCTTCGAATGCCATGGCAGATGGTGGAATTTGAATACAATAAAAGTATGTGGAATTAAGAATCTAATGATGACCATGAATCCTTTGTCGATTGTCGGAAAAACCCACCTGGTTCACTAATGTCCTTTAAGGAAGGAAACTGCCATCCTTACCTGGTTTGGCCTACATGTGACTCCAGACCCACAGTAAAATGGTTGACTCTTAACTGCCTTCTGGGCAATTAGGGATGAGCAATAAATGTTGACACCCTTATCCCGTTAGTGAATAAAGGAGAATTATCACTATACTGTTAATCCACAGCCCTGGCTAATGTTCTGGGGAGCCAGATTCAAATCCTGCCACATAGTGGAATTTGAATTCAGTAAATACCCAGAAGGAATAGTCTAATTGTGACCATGAATTGATTGTCGGAAAAGCCCATATGGTTCACTAATGCCCTTTAGGGAAGGAAATTGCCTTCCTTATCTGATCTGACCTCTATCTGACTCCAGACCCACAGCAAGGTGGTTGAAAACATGGCAATTAGGGATGGACAATAAATGCTGGCCTAGCCAGGGAATCCATCATCCTGTGAATAAAAACTGTGACATTGGTAATAAGCCCAAATAGCAGGACATTCCAGTTCTCCTGCATTCCATTTTTAGCACATTAGTTAACACATTGATGTCAAATTTCCATATGATGTTTAACAAAATTGTTCTGCACAAGTGTGTTAACTTGTGTGATAAATGGCAAGAGAAGAATTTTCACCCCCTAATGAACGAATACCACAGGGCACAGTGCGTGCCGTAGCCTTCTACTGTGCATGTGCAACAACCTGTTCTAACACACCCTGTCATTCCCTTCCAGAAATTAAGGATTTGTTTTGGTTTTGGTAGATTTATTCATGCCGAGGAAGCCACAGTGAAAAGAAGAAGAAGTTATGAGACTGAAAGAAACAGGATTAGGCTCGTGAGTGAAGATAGTGATTGTAGACACCACGATTTGAAGAACAGAGGGTCTGAAATCGGTACGCATGAGATGGAATAATTATAATTCACAAAGGAATTTTAAAACAAAATCCCCATTAATCAGCCTTGTTTATCTGCCACCAACTGTAGTTGTCTTCAGGGAACCAAAATGAATGTGTTGTAAAGAAAAATACATGACAAAACTAATCAAATTAACAATGCCACATGGAATAGAAATATTCATAATTTTCTTAATATGGATATTTAATCCTATTACTTTGAAAGGTTTTATTATATATTATTTACTCTTGAAAATGTTGTCCAACATATATTTTATTGTTTTATATGTATATCTTAAACATATATAAATATACCAGTTTATCACCTCAAGCAATGTCCTCAGCTAAGCAGGCTGTCTGAAGTGCCTTTTCCAAATATTTTAATGTCAGAGTGTTTTGAATGAAATTGCACAAAATTGTAATGTTCATCAAATAATGTAGCAATAGAAATAAAATGTTGCAATATATAGTGTCTGAAATTATTTAATCAGCTTTAAATAATATGCTTTATAAATGTTTACATTTCAGATATCATCAATAAATATTTTCTGCAATGTATGTTTTATGTTTATTGTAGCCACAGCAACCAAGTGGAACTACAGTTTCAGAGCATTGAGTCTGTAACACATTCAATTCAGTCACAGGAACTGAAAAATATCAATATACAAATGTATGGAAAATTTAGTTAACTAACAAATGATACATAAGATGTAATAATATTGTAAACCAGGATGTCCCAACCCGAAACGTCAGCTTTCCTGCTCCTCTGATGCTGCCTGGCCTGCTGTGTTCCTCCAGCTCCACACTGTGTTATCTCTGATTCCAGCATTGGCAGTTCTTACTATCTCTGATATATCACCCTTGCTTCTTTTGCAAAAAAATCTGAGAAAAAAAATCACGCAGCAAACAGGGTATGGAATACACTGCCTCAAGGGTTATGGAGGCAGGTTCAACTGAGATGTTCAGGAGGGCATTGGATGATTATTTGGGTGAAATTAATGTGCAAGGGTATATAGGGAAGAAACAGGAGATTGGCACTCAGTAATGATGCTCATTTAATGAGCCAGCGCAGGCACAATGGGCCAAATAGCCTCCTTCTGCATGGTCATACTTCTCTGATTTTGAGATTTGCATTACCCCACTTCCCCACTTTCATCCTTCAGATGATCAGAATGATATCGCAGGATAAATTTAGCTATAGCCACAGCTCAATGAGCAGTAGTGAATCAGTTGCCTATTTTACATCAATAGGCAACTGATCTACTATTAATGCATGGAACATATTGAATAGTTCCTTTCACAGGATATCCAACAGAGAGTCAAGTCACAGGCTTTGCTAGTGTTCACGTTCTGTACCCAACCTGGGGGTTGGTTAGCTCAGTTGGCTGGATGATGATGCATAGTGATGCCAATAATATGAGTTCAATTTCTGCACCAGCAGAGGTTACCATGATGGACTGTCCTCAGCCTCTCCCCTCGCCTGAGGTGTAGGTGACTCTCAGGTTAAACCACCTCCAGTCATCTCTCTGTGAGAGAGCAAGACTATGGAGCCTTCACCTTTTATACCAACTTTCTCAGTCTGCCTCATCTCCATTCTCCTCTCCCTCATATGCTATCTAAGTTCTCTCATAAATGAAATTAATGTTTTACACCTCAACTATTCTGTGTGATGACAAGCACCATATTCTCACCACACTGTGGAAGGACATTTCTTCTGGACAGCCTGTTTAATTTCTTGGTGACTTTCTTAATAACCATTAATTCCTATGAATAGAAGCATTGGAGTGAATTTTCCCAACCCATTGCTGTTGGGCTGAAAGGTAGAAATGCTGGTAATGTGGCAGAGAAAGGTATGATGGGAGGAAATGCCATATTGCGAGTGGAGGGAAAATTGGTGGCATGCACTTAACTTCTGATTCAATGTTTAAAAACAACTTCTTAGAAATATTTTGCAACATCAATTTGCCCCTAGCATTATAGGAAATTAAACCGCATGGTTTTAATTTAAGAATGGAGCTGCGATGAACAGAATTTAATGAGCACCAATGTTACATGCAGTGTTTAGATCATTTGTGTATTTATGTTGTCATAGACACCGAAATTTTGTTTTCGCTCATGATTCATTTGTGCAAAATGTTCTGGTTTAGGCTGACAAGCTGGCTGATATTGTAAACGTGTTGTCTTCCTTAGGTATTGTCAATTTTCAAAACCATTTCCATTATCCTCTGAAAAACTTCTTTTGACCTCTCTGTCCTCGGAAATGGACTGCCACCAGCTTTAAAGTCCTTGAATTTGTTCGGATTTCTCCAGTTTTCCAATGTGGTCACAGCACCAAAAAATGGCCCTCATCAAAGTCACAAATGACATCCTCTGCGATTGTAACAAACCATGGCTCATTATGTCTCCCAGCCTTCTGCCTTTTATGTGGTCAACCATGCTCCTTCGAAATCCCCCTGGAATTATAGACGGAGTTTTAAATGGTCTTTTTATTGCTAGTCTGTTTTTATGAGGCAATTATAAATCTTTACAACTGGAAAATATTCATGATCATAAGAAGAGCTCCAGTTAATCATTCCATTGATATAGACATGCTGCGTTTGAAGAAACTGCACCTAAATGACACTCAGTTTGGTGACATCTTTATAACCTATTCTGCATTTTCTGAAAACACTCAACATAATTGAGTGAGAATGATAAAAATAAATAAAATTTGGAGTTTGGAAGACTGGTCACACAGCATTAGTGAGACCACATCTTGGATGCTGTATGATATTTCGGTCTCCTTATTTGAGAAAGGATGTAAATGTGTTGGAGATGATTCAGAGGAGGTTTACTAGATTCCTGCCTGGAACGAGTGGGTTGTCTTATAGTGAAAGATTGGATGAGATATGTTTGTTCTCAGAACAACTCAGAAGTATATACGGTATGAATGGTCTTGTCAAGACAAATGTGGAAAGGATGTTTACTCCTGTGCATCAGTCCAGAACTGTTTTAAAATCAGGAACTATTGCTCTTTCTTAGGATGAAGATGAGGTGATTTTTTTTCTCTCTCTCTGATAGGTGGGCAAGTTTGGAACGTTTTGCCTCAGAAGGTGGTTGAGGCAGAGTTATTTGTTAGGTGGAGGTCAGTGAATTCTTGTTGGGCGGGACACCAAAGGTTATCAAGAATTGATGGAAATCTGGAATTTGGAACTTGAACAGAACAGCCATGATCTCATTGAATGGTGGAGTAGGCTTGAAGGGCAGAGTGGCCTATTTCGGCTTCTAATTTGTATGTTCATGTGTAAAGTCACGATAAAAAAAATTTCAGTAAATAAATCTTCATAGTATTCCTACATTATTTGAGTTTCATTGAATATATATATCTCTATTAGCATTTGCTGTTTGGATAGTACATTTTTAAAAAACAAACCACAAGCACTTTGCAGTAACACCAAATAAGATGGTACAGTTTGAAAACTTCTATCCTTTTGTTGCAGCTATCTGAAGTGTTTTAAGGATGATGTGCGATTCAGCTTTTATTTTTATTTGAACTTCTACACAGAAGTATGAGTGAAGTTGCTCAGCCAGTTCTGACAATTTCCTTAGAAAATGTTTTCAAGTGTCCTGGTCAAGCAAACCTTACAAGGACTGATCTCAGCTGAGATAACAAATAAGGCCTGGTTATTGGTCTTGGATCATTAGGCTAGTTATGGGGGGGGTGGGGGGTGAGTGCATAGTCATCCAGCATTCTCCTGGTCACTATCCAATATGTCTTATAACAAATTATGAGCGTACAGATGAAATAATGTCTGCAGTTTGACAGATAGGATTTTGTTTTCCATCTGCTTTGCATGTACACAAAACAAGAAGATTTGAGTTCAGAAGTAAAGATGATTTAGTGTCAATATGTCAGCATTGATTTAATGGGCCAAGGTGCCTCCTCTGTGCAGTATGACTCCAATGACTTTATGACGCCTTATTGCAGTCACACAGAACCTTGGTAAGACTGCACCTGGAGTATTCTATATAGCTTTGGTCCCCATACCTCAGAGAGGATATGCGTGCTGTAGAAGGAGTTCAGTAAAAGTTCACAAAGCTGATACTGGGGATGGAAGGATTGTCATACAGGGACAGATTGGTTTGACTGGGCCTATATTCTATAAAATTCAGAAGAAAGAGAGGGGATCTGATTGAAAGGGATAAGGTTCTAATAGGGTTGGACAGACTACATTCCTGGAGGACTTTTCCTCTTGGTTAATGATTCTAGAACCGGGGTTACAGTTGCAGGACATGGGGGAAGCCATTTAGGACTGAGATAAGAAACATTTCTTCACTCAAAGGGTGATCAACCTTGGAATTCACTACCACACAGGACAGTGGAGACTACATCACTGAGAAAAATCAAGGAGATATATTTTTGGATATTAAAGGCATCAAGTGGAGAGCAAGTGGGAAAATGATATTGAGATAGATGATCAGCCATGATCATTTTAAAAGGCAGAGCAGGTGTGAAGGACTGAATGGCCTATTGATCTAAGTTTTTATGTTTCTGTGTAAGTACAGGAAACTTTGTTTGAACTGGAGCTCTTGATAAACCAGCAAAATTATATTCATGAATTACCAGAAGGTTACCATATTATCGCAAACTCTGTGATGTCCAAGTCGTCAGTTGAGGGTGCAAGTGAGAATGCTCTCTGCCAATAAGTCTTATTATTTAAGTGATTTACTCTGTAAATAAAGTATAACAGCGATGTGAATATACTCTCTGCATTACATTTGTATTACTTAGTGGTGTGTTTTTACATTGATTATGTGGACCTCACAATCAAAAAGAATATTTGATCAACTGGCACACTCCTGGTCCCATAGATGCCGCTTAATAAAACGTTTGCTACACTGGAAAGCCTTGATATACATCTTATCCAGATTAATGTTAGGAGTTACATTTTAGTTGCCTGATTATTGACAAGAAATCACTTGATCATCAAAGAGAATGTGCTTTCTCATCATCACATTCTGTGGATCTATAGTTTGTCTTTTGTTAGTTTGTGCAATAAGCTTTCCATAAGGAATCATGCCACACATTTTGTCATTCAGTCTACATTTCCATCACTCAATTGCATGATTGCTGTGTGAATATTGGGATGTTTCTTCAATTTTAAGGCTCTTATCAACAACTTGAATTTATGTAGCATGTTATCATTGTAAAGTAACTCAAGGCACTTCAAAGGAGCATTTGAAACCAACTTTGACTTTGGCCAACATAAGGAGAAACAAGGACACATTACAAAAGCTTGGCTAAAGAGGTAGATTTCAAGCAGCATTGTAAAGGAGGAAAGAGAGGTCAAGAGTAAGAGAAAATGATGGAGGGAATTCTGGAACTTGGTGCATAGCCAGCTGAAAGCATAGCTGTCAATGTGGAACATCAAAATCAAAGAGGCTATAATTGGAAGAGCTGAGGGATCTTGAAAAGTCATGGGACTTGAAGGGGTTAGATAAGAGGAACAAGATGTGGGACCTGGTGGCACAGTGATAATGTCCCTGGATCAGTGATCCAGAGCCTTAGGATAATGTTCTGGCAACATGTGTTTGAATACCACCATGACATATGGTGAAACCTGAATTCTGTAAAAATCTGGAATGTAAAGCTAGTCTAATGGTAACCATGCAACTACTGCTGATTGTTGTAAAAAATTATCTGGTTCATTAACGCTCTTGAAGGACGCATTTAACTAGTCTGGCCTACATGTAACTCCAGACCCACAGCAATGTGGTTGACTGTTAACCTCCCACTGTTCAATTAGGGATGGACAATAAACGCTGGCCCAGCCAATGATGCTCATTTCTCTCAAATGAATAAAAAGAATATTTGACCATATGCAAATTCTCCCATAGGGAAGTTGGAGCAGCTGGACATCGGAGTGCAACAGTAACATTTGCACAGTGACATGGTCATGAATAAATTAGGTGCTATCTGACTACTTGCTAACTCTGATGGGGATTAGTTTTGGGCAGCCCTTACAGGAAAACTTGTCACCACAGTGTACAGATAAACATGCCCGTGTGTAACAACAAACAATTCATTGCAGCTTATAACATACAGAGGATATGCAGAATGCCTGTCATATCATTCTATGTTTTCTCAATATGGAGAAAACACATTAACTGACTAGTACATGCAGATCATAATTACTTGATTACATTGCTGCAGAAGCAATCACAAGATCACAGCCTTTGGGATTTTGGGGCCAGTATTAATAGACAAATAAATGTGTTTAATTATGTTGTTTTAATATCTTGCTATGTCCTTTTGCTTCTGCAAAGTTGTTATGCAGCGCTGCAGTGATATACTGTTTTTTCATATTTGGATGGCATCACACATGTTTACCAGTGAGACTAATTGATAAGTTGTGACAAACAGTTTATTATTAACCATGGGCTGGTTAACTTGTAAACAGGAAATAAATCAGATATGGCAGCACGCAAGCTCGTTAGGTTAGGACTTCTGCTAAACTCAAAGCTGAATCACCAATATAAACTGTCTGGGCTAAATGGCCTATTGCTGAGTTGCAATTTGTATGAAGTTCTGAATGTTAGCAATGAATAAAGATGCAGGTTAGATAATGGATTCATTTGTTCTTCAATAGGATGTGGGCATTGTTTGCTGCGTCAGCATTTGTGCTTATTCCTAGTTGAACCCCTGCAGTTCATTCGGTGTAGTTCTCCCAAAATGCTATTAGGGAGGGAGTTCCAGAATTTTGACCCAGTGACACTGAAGGAACAGCGATATGTATATGAGTAGCTTGGAGGGAAACTTGCAGGTGATGGTGTTCACTTGTATTGGCTGCCCTTGTCCTTCTAGATGGTTCTGGTCATGGATTTGGAAGGTGCTAAGGAGCTTGTGAACTTCTTCAGTGCATTTTGTAGATGGTACACACTGCTGCGTCAGTGGTGAAAAGAATGAATGTTGTGCTAATCAAGTGGACTGCATTGTCCTGGATGTTGTCAAGCTTCTTGAGTTTGAGCTGCACTCAACCAGGCAACTGTTCAGCAGCCCTCCACCACACTCCTGATCTGGGCCTTATGGATCGTGAACAGGCTTTGGCGAGTCAGAGGTGAGTTACTTAGGTTTCTTGGACTCTGGCCTGCTTTTATATATTTAAATGGTTAGTACATTTCCGTTTCTGGTCAATAGTAGGCCCCAGGATGTTTAAAGTGGAGTATTCAGCAATGGTAATGCCTTTGAATATGAACAGGTAATGTTGGAGATGGCCACTGCCTGGTATTTATAGGCATGAATGTTACTGGCCAATTTTCAGCCCAAGTCTGGATATTTTCAAACTTTTACTGCATTTGGACATAGATTGCTTCAGTATCTGAGGAGTTGTGAATGGTGCTGAACATTGTATAATCATCAATGAACATCCCCACTTCTGATACAGTGTTGGAGGGAAGGTCATTGATGAAACAGCTGAAGATGGTTGGACCTTGGATACTACCCTGAGGAACTCCTGCAGAAATGTCCTGGAGCTGAGATAACTGATCTCCAAAAAGCGCAATCAACTTCCTTTGTGCCAGGCAAGACTCCAAACAGTGGAGAGTTTGCCACCCGAAATCCATTGATGCTAGTTTTGTTAGAATTCCTTTTTCCACATTTTGTCAAAGGCGGCCTTGATGATAAAGTTACCTCACCTCTGGAATTCAGCTCTTTTGCCCATGTTTGAAGCAAGGCTAAAATTAGGTCAGGAGCTGAATGCCCTGGTAGAACCCAAACTGAATGTCAGTTAGCAGGTTATTGCTGAACAAGTTCTGCTTAATATCACTGATAATGACACCTTCCATTACTTTACTGCTGATTAAGAGTAGACTGATGTGACTATAATTGGCTAGGTTGGACTTGTCCTGCTTTTTGATGACAGGATATACCTGGGCAATTTTCCACATAGTCAGGCAGATGATGATATTGTGGATAAAATTAGAACTCACACAACACCAGGTTATAGTCCAATAGGTTTATTTGTAAACACAAACTTTCGGAGTCTCGCTCCTTCTTCAGGTGTTGATGAGAGACATAGTATCAAACACAGAATTTATAAGTAAAAGATCAAAGGGTCACACCACTGATGAGGGTGTTTTAAACAAACCTAAGATGCTGTTAAATCTTGAATCAGTTAGAAGGTTTTAATTGATTAATATGTGTATATAAATCCCCAAATTTCTTTCAAATCACTGTCCTGAGAGAACTAAAGGTTTTATCAAGGTAAGGAAGAGGTGACATTTTAGGTCAGACAATGCATGTTAGGTGTGAGGACTTGTTTGTGTTTTGGTTTGAAGTCAGACTGGTTTTATTTCTAAAGTAGGAATTTATAAAATGCCACATTGACTGATTGTCTATAAATTGTGTTTTTCGAACAAAATAGAATGTATCTGCAAATACAAATTCACCCCATAGATTTGAGTGGGGGAAGAGAGAGAATGAGTGTGTGTGTATGTGTGTGTGTTGGGGTGGGGGGGAAGAGAGAGAGTGTAAATGTCCTCCAAGGTGGACTTCAGGATACACAACAACATAGAGTCACCGAGCAGAGGCTGACAGCCAAGTTCGGTCCCCATGAGGACGGCCTCAACCGGGATCATGGGTTCATGTCGCACTACAGGTGACCCCACCACACTATACACTCTCTCTCTCACATACACACACACACACACAGATCCTCTCTCACACACACACTGTCTCTCAAGCACACACATTCTCTCCCTCACACACACACAGTTTCTCTCCCTCCCACACACAAACACATGCACACTCTCTTCCTCACACATACAAACAATCTCTCTCTTACACACACACACTTTCTCTCTCTCTGTGCCCCCCACGCCAGCTTCCTCCCCCCACACACTCTCTCTCTCGCCCCTCACACAGAACACACACAATCTCTCTCTCCCCCACCACAAACACACACACTGAATCTCTCTCTCCCCCCTCACACATACACATACTCCCACTCTCTCCTCCTCCCCTCACACACACACACATACACTCTCTCTCTCCCCCCTCATACACACAACACACACACACACACACACTCTCTTTACCCCCCACATACAAAACACACACTCAATCTCTCTCCCCCCTACACACACCCTCTCTCCTCCTACGCTCACACACATACTCTCTCCCTCCTCACACACAACACACACTCAATCTCTATCTCCCCACACACACGCTCTTTCTCCCCTCTCACATGCACACACACACATTCACTCTCTCCTCCTACCCTCACACACACACTCTCTCCCCTCCTCACAGAAACACACTCTCTCTCTCTCCGTCTCTCTCTCACACACACACGTAAATCTATGGGGTGAATTTGTATTTGCAGATACATTATATTTTGTTCAAAAAACACACAATTTATAGATGGTCAGTCAATGCGGCATTTTATAAATTCCTACTTTAGAAATAAAACCAGTCTGACTTCAAATCAAAACACAAACAGATTCTTACACCTAATATGGATTGTCTGACCTAAAATGTCACCTCTTCCTTACACTGATAAAACCAGTGTTGTGACCCTTTGCTCTTTTATTTATAAATTCTGTGTCTGATACTACCCCTCTCACTAACACCTGAAGAAGGAGCAAGGCTCAGAAAGCTTATGTTTTCAAATAAACCTATTGGACTATAACCTGGTGTTGTGTGATTTCTGACCTCGTCCACCCCAGTCCAAAACCGACACTTCCACATTGTGGATAAAGTTGTTTAATTGTCCACAACCATTCATGGTTGGATGTGGTAAGACTGCAGAACTTAGATCTGTTGGTCGTAGAATCACTTTGTCCTGTCTTTCACTTGCTTCTTTTGTTGTTTAACACAATAGTAGCCCCTTTTTGTAGCTTCACCAGGTTAACATTTCATTTTTAGATAAGCCTGGTGTTGTCCCTGGCATGTCCTCTTGCACTCTTCGTTAAACCAGAGTTGATCCCCTGCCTTGATGTTATTGGTACACTGGGCAATATGTGGGCCATGAAATTGCAGATTGTGTTGTGAGTATCATTGTGTTTCAATACAGCAGTCGCCGGCCCATAGCAACCCGTGGATGACCAATCTCAGGTTGCTAGATCCATTCAAAGTCTACTCCACTTAGCACGGTGAAAGTGTCACACAGCATGATGGAGGGTATCCTCATTGTCAAGGCAGGACTTTATCTCCATGAAGACTCCCCTACCGATATGGTCATGGATAGATGCATCTGCTGCTGGTAGATTGATAAGGATGAAGTCACGTATATTTGTCCCTCTTATTGGTTCCCCTATTACCTGCTACATTACAGTTTTGCAACTATGTCTTTTAGGACTTAGTCAGCTTGGTCAATAGTGGTGTTGCCACGCCACTATTGGGAGTGGACACTGAAGTCCCCTACCCACAGTACATTCTGGGCTCTTGCCATTCTCTGGTGTTCAACATGGAGGAGCACTGATTCATAAGCTGAGGAGGTGTGGTTCATGGTAATCAATAGGAGGTTTCCTGGTTGTGTTTGACCTGATGCCATGAGATTTCATGGAGTTGTGAACTCCTAGAGCAACTCGCTGCTGCTTGTACATGACTGCACTCTCTGACAAGTTGGTCCTATCAGTGGGATAGACATACCAAAGGTTGGTGATGGTGTTGTCTGGCACATTGGGAGGAATAATTTTGTAAGCATGATTAAGTCAGTCTATTGCATGTCTATAAGACAGCTCTCCCAATTTGGGCATAAGCACCCACATACTGGAAAGGAGGACTTTTCAGGGATAAGGTTTCTGTTGTCATTTCCAGTGTCTAGGATAATGCCAGGAGGTCTGTCCAATTTTATTCCTTTTTTCAGATTCAGTTTAGTGGTTTGGCATATTTTAATGGCTTTCCAAATTATTTCAGAGGGCAATAAAGAGTCAACAACATTGCTGGGGGTCTGGAGTCACATGTAGACCAAACAATAGTATTCCTTTCCTGAAGGACATCAGTGAATGCAAATAAGTTTTTACGACAGTTGTTTCATGGTCATGATTAAAATTTTAATTTTAGATGTTTTTTTAAAATTCAAATTCCATGAACTACCATGATGGAATTCAAACTTTGATTCCCACAATATTACCTTGGCTTCTCAATTACTAGTCCAGCAACAATAGCACTGCACTGTACCTCACCTCATCTGGTTGTACAGAAGAGAACAAGTATAAAAAAAAGGCTTAAGAGTGTAAAAATTTGCATATGTAATACAACGTTCACAAAATGTAATCTGTTTTTAAAGGTACATTCCAGAGTCAAGGGGGGATGTGCCAACATGTGTAAATGGAAAAGGAAGCTAAACTGGGCATACATTTGTACGTTATTAAATGGAGACAAAGATGTGAATATATCCTCTTACTACAAACGAAAGTTTATGATGCCAAAATAAAAGCCACAAAACTTTTTAAGTTTGAATATGACATGATGGTACTGTTTACTAATTGTTTTAAGCAAGTGAGAAATTCCAAATGTAGAAAAATCGAACAAAGGAACTGGAAATAAGTCAAGGTACAGTCTCTTTACAAAAATAGCTGTGTTCTGCACCACAAGGTCATAATATTAAATACTTGCACATAAAGCCTTTTTAGAAAACCATAACACTGAGAGCATGGACACTTGATCATGTCTGATCAAGTGGGCAGTAGGAAGTAGGCAGTTTTCCAGTATCCCATTTTCCATGTAAACTGTCAGTGGCAGAAAGCAGCTACACCACAAGGCCAAAACTAATGATTCAAATTCCAACCTCAGCTAACGTTACACTCACATGCAAAAACTCTGCTGATATTTTGTTCGTCTAGAATACTGATGCTAGTTATCGTTCTTCTTTTACTTCATCTTGAGAGCAGCCACCTTAACACAGAATAAGAATCAAACTTGTGACCTTCAGGTCCAGATGTTTTGAGTGATATCTGACAAAGCCTTACTATCAGGAATCCTTAGGAAAATCATTTATTTATCATGGAAAAGTTTATTTACCACGTGAAAATTATATTTTATCATTGTGATCCTTGTGAAAATAATCATAAAATGTATCATGCAAAAGGATGTAGGGTTTCTTGTGCTGTGTATAGAAATGAGCAATTACAAATAAGATCCACTGGTCTTTCCTTGCAGGCATGCAAATAAGCCCATTGCAAATGTTACATTCAGTGTACATTTGCTACCTAGGAAATGGGAACACAGAATGTTGACAGGCGAGGGCACATGTCTGCAGTATGTTTGCTTATTCCACTTATCTAGAAACTGCCAGTATTTTCAGAACAGCATGGCTTATTCAATTTCTAATAACTATTCTCTTAAACTGGGCTGACAGCTTAGCAAGTTTTCCTAAAAATCCAGAAAAGGATCCAGGTTTGATTTCTGGTACTTGCTGGGATCCAGACTCAATGTTGAGTACTTGCTGGACAATACCCTTCCAAATGTATACAACTCTGCCCGTGGGACAGGACAAATCCAAGGATAAGGTTAGAGTTTGGGTACTTTGGCTGGAATGTATGTATCAGTGAGTATGATGCTGTCTGTTTGATTGATGGGTCAGCTCTCCCAATTTTAGTTTGACCACAGATGCTAATGAAGATAGAGTCATAGAGTAATACAGCATGGAAACAGGCCCTTCGGCCCAAACTGGTCCATGCTGATAACTTTTCTGGTTTACTGGTTTGGGTGTTTCCTTCCCATATCTAAATAGGATGCCTAGGTATAGCTAGGTGATCTGTCTGGTTTCAGTGTTTTTGTTTTTTCCTGGTGGGTTTTACAAAGCTGAATGGCTAGGCCATCTCAGGTGGCGGTTAGGAATAACTTACATTAGTGTGGGCACTGAAATCACATCTAGGCCAGTCTGAGTAAAGAAAACAGATTTATTTCTCTAAAGGGCATTAGGGCCCAGATGGGTATTTAATGACTATCGCATCATTTCCCACGTTCACCTTTATTAAAACCAATCTTTTAGTTCCATATTTATATTATGAATTGTATATAAATCCCCAAGTTACCATGGTGAAAGCATGCCTCGCTATCAATGTGCAGGCCTCTGGTTATTACTCCCTTGAAATAATTACTGTTACCACGCATGTAATTTACAGTAGTCTGACTTATCCTTTTGTATACCATTTACCTTTTAATATACCTCTGTAAGATCACTGCTCTGAATTCTCCTTTCCAGACTAAAAAGGCCAAATTTCTCCAGCTCTCTCTTCTAATTCAATCTGAACATTTGGAGCATACCTTATTCTTTTCTCATGGGATGTTCCCTGGTGCATCAATCCTCAGTGTAACTCGAGAATTGTATATTCATATCTAGGTTTCCTATATTTTACGTATGAAGTTGAACAGACTTTGATTACTGCTGTGTATAAATTGTGTGTGTGACGATACTATGGCTTTAAAAAGTGTATTTGGTCCCTTTTTTAATGAAGAAATATTGAGACAGAAAAGCCAAGCAGTCTGCTTTAAAACCCATAAACAGCTTGTGAGACCTTGCAGATAACACAGTGTGGAGCTGGAGGAACACAGCAGGCCAGGCAGCATCAGCGGAGCGGGAAAGCTGACATTTCGGGTCAGGACCCTTCTGGGTTTTTTTTAGAAATTGGAGCAATAGAAGCAGCCTGAATGAGTGCAGTCAAGCTCCCAAAAAAACAGGACTTTTAGTTTTAATTTTTTAGTAGCAGTTGCTGCTGACGTCATGAGGCTGAATGTGGAAGTTGTTTTTGCTCCTTCTGTTATAGCTAAAAGCCGGGGGCGGGAGGTTTCTGTCCCTGCTGCTGGAATTGCATGCCAGCCAATCTATTTTACTGAATTTGCATTTGCCAAGCGTGTGTTTATGGGATGTTACTTATATTGGAACAGTTATTGTTTAGCAGTTAAATAATCTACCATTCTGTTAAGTTTTCCTTTAGAGTTGTTATTTCAATTCTTTGTTTTGTTGTATTTTAACCATAGTGTATGAATACAGTGTGTTTTGCTTCAAATTGGTAATTGACCAATTGAATTGCATCTGGAATGCAATGCCTGGCACTTGTCTTTAAAATAAGAGGTTAGAGTCTAGGCTATCTTCTCAATATATTCTGAGGGCTTTTGGTCTGGTCCATAACAGATCTATTGAAAATTCTAGACCTTTCAGCTTAAGCCCCAGCATCATTCAGTTGTTAAATGTGTCACACATTTTTGCAGTAATGTTTTACATTGGTTTGCATCTGTCATTGTTCAGCCCACTCATATTCAGTTTTGCTCCTCGTTTATATATTTTTTAATGTGTCACCTGACTCATTTGATTCCACTGCTGCTCTGGTTGATTTTCAGTTTATACCAAACTCAGTTAGCTTTGGGTTTTTCAATCCAAGTCATTGACATAAATCAGAAGCTGGCGCATTCCCGATACTGAGTACCAGCCATTCTATTCAATACTTTGTATCCCATTTTGGCAGCATTGCTTGTATCCAGAACCTGCTGTTTACCATTTGCAAGGCAGTTTCTTATCCATAGCCAGGTGAGGCCTGCATCTTCACAGCTGGTAATTAGTAACTTTTTACGTGACACTTCCTCAAATGCCTTTTGAAAACTTAAAATATATTGACATTTACCATAGTTGATTTGCGTTGTCACTTCCTCGGGGAAATCAAGCAACTTGCCTGGGCAGGATCATCCCTTGTGAATATGTAGAGGAAGTAATATTTCCTATCTTGCGTTGTTTATCCCTTTCAGTATTTTAAACAATTTGATCACCCTTTAACCTCCTCTGTTATCCCTTGTCATCACTTAAGGGCAAAACCATTTCAAGATATATTTGTTGCTCAAAAAAATGAAAGCTGCCTTCTCTGCTAGCTTTGAATGAGAACATTATGTGATGTTTGTAAAGCTAAGTATTACTGAGTGTCTAGTGTTGGCCTTAAAAAGACACATTCCTTTACAACAAGGGATAAGTAGATTTATTAGGCGACTGAAATCATTTTGGCCTGACACTGAGTTTGAACAAGTGGTGAGTGTCAGAATCAGAGCCTATCCATGTAGCTGCAGATAAAAGTTGAAAGAGTGTGATTAGAAAAACAGTTACAGCCTTTTTGAGGGATGAATGGGCTTGGGACAATGAGGGCAGAGGAAAGAGATGCATGCACAGGTGACACAGCACTGGCCTTGAGATGAGCAATTCAATGCAAATGTTGCAGGAGATTAGTGTGAGGATAGTTACTTTGTTTGGCATTCCAAAGCAATGCAGTGCTGCATGACTAAAAGGAAAGTGGTATTTAGTCAAAATTAGTGCCATGGAATGTACCTGCAGGATCTGGAAATATACACAGAAAAAGGTGGATCTAAAAGAAGTTGCCAAACAGTATTAGGCCAAAAAATGCATGCCAGGTGGCCAGTAAACATCTGCCTTTTTACTGCTCATCATTTTCAAGTTCTCATAGAACAATATGGTCAGCAAAACATGCGCATTCTGCTGGGAGGTGAGGGTCCTGCTGGAAATGCAGATTCATAAAATTATTCTATCGGTGTTAACATTATTCTTCTCTCATCAAAAATGTCTAACAATGCCAAATCATGTCACATTTCTTTTACTTCAAATGTGTTCCTGGTGTAAAGGGTTATGTCACCTTCTTTCCCGTCTACTTTTCCCAAACACTTTGTATCCTAAATAAAAGCAAAATGCTGCAGATGCTGGACCTCTGAAACTAACTCAGAGAATGCTGGAGAAATTCATAAGGCCTGGCAGCATCTGTGGAAAGATTTTAGTGTTTATGTGTACGCGAATTATTTGAGGTTGCCAGTCCACTTCTGGTATCTGCATCCACCAGTTCTTTTAACTTGCTGCTTTCACATCTAGCTGTTGAATGATTTTTGCTTTATGATCAATCCCATCCTGGACTTTGCTTCCCTTAAACAAGTTCCTCATTTAATCCAGAAAATATTCCACACAACTGACACATTAGTTCCACAGCTGTAACAAAATAATCAACGCTAGAGAAGAAAACTTTTTATTAATCAATCTGTTTGACATGCCATCACATCCTCACGTGGGACTTGAACTCAGACTTTCTGACCTAGAGGTAAGTACACTACCATTGCCCCATGACACCCAATACAAATAAAACATATTTTAGAACCTTTGCTACCACAAAATTGTGCAGGGTAATAAATTCAACATGCATACAATCTGGTTAGGTTAGGGAGAATTAATTCCTTATTTATGTCAAAGGTAGGATTATATTGTTGAGACATAGTAAGAACTGCCGATGCTGGAGTCAGAGATAACACAGCGTGGAGCTGGAGGAACACAGCAGGCCAGGCAGCATCAGAGGAGCAAGGAAGCTTACATTTCAGGATGGGATCCTTTTTCAGAAAAGGGGGAGGGGGAAGGGAGCTCTGAGAGAAGAGGGGTGGGACTGGGGAAGGTAGGTGGGATGGTGATAGGTGAGTGCAGGTAGGCAGTGGTGGGGATTGGTCAGTGGGGTGGGAGGAACGGATAGGTGGAAGATAAGATGGACAGTTTGTGTCAGGTCAAGGAGGCGGGGGATGAGAGGGAGGGTTGGTCATGGGATGAGGCCGGGGGGGTGGGGAGATTTTGAAACTAGTAAAGTCCACATTGAGACCATTGGGTTATAGGCTCCCAAGGCAGAATATGTGGTACTGCTCCTCCAGTTTCCGGGTGGCGTCATTTGCGACACTGGAGGAGGGCCAGAATGGACATGTCGTCCAGGGAGTGGGAGGGGGAGTTGAAATGGTTCGCAACTGGAAGGTGTTGTTGTTTGTCACGAACAGAGCATAGGTGCTCTACAAAGCGGTCTCTGAGCCTCCGCTTGGTATCACCGATGTAGAGGAGGCCACATCGGGAGCAGCGGATGCAGTAGACCACATTAGCAGAGTGCAGTTCCTGTATTAATAATGTGTCATCAGCAATCACTCGCTAATGAGTATGATTGTCCACCTTGGAAATTCCGTATCACTGGTCATCAATCTGTGGGTCTTTGTGTGGCTGATGAGCCTGATCCTAGAGCCACATCTCCCACCACATATTTGGCAGGTATGTCTAGGAAGTGGAACTGGTCTTTGGCCTTGAGATCATTGGCATTCCTTTCTATGGTTTCTTTTCCATATTTTCTCTTGCTGCTGGGTGTTCTCAAAGAGTTGTGTCCCCTCATTCAAGAGTTTCTTCCAAGTTGGTTCATCTGAACGAGAGTCCTCCATGCATTGACACGTATATTGCATTTCTTGAGTGAAGCCTGCAGGGAGTCTTTGAAATGCTTCCTTTGTCCTCCTCTTATTTGAGTCCCTTCGTTCAGCTGGGTGAAGAACATTTGCTTTGGCATTGGAACTCAGGCATCATAAGCACGTGCCCAGCCCAGTGAAGTTGGATTTAGATGATCAGGCCTTGTGCATGTGCTATTGGCAGCTTCAAGGATGCAGATGTCACTTCATCTGTCCTCCCAGCTGGTGCAGAGAATTGGTCTCAAACAACATTCATAGTATTTCTCAAGGGTTTGATGTGGCATCTATATATTGTCCAAGTTTCAGCGCCATTTCGAAGAATTACACACAAGGATCTCAGCATTAGCACAGATATTATGGTTGTTGAAGACTCTCATCCTGAGGTGTCTGAAGGCAGTATTTAATGATTAGATGCAATATTGAATCTCCGCAACTTGCCAGGTGAGGGAAATGTTCTGTATTTGGGAGGATTTCTCAATTGATCTTAATGGAGGGATGGACTGAACCTTGACCTGGAACGTGCTGGCAAAGACTTAAGTCTTCTTGAGATTGAGGCTGAGACCAATTCGTCAGTATACTTCTGCAAAGGTGTTAGGTGAAGTTTGAAGATTCTCTTCCAAGACAGCAGAGATGACACTGTCATCTGCATCCTGAAGTTCCACAAGTGAGCTTGGTGTTGTGTTCCTCTTGGATTTCAACCAGTTGAGGATGAAAAGTTTTCCATTCATCCTGTAGACAATGACAATGCCACCGGGAAACTTGTTCTTGACAAGATGAAGAATGGTGGCAATGAAGATGGAGAAAAGAATGGGGGCAATGAGACATCACTGCTTGACCCCTGTCTTGACCTCAAAGGATTCTATCACCTTAATATTAGTGAGGACCATCGCCGACATCTCATCATGGAGAAGATGGAGGATGTTGATGAATTTCACTGGACAGCTGGCCTTTGACAAGGGTCTTCCATAGCACTTCCCGAGTGACTGAGTCAAAAGCCTTGGTCATGTCGATGAAGGCCATGTAGAGTGGTTGGTGCTATTCCTGGCATTTCTGTTGGAGTTGCTGAGCAGAGAAAATCATACCCATAGTTCCATGGTTTAGTTGGAAGATACACTGGCTTTCAGGAAAGACTTCCTCCGAGACTGGGAGGAGATACCTAAGTGAGGATTCAGCAATGAACTTCCCAGTGGTGGAAAGTACGGAGGTTCCTCGGTAGTTTCCACAGTCCAATTTGTCTGCTTTCTTGAAGATGGTGGCAATGATAGCATCCCTGAGATAAGAAGGGATTCTTTTTTGTCCCAGATTTTCAGGATTTTCATGATTGCAAGGGGATCAGAAGATGATGGAGCCTTTTGGGTCAACTTAAATTTGTATTGTGATCATTAACAGGCTTGAAATTGCATCAATACTTCTGTCTGGTAACTGTAAGAATGTGACTGCTGCTATTTTTAAATGGGTATCTTGCTGACTGATTACAACATCTGCTTACTTCAACTGGTCAGTCCAGTTTAACATACAAGTTGGCATATAGATTTAGATTTACTTATTTGTCACATGTATTAAGTATAGCAATGCATAAGTACAGTGAGAGTGCACAAAGTTGCCATTCACTGGTGCCCACTTGGTTACAAAAACCAGATTTAAAAGTACCACCACTACAATCACTAGAACACCCAGGAGGCCGCTGCCACCGTGCAAAAGGCCTGCTCTCACCAGCGTCACCACCCAACCGTCCCACTCTCACCGCTGATTGCTGTCCCCTCACTGGCCCCGCTCTCACCACCCACTGCCCCCTCACCGGCCCCACCCTCACCATCACCGGCCCCGCTCTCACCGCCCACCACCCCCTCATCGGCCCCGCTCTCACAGCCCACCGCCCCCTCACCGGCCCCGCTCTCACCGCCCACTGCCCCCTCACCGGCCCCATTCTCACCGCCCACTGCCCCCTCACCGGCCCTGCTCTCACCGCCCACTGTCCCCTCACCGACCCCGATCTCACCACCCACTGCCCCCTCACCAACCCACTCTCGCTGTTGAACTGGCCCACTCGAGATGCCGCCATCGCTCTGGCACATGCTCAATCTGCCATCGCTGCAGGGCATAGCCCACATGTTCAGCTCTCACCACACAGTTCCCGGTCGCGACCTAACTCCTTTGATAGATAGTTAGAAGGGTGAGCGTTGGCGGGGGGGGGATATGAATTACTGCAGAGAGGAGAGAGAAGAAGAAAAGAATAGGAAAGGGAACCGGTGAGCAGAGTGGAGCTCCGAATGGAGCGATTTACCCTGCTGCCATCTTGCCGGTAATGATGGCCCTGATTGCTGGCTGTCATATATGATTAGAAACAGTCAGACTTTGTACACTCCAGTCATCTCCATGGGTGACAAGAAGAAAAGAAGCATTGCCTCCTTTGATTCAATAGGCACGCATTCAAAGTCTATTCCAAATAGCCCTGATACGTGGAGAACAAAGACCTTTCTGAATGCTGGACTGATGTCCAAAAGGATACCCATGTCCAACAATGGCAAGCACTTACACTTACCCTCTCCTGCAAATTGTAAAGGCTAGATGGAGTTCTTTAGATTTTCTGGTAATCTAGAGGTAAAAGCTGTAAGGAAGGCAACAGGAAATCACCCCAGTTACTGTTATAATGGTGCAATAATTTCATGCGTGAGCCTTAAATTGGGTCTTGCCTGAGGGAAAATACAAAGGATGGACTACGTGTGCTCTAGAGTATTTGACACACTGGATAGCCTTCAAGCCACATCCTTGTAAAACAACAATTTCCTGCCAAGACACGTCAACTGCAAGGGATGTGAATATACTTAGTTTGCTTCAAAAGCTCTTTCTCCTGTTTTGTGTAACTCAAAGTTGCACACCCATCAGACAAAATAAAATTACTTCCTGAAACGCGAATTCTCACGTTAGATCGTCCAATACCTTGGCCAAACTAAAAGATCACAGTTTTAAATATTATGTTAATCTGGGTTACTTTGTCAGAGGAGGAAGTGAAAATATTAGGATGCGGTTCTCAGATTTTTCACACAGTATGAAGAGCTGTACCAAATGATCACATGTCACATTACTGTTCTCACTGCTACTAGAGACATAATTTCAATTAAAACAACCAGCTCCACCATCAAACTAACATTAGTTATTGACAAATTAAAGTGTCACAGTGTTTTGATATTTATAGTTATAAATCTTAATACATTCACCTTAAATTCTGCTCTGTATTATTTTAATGAAAGCTTTCATACACTCTTTTTTTAAAAAAAGTATAATACTCAAAGGGAGACAATTAATTGCAATGTCTACAGAACTTCCCACATTACTCACAACATCTGCAACTTACATTTAACATCCACAATCAAACAATCCCAAAATTTGAAACCTTGGAAGCTGACCACAGCATTTGCAATGGTCTTTCAAATTTAAAAGTTTTACCGGACACTATTTAAAACTGTTTTTGAACTCACCCTTTGCAATATTAACTTTGGTTCTGAAATGGACACAGCTCCACTTTAGCAGCAGAATATATTTCTTGTCAATCCTGCAGCTGGATCATAATAATTATGGACAAGAAAGATCATTCAGATCAGCACAGGGGTCCTAACATTTCTGCATTGTGGTATCAGATAGTTTCTTTAAAACACCCAGGGATTTTGCTTCTATTACTCAATCTGGAAGTCTAACTGGGACAAGTAGTCAATATGAAGGAGGACTGCAAGAAATTACAAGATGATGTTAATAAATTTGCAGAATCTAACAATATTCACTTTTTGTCTGTCCAGGCTGTTTTGATTGGTTAATCTAAGGGGCATGTCTGCTGGTGGGTGCTTTTCGTGGGTGATGCTTGGTACACAGAGAGGCACATGGGATGCCAACGATTTTTGGATTGGAACTCAACAACAAAATTGTCCTGGCTGCAAGGGCTTTTTCCATCAAGAGTGGGATGGAAATGACTAGAAAGTTTAGGATGGCAAGAGAACAAAGGGAATGGCATGGAAACAATGGAGGGGATTGGCTGGAGGTGGCATGGAAAAGGAGAGGTGATATGGAAAGAGCAGCCTAGCAGGAATGGATGAAATAATGGAATTGGTTAAGTGTGGCAAAATGGCAGGGATAATTACTTGACACAATTTATTATTTTTATACTATTGCTTGTGCTGAGAAAAACGATTCACTAGATTTACATGTATATTTTCGAAAAGCTGTCAGTTGCATCAACCCTAATTCCATGGATAAGAAGATGGTTATAATCTGTACCCTCAAGAGTTTCCGTACAGTTTAACTCCAATAGATTAACACTGCTCAAATCAAGACTCAAGATGGAAGCAACTACAAACTTGGCTCAAAATTTGAATCCTAAACAAGGACTTTGTCATGAAATGTGATTGGTGGTTACAAAGTTGTTTTCTTCAATGACAGATGATGAAATTAAACATGTAGATTTGAAAGAAAAAGAATGCTTATTGCTTGAAAAATATCGAGTCTTTCAGATGTAAACCTGCCTTTTCAATTCAGGAGAAAACTTTCCAAATGGACATTTGTATACTATAACTACAAACAAGGTACAAGAGCAGACTCTTGACACAATCAGCTTTTATATTCTCAGCCTGTTTTTACATAAGAGCAGGTTAATACAACTTTTCCCAGAGTGAGAAGTTTTGATTCTGTTCAAAAATTTGAAATAACTAGGAATTTTGCTTTTAAAGACATACTATTGGAGTATACATTTGCATCACTACAAATGTTTTGGGAGTCTGTGTTTGTCTGTATATATTTGGCAAATTAATTTCAAAATAAATGTAAACTGTTATCTTTTGGTAGGAAATACAAGGATGTCAAATTAATTGGAAACGAGATATGAAAATGTCTCATGGTAGAGATACACAAATTATAGCCAGTAGTAATGCGGGTTAATAAGGCCATAAACAAGTAAAGCAACTAGACATTATTTCTCGATTAAAAAATAGGGAAGTTATGCTACATTTATTGCAGGTTAGATCACACTTGGAGCACCGTACACAACTCTTGTTGCAATGTTATGTAAAGGGTATAGAGGCATCAAACAGGGGATAAAAAGACTTGCAAGGGTGATATTAGAAATGCAATATTGCATACATACATGGAAATGATGTACAAGCTGTGACTTTTCTGCTAAAATGGAAAGGCTAAGGGGTGGTCTAACAGAGATTAGAATTATGAAAGGTTTTGATAGAGACAGGGCAAGTGTTTCCACTCACAAGCAAGACGAATACTAGAGGATATCAAGAAAGTCATCTGGAAACCAAATAAGGAATTCAGAAAAAAAAACTTATATACCAACAGAATAGTGAGAATTTTGAACAAGCTACTGCCAGGAGTAGTTGAAGCACATAGTGCAGATGTGTTTAAGAAGAACTTAGGTAAGGGTAAAGGGTAAAGTGAATAGAATCATGAGATGGAGTTAGATGAAGAAAGAAGGGAGGGGTCTTGAAACATATATAAATTCTGGCAGAGACAAATTGGTCTGAATGACCCATTTACATTTCACCAATATTTATATTTTAAAGTTCTTCTTGCTTTCAAATCCTTCCTTGGCCTGGCCCCTCTCCACCTGGAATCATTTTCTTTAGCATTCACAATTTAAATGACTGTGCAATTGGTGTCTATATCTTCAACTGTCTAAGTTATGAAATTCCTCAATGCCCTTTTATTTTATAATGTCTCACTGAAGTGCACTGGGACATTTTTGTTGTCTAAGGTTTTGTTGTCTAAGGTAATGGTGATGAAAAGAGGATTTGTGGAAGCATTCTACTCCAACCATTCTCTTGGAGTTGTTTGTTCTGCAGCACAAGCGACACACTGAACCGCAGTGGGAACATCGCTGAAGTATCTCAAGGTAACATCTTATCTCAATATCTCAACGAAAACATTTTATTTAACCCAGGAGAAAAAGTTATCAGTGGAAAAGTCAGTTTGCCAATTTGAACACATGACCACACTCTGGAGCAGGTGGGTCTTGATCCCCTGTACCACAAGAGCCCCTTTGATTATACTATTAACCTGAGAGAATGCTTGGAATTCATTCCATTCATAATTAGTTGTCAGATTAGATGCATGTATATAATCATTGGTACTCAGGCTATCTCATCCATCTAGAGGCAAAAATCCTAAAAAAAATCAATACAAACGCAAAAGGTAACATTGCAAAATGACCACATAATCTAATAAAGGAATTACTGAGAATGAAAAGAGAATCTCTGGAGAATTAGCCCAGATTGATACCTTACCAGTTACTACACATCTTTTGCTACTTTGATGTAGCAGTAATGTGCAGACTGCAACAGCAAGTTCTTCTACCAGCTGAATAATAATAATTTAATTTGGCACAGTATCTCCCGCAGGTATGTGCATGCAAGAGAAAGCTGTAGAAGCTCAAGACTATAGACGTGGCTAAGAAGATGAGTAGAATTTCAATAATAGGGCAGACCAGCAGGATTTCAGAAAAATATTATTATTAATGTACAAGAGGAATCAGGTAGTTGTTGAAACCCACAAACTGTTACACAGGCATGTTACCAAAGTTTAGAGATGTTGTGAAAGCCCTAGGAAGACTTGTATGGTTGTTCTTTGAGACAAAATAGCAAAAAGCAGAGTATTGCATTGGTTCTGTAAGAGGTAAAAAGCCTGGTGTCATGTCTTTCCAGCCCTTTCCAACCTTCCACTTTTGACAGTGTGTGGCTCCTGATGACTTTTCTTAGCCCCCTCAGTTCACAACTCTTGGTATTAAGATGGAGTGCCATGACACCATATCCTGTGAAAAAAATTCTTCCTGTTCTCTTTTGTCAATATCATGAGACAAGTTCCTAAAAAATATTTCTGGCTTTACCCCTAGTTGGGGCAGTGGTTTTAGGACTTTGACAACATGAGGTGGAATTCCAGTGTTGGGGACAATGCTGCTAGCAAATATATTCTTATTTGCACCAAAGTCCAGGTGAATTTTCTAAAATTTCCAGTTTGAACGGATATTGGATCAGTTGGTGGAATGAATGGAGATTTTATCATAGGTTCCTAGCAATGTTCTCCTCCGATACAGGCTTTACTTGCTCCACAAGTTGCGCCGGTTTTGGTTATGAGTGTGATCTTCTAAAGCTTCTATGTTCCTATGATCCCTTTCAACCATTGACCTCTCTCAATTGTGTGTGTGAGAGAATGAGTGAGTTTGAAAATGTGAGAGGGATTGCAAGTAAGAGACTTGACTTTTTACAACACAATTGCTGAAGAAACTCAGCAGGTCTGGCAGCATCTGTGGAGAGAAAGCAGAGTTAAAGTATCGGGCTAACTAACAGCAGCGAGGAAAAGGTGGAAAGAAATCTACTCAGAATTATAGATTGTAATTGTTCAAGCTTTTTATAGTATCTCTTATTTCACTATTGTTCATTTTGGGGGGTCAAATGATCAATACAGAGGAAATCATATAATCATTGATTTGGAAATTATATGGCTAACACATTTGCTTAGAGCACCTCAAAATTTGGCACAATACTTCTGTCCTTTCCAGACAAATGTCTAATTCACTTTCAAACGCTTTGATTGATAGATTGCACACAAATCCCACTGATTGGCCCATATTATAAAGTTGCTGAGTTAATCAACAGAAAAGGACTCCATTCCATCAATGTAGAAGTCACCTGTGATCATCATGGCACGGGCAGCATAGTGGCTCAGTGGTTAGCACAGCTGCCTCACAGCATCAGGGACCTGGGTTTGATTCCACCCTCTGGTGACTGTCTGTGTGGAGTTTGCATATTCTCCTCATGTCTGCATGGGTTTCCTCCAAGTGCTCCATTTTCCTCCTACAGTTCCAAGATGTGCAGGCTAGGTGGATTGGCCATGCTAAATTGCCCATACTGTTCTGGGATGTGTGGGTTATAGGGGGGTGGGTCTGGGTGGGATGCTATGAGGGTCAGTGTGGACTTGTTGGGCCAAAGGGCCTGTTTCCACACTGTAGGGATTCCATTAAAAAAAAATCAGTACTCCACCTCAGAAACCTGCACCAGACTCCTTGAGTACTTTCATGTTCCTGCTGGTTTTGAGGGGCCAGACGCTTTGCAAGGCTGGATAGTATGGGACAGTGGCTGATGACTCTGCTACACAACACCCCCTAAGTGAGGTACAGCACAGATACAATGCAGCCCATTGTTTGACTGGGGCCATCCTGGAGAAGATGATTAGACTGCTGAAGATGAGATACCGCTGTTTGGTTCAGTCCAGGAGGCCTTATATACAGTCTGAACAGTGTGCGCCACATTATCCTGACATACTGTGTTCTGCACAACTGGAGCAGGCAAACAGGGGATATGATAGAGGCTGATGAGTTAGGAGAGGCTGATGAGTTAGGAGAGTGGTAACAGTCTTCCAAGGAGGAAGATGAGGACATTGAGCAAGAGGAACATCACTTTCTCCATAGACGAGTACAACAGTGTGAAGCTCTGAAGAAGGGTCTCGGCCCGAAACATCAGCCTTCCTGCTTCTCTGATGCTGCTTGGCCTGCTGTGTTCATCCAGCTGTACACCTTGTTATCTTAGTGTCAAGCACCACAAGTTTGACACCCAGTTCAGTAGATGACAGCAGGGTGCAGTAGTCACTCATTGTCTGTGAAATTGTTGGTGCTAAAAAGACAAGCAATCTGTTTCTGTTCCCAGAGGCAAATGTAGCTTCTATTCGATTTTTGCTCGCTTTTGCTGTTGGTAAATAAGAGTGACTACTTTGTAGCTTTTGAAGGTTTTCTTGTATGTGATGGCCCCATATTGAACAATCAGAAGATGTTGAGCTTCACTGGGCATCAGGGAGAGAATAGCAGTCACTTAGACAGTGTTGTAAGATGGGGCGTGGCTAAGGACAGATAAGCTGTGGGACTTGGTGCTTAAATGGCGATAGATGGAGGAATGTGCAGTTTCATGTGCAATGAAGTGTCATGTGTGCCATCAATGTGCCATAAGAACTGCTAGTTTGTGGTTACTGTCCCACCACGTGGACATTGAGGGGCAGCTTGGAGTCAGTACTTGACTGGGGGAATGGTTGGGGTTCAAAGATGATGCCAGGGACACCAGGATATCCTGAGAATGGTGAGATCTTCCACCTATGTCAAGTGAGAGAATCAGACGAGTGGAGCACCACAGGAGCATTACAGATGGTTAATGAAGCAAATTTGGGATAATAGCCTGATAAAACACACTGAGCCACATGGAGAGAAACCCCATCCACCCTTAAAACTTGACAAAAATGATACTTAGCTGATTTCTGGTATGGTTCAGCCCACCTTGAACATTGCCACATCAGGCAAAACACCCTATTGTAGGTAAACAGACTTTCAGGTCCACTCCTGAGTTGCTGTGAAGCAATGGACCCAGAGTCTGCATCACAATTTATTCTCATCCCTGGTTGTAGTAGTTCCCCTTGAAGACTGCTCACACCACTCAGTCCTGACTCTCTCAAGGTAAATGCAGGACCCAGGTCCTGGGCCTGAATTTATTCTCTCAACCCTTGCCGATACCCCTCCAAGTCTACTACTGACTCTGTCTCAATCACTCTCTGTGTGAAGTATTTCCTGACAATTCTAGAGTGAACTTTTACTAGTTTCAACATTTTACTTCATCATGAACAATCTTACACTATCTTTCACATATCACTTTGGCACCTTGACAAGCTGAGCATGACTACCCCTTTAGTCATTTTCTCATGAATCAAGAGTTCTGGGCCTTCTCTAAACAGAGGTCCATAATGTTTGATCACTATCTCTTCTGGCTTAAACATGCTGTTTGACTACATTGTTCAATATCATATTGGTTTTGTTGATTGCTGCACTCCATTTATAGACATTTTCAGCATATTCAGGCCCCTCAATCTTTATCAAATTCATTCTTAGCTATTTCAACACCACTCATGAAGTATGCATGTCAGAACATTTTTAATCTGTATCCAAAATCTTAAACGCCTTCAGTAAATTTCTTTAGTCATTGGTCTGCACAATTTCATATTATTCTTTCAAACTGTCCCTTCCAGTTTTACAACAGTAAGGCATCTGCAAATCTTACCGTTTTCTATATAACTCCTGAATGTATAAATTTTGAAAGTAGTGAATCCAAAATTGATCTCCGTGGCAGCCTACTCACTATTACTTCCGCATCCACTTTGAGAAAATTCCTCAAACAAACGTTTGTTGCTTGCTACCATTCAGTCAGTTTCTTATCCATTGCCAAGATTTATCCTGAATCAAAGAGACTTTTGATAAAGTTACACATCAAACATTATCAATTGATTGTCTTTTATGTGGAAGTTTAACAAAAAGCATTTTGAGAGTCAACATCATTGAATTTCCCACTGTTGGTTATCACATCCCGAAAGAACTGGAGGAGGTTATTCAGTGAGAAACCCTTCTGAATTCATAATAAGCACAGTTTACTAGACTGCAATTGTGCGGATGATTTTTAAATTTTCACAATTATCAATTCCAGTACTTGATGCAGATTTAAATGACTATTATGTCTGACATTTGGGCTTTTGTTTTGTCACCTTATTTTAATATGGACACCATATTAACCTATTTGCAACCTCTGCGTGCAGTTCCATTCACAGTCATGAACTTCCTGTACCCCAAGTGTACTCTCTAAATCCTTCCAGCTCTCTTTCCTTTTCCTCTTTGACAAAGTTTTTCATCATCTGCTGTAATATCTTCTTATATGACTCAATACCTCATTCTGATCCATAATGCTGATGTGAAGCATTTTGGGAAGGTTAATTATATTGAAAGTACAGAATAAATACAAGACTGTATTAAGTGTTTCATGTGTATTTTACTGAAATGTCTTTGAGCCTCCTACCTAAATCTAATTGTTTTCTCTCAGATCATCTTATTCTATCCCTGGTATATTCTAGGGTGGTGTGATTTTTCATCTTACCTATACTATTTTATTTCACAAATAACAAGAAACATATTTTGTTAGCTGTGCTGTCCTAAACACACACAGTCAAAATTCAGCCATGCATTATATTTTGTAGCTACAGGTAAGAAATTGATCTGCGCAATTTTCAAGCAACAAATTTTATTTAGTGCCTTTAAAATAATAAAATATTCCAAAGTTTGTAACAAGTGCATTAGAAAGCAAAATTTGTTATCAAGACACATTTCGTGTCACTAAGGCAGGTGGCCATAAAATCAGTGTCTCACCCTGAATCCCTTAAAACTATGCTCAGCGTGTCCCACCACCACAATGTCAGTGTCAGAAGAGAACTGCATTAGTACATTGATGGTCAGAGATTAAAGCCACCATACTTGAAAGAGACTCTAAATAGGACTTGTCCCATCATTTACTCTATAACTGAATACTGTACACCTGTCTGCCATAGGTCATCATGCAGGCATTTTGTTGACACTCAAGTGATTGTAATAATGCACATTATAGCCAAACCCTTCCCTTGATTCCTGTCCTCACAAATATCATTGCCCAAAAGATCTGCCAACTGACAGAAATTCACAAGCTGGTTTAGACGACTTGTACTGCACCCCATTTACCATGCCATGACGACCTGTTCAATCCACCTACTGCCAAGTGTCCATCTTGACATCCCATGTGCAGCCACCTTCCAAAGCAAGATGGACAGACAATATCCTGTGGATTAGAACTGGAAATGTGGGAGGTCACTCACAAATTCTTTGTGGCAAACCTCACCAGGTTTTGAACTACCAAGGTGAGAGTGGTCCTTATGAAATAGGTTCCAGGGCAAGCCAGGATCCCTGTGCAGACACCTCCGAGACCGGAGTACAATCCTCTTATACTCTTGTGGAGAAACACAAACAATGTTGCATATTTATGAAAAACACTTCTACAGATTAAGTAGCAGACAAACTGCCTTAAACTGAGCAGAGGAGGAGGCCATCATTTAACTTTGGGGATTTGCATTTGGTAAATAATAATAAGGCAGATGGCCAACAAACTAGACAAGAATGCACATTTTAATTATCATCCTGATGGAAGATATAAAGGTCTAGAGGCTTCTTTCAGGAAGGAATTCCAAGACCTCGGGTGGAAGCAGTTGAAGGCACAAACACCAATAACGGAACAATTAAAATCATTGATGCTCAAGGGATCAGAATTAAAGGAGCACAATATCTTGCAGGGTTGTGGGGTCAAAGTAGGAGAAGGCCATAGACGATTTCAAAACAAGGGTGTGAATTTCAAAATCAAAGTGTCACTTGACCAGGGACCAATCTGCACTGGGATAATGGGTGAATGTTGCAGGTTGAGCCTGCAACAGGAGCTGGTAGCCTAAGACATGCCTGAAATTAGACCCCAGGCCTCACTGCTGTAATCGCAGTGAGCTGCGAGCACTCAACACATTTTCAGAGGTTTCTCTGTCCTAGGAAAGGCATTGTGAATTGATGGGCAGAACAGTATAACTGGGAATAGAAGACAAATATGTGTAGTAGAAACTGGCAGTTTTTTTTTATCCCCTTTTGGCAGTTTCTTTGAATTTTCCACTGTGGGTTCCCATCAATAGCTTTCTCCTTATTCACTTGTGGCTCATGTGTTTCAAAATGGCGGCGGATTGGGACTCCTCAGCTGGAGCTCATTCGCTCCAACCATTTCTTCTCTTTTTTGAGGTGAAGCCTGGTGCAGTCTGGAGGTGACACCTGGCTCAGATTGGAAGCTAGGTGCCAGTGAAGACTGGGTTGGAGGGACTGTTATCTGAACTTTTCATTTCTTTACTTTTCTAATTTTTTTCTGAAGAATTTGTACTGAAGAATCTATACCTAGGTACCTTTGTATCTAAGATGGCGACATAAATGGCAGCTTGCAAACATTTCACTGTACTCATGTGAGTACATGTGACCATAAAGCTAATTCTAATTCTAATTCTGTTTTGTCCTTTCCACAAAAATATTTTGGGCTTTAGAATGCAGATCCTCAATGCCAGACTTATTTTGAACTCCTATATTTCATGGCTTGTCTGAGCCATGTATGAGAATGCAAGGAAGGTTAATTTGATTTAATTTGATTTATTTATTGCCATGTTCATTTTGTTACAAAATACAGTGAAAAGTGTTGTATAGTGTCGCCACTCTCCGGGACAATCTTAAAACACAGAAAAATAAACCAAAACATAGACTATAAAAGTAGAAAATTAAAAAAATAAAGAAAGATTGAAGAAGTCCAATGGGATCTGCATGAAGGTACAGTCGGAATGTGTTTCCATTAGCAGACTGTGATATTCCCACTGTTCCCCTCCAAGCCACTCATCACCCAAACTTAGAAACGTATCGCTGTTCTTTCAGTGTTGCTGGGTCAAGATCCTGAAACTTCCTCCCTAATGGCATTGTGGGTCTACCCTAAAGAAAATGGATTGCTATGGTTCACAAAAGCAGCTCACCCATCTTCTGAAGGGCAAATAGGAAGAGACAATAAATGCTGGTCCAGTGACCTCCACCCACGTCCTATGAATAGATTTTTAAGAACTAATATTTCTGGCAGATGCCCTTCACTTTACAGTTGAGATTGTGCCACATCTCCTGCCCAGGCTCCAGAGCCCTATCATATTGCCCAATGAGAAAGTACATCACAGATATATGTTCATATGTTAGCTGGATATGGTGCTTTAATTGATCTTTATTATTTATTCACTCATGGGATGAGGGTGTCGCTGGCTAGGCAGCATTTATTGCCCATCCCTAATTACCTAGAGGGCAGTTAAGAGTCAATCACATTGCTGTGGGTCTGGAGTCACATGTAGTCCAGACCAGGTAAGGATGGCAGTTTCCTTCCCTAAAGGGCATTAGTGAACCAGGTGGCTTTTTCCAACAATCGACAATGGATTCACAGTCATCATTGGACTCTTAATTCCAGATATTTATTGAATTCAAATTCCACTGACTGCCATGGTGGGATTCGAACCCAGGTTCCCAGGACATTATCTGGGTCTCTGGACTAACAGTCCAGCAATAATACCACTAGGCCATCACCTTCCCTACAATCTACTTTGTTATTTCATTCATATATAATTAACTTAATTATAATTAATGGTATGTGAAGCAATATTTGTTGATTTAAGAGATACTTACCCATACACAATTTTATTTGCTCATTTCAGCAGTTATATCCCATATTCTATTTAAGCTTCAAAGATTCCAATCACCTCAGCAACTACCCATTCCAAACAATAATAATTAAAATAAAGAAATGGGATTCAGGCCTTGTCCTGACACCTACACACTACATGCTTTGGTTGACAGCATGGAATCACAGATGGATCATGTGAATAATCAGCCAAGGAGATGTTATCTGTAGAGATGTCTAAGAGGACGTTATTAAGCGTCACTTTTATCTGTGGCAACACAGCACGGTATTCTGGAGTAGCAGGATCTAGAGGTAGGAATTCAGCAGTATCGTTCAACAGGTTGAATATCAAAGGTGGGTCATGTTGTTGTTCTGGTCCTTCCTTACCTTTACAAGCTCTGGCACCACCTAAAACCATAACAAAACAATCCATTGTGAGTGTTCAGCCTCAATTCTGTTTTCCAGTTCTGCTGGAATTTAACACCGTATTCAAAAACCACTACATTGGAACAAAGCTTATGATGACAACTTCACAAATCCGCTGTCCCTGACCCAACATTTCTTCAAAGCCAGTGGTCAAACTTATCAAGTATTTAATTGCATGAGTTGATCAAGTGAAGATTTCTGAAGCTGCTTATGTGGAGCAGGATGTTGACACATTGCCTTAATCTGCAGTACATAAGAAGTCAGCACAATGGGACTGGGGGTTGGAACAGTGAGCCATCATGGTTTGATTTTCTATGCTCTCAATTAATGAGGATGCATGAATGTCCCAATCTCCATGAGGCTTCATGAAAATCAGGATTAACCACCTCAACCAATATGGAAAACGATAGGAGTGTTGGAATTATTGACATGCAATTATTAAGTCCTGAAAGGAAAGAGTTGGAATGAGGCTGTACCTCCCTTCCATCTCAGTGCTGTGGTTAGTAGTTTTCAAAACTATGAATTCATGTTTTTTAAAAAATACGCTTAGACAAAAGGAACCTCTGTGTACAGAAAATAACCTAAGCATTCAAAATATAACAGACAGCACATATTAAAACATGTTAAAAAGTTGCTAATCATTTTAAAGATCTACTACAACTTTGTTTATAATCAGCACACCTGTCTGCTACATGTGCTATTGCATTATCAATAAATAATATTTAGCTGTCTATAACCATATAATGAACTAATATAAAAATGGTACATTTACTGAATGTGTGGGCTTTTCTGTACCTGTGAGGTAGAAAGCCTTATACTGCTTCAGACGAATAGTCTGCAAATTCCCAAATCGTCCAGCTGCTCCACTGTTTGGGTGGAAAAGCGCCTGGAATATCACAGAGTCAAGAGGTCATTACATATTTATGCAGTTCAATGTCTAAACTAAATTAGGAATTAGAGAAGGTGGCTTGCTCTCATTGCCAATTACCGTACCAGGTCAAACAAAAGGAGAACTTCAACAAATAATGATACAATGCAATCAGAACATGAACATAAGAAATAGGAGCAGTAGTACATCATTCAGCCCTTTGTATGCACTCCACCATCCAATGAGATCATGGCCGATCTTTCACTTCAACACTATTTTGCTGAAATATCCCTCGATGTTTTTAAAATGTAGTATCTATTGATCTGAGTCTTGAACATATTCAATGACTGAACCTCCATAACTTTCTGGAGCAGAGAATTCCAAGGATTCATCCCCTTCCACATGAATAAATCCCCTCTCGTCTCAGTCCTAATAGCCTGCCCGTTATTCTGAGACTGTATGCCCTAGTTTTAGACACCTGGCCAAGGAAACACCTACTCTGTCGAGTCCTGTCAGAATTTTGCATGTTCATTAGGATTACTTCTCATTCTTCTTATTTCCAGAGAATAACAGTCCAGTGGGTTTAATACTTCCCCGTAGGAAATCCCTCCATTCCAGAAATTAGTTGTTGAATCTTTGTTGCATTCCCTCAATGGCAAATATATCTTTGGAGAGGAAACCCAAAACTGCATATTATATTCCAAACGTGAAATCATTAAGGCTGTATACAGTTGCAGTAAAAAAAACTTCACTCCGATATTCAAATCCTCACACCATTTGCCTTTTAAAGTGCTTGCTGTAATTGCAAGTTAACTTTCAGTGACTAATATTTTGCCCACTCAGCCTCCTTAGATCTCCTTCAAACTTCTTTGAATCCTCCTCACAACTCACACTTCTACCTAGTTTTGTGTCATCTGCAAACTTGGAAATATTACATTTAATTCCCACAGCCAAATCACTGACATAGATTGCGAATAGCTAGAGCCTAAGTACTCAACGTTGCGGTATGCCGCTACCAAACTGAAAATGATCCATTCATTCCCACTGTCTGTTTTCTGTCCATTAAGCATTCTCAGTTCATGCCAGTATATTCCCTCAGTCCAATGTGCTGTAATTTTATTTTTTTTTTCCTTTATTCATTCACAGGATGAGGGCATCGCTGGCTAGGCAGCATTTATTGCCCATCCCTAATTGCCCAGAGGACGGTTAAGAATCAACCACATTGCTGTAGGTCTGGAGTCACATGTAGGCCAGACCAGGTAAGGATGGCAGTTTCCTTTCTTAAGGGACATTAGTGAACCAGATGGGTTTTTCCGACAATCGATTCATGGTCATCATTAGACTCTTAATTGCAGATAATTATCGAATTCAAATTCCACCATCTGCTGTGGCGGGATTCGAACCCAGGTCCCCAGAACTTCACCTGGGTCTCTGGATTAACGGTCCAGCGATAATAGCACTAGGCCATCACCTCCCCATTATTAACCTCTTGTATGGAAACTTATCAAAGGTTCTCTTAAAAGCTAAATATATCACACCCACCAATTACCCCTAACTATTTTGCTAGTTAGGTCCTCAAAAATACACCAACAGTCTTATTAAACATGATTTTCCATTAATAAACCCACATTGACTCGGTCCAATAGTCACCATTATTTTCTAAGTGTCCTATAACCACATCCTTTATTATGGATTCCAGCATTTTCCCTATGACTGGTATTAAGCAACCAGGTCTCTAATTCTTTGCTTTCCCTCTCCCTCCTTTTGTAAATATTGGAGTTTTATTTGCTACTTTTTAATCTGCAGGAACTATTCCAGAATCTACAGAGTTTTGACGAATGACCACCAATGCATCCACAATCTCTACAGCTATCTTTTTCAACACTGTGATCATTAGGTTCAGGGGATTTATCTGTTTGGAATCCCATTAATTTCTCTAGTACTATTTTTTAACTGATACTAGTGTCTTGCAGTTCCCTGTTTGTACTAGTTCCTGATTTTCCATTATTTCTGCAAGGTTTTTAGCATTTTCCTCTGTGAGGATAACCACATTTCTGTAGTTTCTCTGTCATTTCGTTCCCCATTAGATGGGGCTGGACAATTTTGCCTTTCATGTTACTGCTCTGATTACATTTTAAAAATACCAAGTCACAAAGATGCTTCGGAGAATCTTTCCTGTTTCATTTGGGCGCCATAAGACACTGTGCATTAAATGGACTTGCAATTTATTGATCGTTGTTTTATCAGATACACTATTTAATGCTGTTCACAGCCCCATTACACTCACCTCCCAAATGTTCCCATAACCATTTCCTGTTCTATTACTTACACTTCCAAAACCTTCCCCCAAACACAATACTTCACCAGTGTCGTAAACACACAATACGTTACCAATCTGCTAGAGCTAACTACAAAGGAGTCTGCCCACTGTCTGTCACAGGGAAGCCCACTGCAAGGATTCTGTTCAACACTCTACTGCCAGTGGCCAAGAACCTCCTTCCAGATTCACAGTGCAGTTTTGCCCATTGATAGGCACAGACACAAAACCTGGCTATGCACAAAATTCAACAGAACGTTAGGAACAATGCCAACTGTTGTGAAATGCTGTTACATAGATTTCAAGGAAGGCTTTGACTGTCAACCATGAAGCCTTGTAGAGTATCTTCAACAAGTTTGGCTGCTCTCAAAAACTGTCACCATCCTCCAACTACTCCATGATGCAATACAAGAAAACCGTCACAAATGACAAGATCCTGGAAATTGTGGACCATTTTCATCACCTTTGAGCCTCCAGCTGAAATAAGGAAAAGAGATTTTGAGAATAAAGATCACAAATCAGAGACTAAAGGCAGCACAGTGGCTCAGTGGTTAGCACTGCTGCCTCACAGTGCCAGGAACCCAAGTTCAATTCCACCCTCAGGTGACTGTCTGTGTGGAGTTTGCACGTTCTCCCTGTGTCTGCGTGGGTTTCCTCCAGGTGCTCCGGTTTCCTCCCACAGTCCAAAGATGTGCAGACTAGGTGGATTGGCCGTGCTAAATTGCCCATAGTGTTCAGGGATGTGTAGATTAGGTGGGTTATAGGGGGAATGGGTCTGGGTGGGATGCTCTGAGGGTTGGTGTGGACTTGTTGGGCCGAAGGGCCTGTTTCCACACTGTAGGGGTTCTATAAAGTCATGACATACTGGGCTTCTGTGCTCCTCTATGCCTCTGACTTTGGCAATCCATAGCAGACACCTCAAATCGCTGGTGAAGCACCCCAGAGGTGCTTTTGCAAGATCCTTCAAATTTGTTGGCAAGAAAGATAAAAATAGCAGTGTCCTCTGCTAAGTTCACCTGCCTTGCACTGAGGCACTAATTATTGTTCAAAATGAGTTCTGCTGTGTGGGACATTTTAATTGGATGCTTGATGGCAGACTACCAAAGCAATTGTTCTGTTCAGAGCTAGGTTTGTTGGGAGTGGGGCTCTAAGGAAATGAACCAAAACGTTTTAGGCATATCCTCAAAGCATCCAGAAGAGGCACCATGATGGCTCAGCGGTTAGCACTGTTGCCTCACAGTATCAGGGACCTGGGTTCGGTTCCAACCTTGGGTGACTGCCTGTGTGGAGTCTGCATGTTCTCCCTGTGTCTGTGTGAGTTTCCACCAGGTGCTCCGGTTTCCTTCCGCAATCCAAAGATGTCTGGGTTAGGTGGATTGGCCATGCTAAATTGCCCCATAGTGCCCAGGGATGTGCAGGTTAGGTAGATAAATCATGGTAAATACAGGGTTACAGGGACAGAATGGGGGTCTGGATGGGATGCTCTTCAGTGGGTTAGTGCAAACTCAATGGGCCAAATGGCCTCTTTCCACACTGTAGGGATTCTATGATTAAGAGGTCTGACATACTCGTTGACTCATGGGAGATCCTTGTTTGTGACTGACCAAATGGAAAAGGTTCATTTGGAAGTCACCAAATACATGCAGAGACTTTGTCAGGAATATTCAGAGGTGCCACTGAAGAATTGAAGGGAGCTCACAAACCTCTAAAAAAAACACATCTACCCAACCGCTCAAGCACCACAAACCCCAAATGGGACAAATCACACAATGGACTTCTCAGCAGTTTCAGAACCTGTCAAACGAGTCATTCTTGATTCTGAGTAAGAAAGATAAATTGGTTAATTGTTGCCACTCTTCTAAGTATGAGAAATACAATGTAGATTTTCTGGCATTTAATAGAAGTTAATAGTGGAGAAGTTAAAGAAATGCTTAATTCCTGAGATGCCATTACAGCAGTTGACATTTCAAATATGATGATTGCATAATGTTTATTAGCAGTTCCAGCAGCTTAATGGGGGAGAATTTACTTAATTCAAACAGAAAATGTCAACGACTGGTTTGGACATTTCACATGCTATTGTTATAAACAGTGAACAACACCATAATCAGAACTGGGAACGAGATCTCTACATGCAATGTACTTCTTAAGGAAAACAACTAAAAATTGATGCTAATTATAACTTGCTGACATATCAATGGGATGGGACCTGAGGCTGTTTCCGTGCTGCATTTGACAACGCAAGACAAAGCACTATTTTTGCTTTGTTTTGATTAATTTCTTTATTTAGACAGACGGGATGTGTACCAGTTAATGATGAATTACATCAAATGGATCAGCTAAGTAACGTCAGGCTGTATAATTTACATGCTCCTGAGCAAATTGTACTGACTACATTGTGAATGATTTTATGAACCTTCACTATATGGTCATGTACATGCCAAATTCTGATCGTACCGTACATCCTGACTTTTAAAAAGATTTTTGAAGTTTCAAAATGGAATTAGGTGCAGTGTGCACACAACAGTACAAGAATCATGGAATGTTTCTGGTATATTACATATTCCAGTTATGTGGTTGGGCAGATTAAGCTGACACATATTTTGGAAACGTCAGTCCTGAAACGTATTTCATGATAAGTTTAGACAGCAGTGTGTATATGAATGCTCCTCTCAACGCTGCTATGTTTACAGTACAGCATCTTACCTCATCAAATTTTAAAACAGAAAATCCCCAGAAAGGAGAAGAGGAAGGTGGAATGGGCTGTAACAGACAAATAGGAGTCATGTTTCAATGTTTTTCTTGTCCAGAAAGAAGAGTTCTAAGCATTAAAAGCAGACTCACAAATTTGCTGCCAGCCAAACATCAAACATGCTCAATGTGTCTTGAAATTGTGTCAACATTTTCTGCAGCTAAAGATAATTTTGTAAAGAAAACATTCAGAACATTTCAGAAAAGAAATCTCTACCTGAAGAAATTTCAATTGTTTAGCCAGCTAAACAATTTCATCAAACCAGTGATTCTGGTTCAGCATCTTGTTAGGAATGCTGGTGATGATTACAGGAGTTAAGTACATAAATAATGGGCAAGGCGCATTGTCAAGAAAACCGCTTTCTTCCCCACACCTCCATTTCCAGTTGATAAATCAGTGCTCCTCCAAGTTGAACACCACTTTCAGGAATTATTTAGAGTGGCAAGGGCACAAAATTTACTCTGGGTGGGGGACTTCAATATCTATCATCAAGAGTGACCTAAAGGACTGGCTGTGACCTAAAGGACAGAGCTGGTAGACTGGGAGGCCTGGGCAGATTCTATGTGAACCAACTAGATGGGGAAAAAACATACTCAACCTTGTTTTCACTAATTTACCTATTCCAGATACTTCAGTTTACAACAGTATCAGTAGGAGTGGCCACTGCACAGTGCTTACAGAGACAAAGTCCTGCCTTTACATTGAGAATATACTCCATCATGTTGTGTGACATTACCATAAGACTATGAAATATAGAAGCAGGATTAAACTATTCAGCCCATGGAGTCTACTCTGCCATTCAATCATAGCTGCTATGTTTCTCAACCCCATTCTCCTGCCCTCTCCCCGTAACCTTTGATCCTCTCACCAATAAAGAACCTATCTATCTCTGTCTTAAATAACACGTAATGACTTGGCCTCCTCAGCTCACTGTGGCAATGAGTTCCACAGATCAACCACCCTCTAGCTGAAGAAATTCCACTTCATCTCAGTTCTAAAGGGTCATCAATTCACTCTAAGGTTGTGCCCTCTGGTCCTCGTCTCTCCTAATAGGGGAAACATCTTCTCCACATCTACTCTATTCAGGCCTCTCAGTGCAGGTAGTTCTCCTATAATACAATAGTTGCATTCTTGCATGACCTCATGCTGTAGAAAATCATGCTATAAAAATTGCCGTAGAAAATCATGTTATAGGGAAATCATTATACCTGTACAGCAGAAAGTTCGCGTTATCCAAACAGTGTCCACAATTCATCAATCATGTTACAGCCAATTTGTGTTAAAGAAACACGCGTTATAGCAGAACGACCTGTATTCTGTAAGTTTCAATTGGATCCCTCCTCATCCTTCTAAACTCCATCGAGGACAAACCCAGAATCCTCAACTGTTCCTCATATGACAAGTTGTTCATCCCCAGGATTATTCTTGTAAACGTTCTCTGGACCCCCTCCAATGCATTACATTTTTCCTTAGATATGGAGCCGAAAACTGCTCACAATGTTCCAAATGCAGTCTGTCCAGAGCCTTATACGGCCTCAGTAGTTTATCTCTATACTCTTACATTCTAGACCTCTCAAAACGAATGCTAACATTGCATTTGCTTTCCTAACTGCCAACTGAACCTGCATGTTAACCTTAAGAGAATCCTGGACTAGAACTCCCAAGGTCTTCAGATTTCCGAAGTCTTTCCCCATTTAGATAACAATCTATGCCTCTATTCTTGCGACCAAAGTGCATCAGCTCACATTTTTCCACATTATATTCCATCTGCCACTTCTTTGTCCAGTCTCCTAGCCTGTTCAAGTCCTTCTGCAGCCTCCCTGTTTCCTCAGCACTACCTGCCCCTCCACCTATCTTTGTGTCATCTGCAAACTTTGCAACAATGTCCTCAGTTCCTTCATCCATATTATTAATGTATAACATTAATAGTTGTGATCCTAACACAGGCCCCTGCAGAATTCCACTAGTCCTCGGCTACCATCCTGATAAAGACCCCTCTGCTTTCTGCCAGTCAGCTAATCCTCAAGCCATGCCAATACCTTGACCCTAACACTATGGACTCTTACCTTATTCAGCAGCCTCTTGTATGGCACCCTGTCAAAGCTTTCTGGAAATCCAAATAGATCATGTCCACAGGTTCTCCATTGTCGAATTTGCTCATTATGTCCTCAAAGAATTTTAACAGATTTGTCAGAGATGGCCAGCAAGCCACCACCCACCCCACCTCCCCCACAAGCTTGATAAGCTGTGCTGACTCAGCCATATTTTACCATGTACTTCCAAGTATTCTGCAATTGCATCCTATAGTGAGTGGAACCAGACTGGCTTCATTGACCAAGAGGTCATTGATTGGGCTTGTTAACCTGGGCCAATTAGGAAGACCCTGGCTGATTAATACAGTCATAGAGTCATAGAGATATACAGCATGGAAACAGACCCTTCAATCCAACCTGTCCATGCCAACCAGATATCCTAAATTAATCTAGTCCCATTTTCCAGCATTTGGCCCATATCCCTCTAAACGCTTCCTATTCATATGATGCTTCCTCTGACAGCTCATTCCTACACACACCACCCACTGCGTGAAAAAGTTGCATCTTAGGTCCCTTTTAAATCTTTCCCCCCTCACCTTAAACCAATGCCCTCTAGTTCTGGACTACCCCACCCCATGGAAAAGATTTTGTCTATTTACCCTATCTATGCCCTCATGATTTTATAAGCCTCTAGAAGGTCACCCTCAGCATCCTACACTCCAAGGAAAACAGCCCCAGACTATTCAGCCTCCCCCTTTGGCTCAAACCCTCCAACCCTGGCAACATCCTTGTAAATCTTTTCTGAATCCTTTCAAGTTTCATAACATCCTTCCTATAGCAAGGAGACCAGAATTTAACACAATATTCCGATAGTGGCCTAACGATTGTCCTGTACAGCCGCAACATGACCTCCCAACTCCTGAACTCAATGCACTGACCAATAAAGGCAAGCATATCAAGCACCTTCTTCACTATCCTATTTACCTGTGACTGCACTTTCAAGGAACTATGACCCTGTACTGCAAGATCTCTTTGTTCAGCAACACTCTTCAGGTCTTATCATTAAGTGTATAAGTCCTGCCCTGAATTGCCTCTCCAAACTGGAGCACTTCACACTTATATAAATTAAACTCCATCTGCCACTCCTCAGTCCATTGGCCCATCTGATCAAGATTCCGTTGTACTCTGAGGTAACCTTCTTCGCTGTCCGCTATACCTCCAATTTTGGTGTCATCTGCAAACTTACTAACCAGACATCCTATGTTCACATCCAGATCATTTATATAAATGATGAAAAGCAGTGGACCCAGCACCGATCCTTGTGGCACACTGCTGGTAACAGACCTGCAGTCTGAAAAGCAATCCTCCACCACCACCCTCTGTCTTCTACCTTCGAGTCAGTTCTGTATCCAAATAGCTAGTTCTCACTCTATTCCATGTGATCTAACCTTGCTAACCAGTCTATCATGAAGAACGTTGTTGAATGCATTACTGAAGTATATATAGATCATGTCCACCCTCATGCCCGCCTCAATCCTCTTTGTTACTTCTTCAAAACAAACTCAAGTTTGTGAGACATGATTTCCCATGCACAAAGCCATGTTGACTATCCCTAATAGTCCTTGCCTTTCCAAATACATGTAAATCCTGTCCCTCAGGATTCCCTCCAACAACGTGCCCACCACTGATGTCAGGCTAACCTGTCTATAATTCCTTGGCTTTTCCTTACCACCCAGCTTAAACACTGGCACTACGTTCACCAATCTTCTGTCTTCCGGCACCTCGCCTGTAGCTATCAATGATAGAAATATCTCAGCAAGGGCCCAGCAATCTCTTCCCTTGCTTCCCACAGAGTTCTACGGTACACCTGATCAGGTCCTGGGGATTTATCTAACTTAATGCATTTTAAGACGTCCAGCACCTCCTCCTCTGTAACATGGACATTTTTCAAGATGTTGCTATTTATTTCCTCACATTCTCTACGTTCCATATCCTTCTCCACAGTAAACACTGACGCAAAATACTCATTTAGTATTTCCCCCATCTCCTGTGGTTCCACGCGTACGCTGCCTTGCTGATCTTTAAGGGGCTTATTCTCTCCCTAGACTCTTTTGTCCTTGTATTTGTAGAATCCAACCCTCTTTACCAAAGCTATCTCAAGTCCCCTTTTTGCCCTCCTGATTTCCCTCTTACGTATACTCCTATTGCGTTTATACTCTTCTAGGGATTCGCTCGATCTCTGCTGTTTATTCCTTTTTAGTTTTGACCAAAACCTCAATTTCCCTGGTCATCCAGCATTCCCTACACCTACCAGCCTTGCCCTTCACCCTAACAGAAACACACTGTCTCTGGACTCTCGCAATCTCATTTTTGAAGGATTCCTATATTCCAGCCGTCCCTTTACCTGTGAACATTTGCCCCAATCAACTTTTGAAAGCTCTTTCCTAATACCATCAAAATTGGCCTTCCTCCAATTTAGAACTTTAACTTTTAGATCTGGTCTATCATTTTCCATCACTATTTTAAAACGAATAGAATTATGATCACTAGCCCCAAAGTGCTCCCTTATTGACAGCTCAGTCACCTGCCCTGCCTTATTCCCCAAGAGTAGATACATCCACATACTGAATCAGAAAATTTTCCTGGACACGCTTAACAAATTCCTCTCTTAACACTAGGGCAATCTCAGTGTATGTTTGGAAAGTTAAAATCCCCTACTATAACCACCCTACTGTTCTGACAGATAGCTGAGATCTCCTTACAAATTTGTTTCTCAATTTTCCGCTGACTGTTCGGGGATCTATAGTACAATCCCAATAAGGTGATCATCCCTTTCTTATTTCTCGGTTCCACCCAAATAACTTCCCTGGATGTAGTCCCAGGAATATCCTCCCTAAATACGGCTATAATGTTATCCCTAATCAAAAATGCCATTCCCCTTCCTCTCTTGCCCACCTGCTTCAATTCTTCTTATAGCATCTATACCCTGGAACATTCAGCTGCCAGTCCTGTCCACTGCTTTCACTGTCCTGTCTCTGTAATTGCTGTGATATCCAAGTCCCATGTTCCTAACCATGCCCTGAGTTCACCTGCCTTACCTGTTAGGCCTCTTGCATTGAAATAATTAATTTATCAGTCCTATCTCATTCTCTACTTTGTTCCTGCCTGCCCTGTCTGTTTGATTTACTTTTTCCCAATTCAGACTGATCACCTTCCTCACTATTTCCCTGGGTCCCATCCCCTTACTAGTTAAAATCCTCCCGAGCAGCTCTAGGAAATCTCCCCGCCAACATATTAGTCCCCTTCAAATTCAGGTGCAATCCGTCCTTCTTATGTAGGTCCCTTCTTCCCCAGAAGACATACCAATGATCGAAAAATGTGAATCCGTTTTCCTTGCACCAGCTCCTCAGCAACACATTCAACGGGAGGCGATGGCTTAGTGGTATTATCGCTGGACTGTTAATCCAGAGATCTAGCTAATGTTCTGGGGACCGGGTTCAAATCCCACCATGGCTGATGGTGGAATTTGAATTCAATAAAATATCTGGAATTAAGAATCTAATGATGACCATGTATCCATTGTTGATTGTTGGAAAAAGCCATGTGGTTCACTAATGTCCTTTAGGAAACTACCATCCTTATCTGATCTGGCCTACATGTGACTCCAGACCTACAGCAATGTGGTTGACTCTTAACTGCCCTCTGGGCAATTGGGGATGGGCAATAAATGCTGCCTCGCAGTGACGCCCTCAGCAATGAATGAATGAAGAAAAAAAATCTGCTCTATCCTCCTATTCCTACCCTCACTAGCTTGGGGCACTGGGAGTAATCCAGATATTACTACCCTTGACGACCTATTTTTTAAATTGCTGCCTAACTTCCTATATTTTTTCCTCAGAATCTCATCCTTTTCTCTTCCTATGTTGTTAGTTCCAATGTGTACAACGATCTCCTGATGATCCCACTCCCTTTGAGGATATTCCGCACTCTCTCCCAGGTATCTTTGATCCTGGCTCCAGGAAGGCAACACACCATTCTGATGTTTCGCTCTCACCCTCAGATTCATCCGTCTGTGCCTTCAACTAGAAACCCGGCTGTCAGTGCTACATTCCCCTGACAGCCCGTCACCCCCTACATTTTCCTAAAACAGCAAACTTGTTTGAGATGGGGATAGCCACAAGAGACTCCTGCGCTACCCGCCTCCCTCTCCTACCTTTCCTGGAGGTCACCCATCTACCTGACTGTATCTTCACTTTATCTCCCTCCCTGCAACTGCAATCCATCACACACCCTAGCTCTTGTAAATTCCTCATTGCCTCTAACTGCCGCTCCAATCAATCCATGTGATCTGATAGGATTCGCGATCAAACACACTTCCTGCAGACATAATCATCAGTAACATGGAAACTCTCCCTAATGTCCCACATCCAACAAGATGAGCACATCATTCTACTAAAGGCCATCTTTGCACCTAACAATCTACAGACCCAAACAATAGCACAGTTTTACTGCTCTAAAAACTCTGCTCCAGGCTAGCTTAGTACCTATGTTTTTATATTTTTAATGTTCAATCAGGAGATAGATCTCAATAACAACATATAATATGAAAAAAAAAACACTCCACTCACTACTGTAGATTTACAAAAGAAAACTAGCAAGGTTACACTTTAAAAAGCCACTTAGCTGCTCCCCTGCTGTGAGCTCCCACGCACAGGCTTCTCCAAGATCAGCTGTGAATTTTGCTGTTCGTTTATTGTTCTTAGAACGAACTCCGATGTCCAGAGATACTTGAAAACAGACAGTAAAGGCAGCAGCTGTCCATGTTACTGCTGAGTCAGATAGCAGTGTGGGTTTAGAACATAGAACAGTACAGCACAGTACAGGCCCTTCGGCCCACGATGTTGTGCCGAACTTTTACCCTAAACCTAAGGTCTATCTAACCTCCACTGCTACCTTATACTATCATCCATATGCCTATCTAATAGCCACTTAAATGTCCCTAATGAGGCCGACTCCACTACCTTCTCTGGCAATGCATTCCCCCCGCTACTACTCTCTGAGTAAAGAACCTACTTCTGACGTCTCCCCGGTATCTACCTCCTTTCGCTTTAAAACTATGTCCCCTCGTAAAAGCTACCTCCACCCTAGAAAAAAGTCTCTGGCTGTCTACTCTATCTATACCTCTGATCAGTTTCTTTCTCAGTTTGAATCACTGCTCACGTGGTCACTGCCCTTTGTCTGTTTTGCTCCTTTTTACAGTGCCTTTGGTTTGATTTTTTTCCCCCAAAGTTACAAAACAATGCAACAGCTTATAAACAGTAATTACTGCTCCTAGAATTCGAGAAAATCGTCTCCAACACTGAAAACATCTGAAAAAAAGGAGCAGCTCTTAAAGTTCACACAGTGTGGAACTGGAGGAACACAGTAGGCTAGGCAGCATCAGAGGCGCAGGAAAGTTGACGTTTCGGGTCAGGACCCTTCTTCAGAAAATCCCTCATCTGCAGTCAATTTCTACATAGACATGCTCAGTGAACATGTTCCTAACTTTCAATATGTGGACTTTGTCTATTTTTAAAAGTCAAATTGAATAATTTCCCGTTATAATGGCTTCTAAGAGTCAGGTGACTAGTCTTCGTAATTTCTACACAGACAAATAATTAATTCAAGCTTCTGCAATGTCCTTAAAGTCTAAATAAGAATGGGCTGGGTGCTCTTCCTTGCAAAAATATTCAAATACAAAGCCACTTGTGAAATTTACTGCTCCATTATCTTTGTATTTACTGTTATGTTTTCTCTCACGGTCAGTATACCTTTAAGATACATGCTCATGACATCATCACTGCATCACAGAATGTGACCTCGGTGCATAAAGATCATATACTTCATTGAAGCATGACATATTACTGGAAGCATACTATTCTGTGCAACTTACATGGGAGATACCAGCCCAGACACAATGTTCCTTGGATGAGGAAGTGCAAGGATGGGTTAGTAAGTTTGCTGATGACACGAACGTTGGTGGATTTGTGGACAGCATTGGAGGGCTGTTGTAAGTTGCAATGGTACATTGATAGGATGCAGAGCTGGGCAAAGAAGTGGCAGAGGGAATTCAACCCAGAAAAGTGTGAAGTGATTCATTTTGGAAGGTCGAATTTGAATGCAGAATACAGGGTTAATGGCAGGATTCTCAGCAGTGTGGAGGAACAGAGGGATTTTGGGGTCCATGTCCATAGATCCCTCAAAGTTGCGACCCAAGTTGATAGGGTTGTAAAGAAGGCGTATGGCGTGTTGGCTTTCATTGGCAGGGGAACTGAGTTTAAGAGCCATGAGGTTATGCTGCAGCTCTATAAAACTCTGGTGAGACCACACTTGGAATATTGTGTTCAGTTCTGGTCACCTCATTACAGGAAAGATGTGGAAGCTTTAGAGAGGGTGCAGAGGAGATTTACCAGAATGCTGCCTGGACTGGAGAACAGGTCTTATGAGGAAAGGTTGAGGGAGCTAGGGCTTTTTTCATTGGATGAGAGGTGATTTGATAGAGGTTTACAAGATAATCAGGGGCATAGATAGAGTGGATAGTCAGAGACTTTTTCCCATGATGGCAATGACTATTACGAGGGGGCATAATTTTAAGGTGATTGGAGGACGGTATAGGGGAGATGTCAGAGGTAGGTTCTTTTCACAGAGAGTGGTGGGCGTGTGGAATGCGCTGCCGGCAGTGGTAGTGGACTCAGATACTTTCGAGATTTTAAATGACTCTTGGATAGGCACATCGAGGATAGTAAAATGTAGGGTATGCAGGGTAGATTGACCTTAATAGGATAATAGGTCGGCACAACATCGTGGGTCGAAGTGCCTGTACTGTGCCGTGCTGTTCTATGTTCTATGTACCACAGAAATGTGATGTTAACTGTGAAAAATGTCTGTTGGATTCTTCAGTACCATGATATCTACATCCAATTCCTTAAGTTATGAGAGATAACATATGCATTTCCATATCAGCTAAAATACTCTATTGGAAGCAAACTTTCATCATGGTGGCACACCATAAGCCTGCAAAACAGTGTCCCAGTAATAAAGTCTTCAGTTTAACACTCAACAAACTGAAATGCAAGGGAACAGACATGTGTGAACAGTCACCATTTCAAATGCATTGTGTAGCACTGGTTTCCACCTCTGAATCAGTCATATGGATAACAGGGGTATTGATCATGTTGTTACATTTTTGAAACTGATTTCCGTTAATAGATCTTATTAGTCCAAGAACCAACCAGGAACAAATCATCTTGAGAGCAACAGGACAATTCATCCAGGGTGCTGACTAGCAACCAGGCAACTAAGGTAGTATAAGGAGGACTATGTTCATTTTCATCTGAAGAAACTCAGCTACAAACCTGTCTGAAAATTCTGAGACCTCCAACCTCCTCCTTCTCCAAAGAACCAAGAGAGGGAATCAATCCAGGCCTGCACTGCATGAACCTTAAGGACTTTACCTGAATGTGATTTGTTTCTTGTATTCTGTTAATAATCTTGTTGGATTTTTTTGTTATCTAGAATCCACCATTGTGTGCGTGTCTAAGAACAAGTGACAGACCATATTTTCATTACAGTTGTACATCAATGTGCTTTGTGAATAAACGTTATCTTTTCTTCTGTGTTGTGTCTATTACTAAAAGTTACAACACCAAAGAGTAAAACTGTCCCCCAAACATACATCTTCCTGCAGGAACCCAAGAGGTGATGGAAAACAGCAAAGTTCGCTATCACTCTCTCCATCTACAACAACCACAATATGTCTCCAAAATGGTTGTTTATTCATCTCAATTGCTCATCATCACGCACATTTTGAATAATAAAATGGTATGATGTCCTCATGTACATTGAAAATTTATCTTTTACATAATTTAGGTAGAGATCTAGATTGTCTATTTTTGCTTCCAGCAAGGTAATTTGAAATGTGGTATTTCAAACAGTCCCTGGTGCATTTCAAACCTAGTTAGTTTTAATTCAGAAGTGCAGAGCCAATGGGTGGCAGTAACATTCTTCTATGTGAAATTCCCTAGGGAATAATTGATCAGATGTAAGAGTGGGAAGAATAACAATTCACCAAAAATTAACCGGGTACATGAACTGTGATACATAAATCAAATAAATAAATACGTATTTATGTATCAAGTTTTGACAACTTGTCCTCCATAGTAGGTTTTTTTAAGAGGTCATTTGCCAAAACACATGGCTGATTTTGAATTGTACTTACACAAATAAAGTACATAAAGAAAGAAGTTAATATTGGCCCTCAAATCCTGATATAAAGCCCATTCAACGACCTTTGCTTGTTGTTTTGATGAATTCTTAAACATATTGTATCTCACTGTCTTTGTTTGGAATTGCCTTACTGTAACATTTCTAATATACATTGATTTTATTTCAGGCGATGTACATCAGCAACTGAACATGAACAGAGTCATTACTTGCACAAATGCATACACCAAGAACCCAGTAACTGAATCTTTTCCAGTTTTTCATATCTGGGTTTACAATTTTGTCATTAATGCAGGTGCCAGACATTGGGACCATTCCTGGGTCCCGGACCTGTATCTAGAAGGAAGTACACATCTTATTTGCCATGGCTAATGGATTGTGTAAGATGTTAAGACAGCTCTCCTGGTATCCTGAGATAGCAAGAACTTCAGATGCTGGATTTTCTGAAGAAGGGTCCCGACCTGAAACATCAGCTTTCCTGTTCCCCTGATGCTGCCTGGCCTGCTGTGTTCCTCCAGCTCCATACTTTGTTATCTCCTGGTATTGTAGTGTTTTTGTTTCCTTCCCAGTTTCTTTCCTGTCCCAGATGGGACCTAATAATTCAGAATTATTATGACCAAGGCCAGTCAGTCCATTGTGTCCTTGCTGGCTTTCGGAATAGCAATCAAAGCAGTCCCAATACACTTAATCCAGATTTTTAAAATTTCAAAAATATACCTTATTCATAAAAAATATATTTGTATGTATGCATAGTCACAAATTCAGTTCAGTTCTGTATAGTAGTGTATCAGAAACATGTTTGACTGTATCCAAACAAACAAAAGACATCTCTTACATATACAAGGCTATACACATAAAGAAGACTATATTTACACGTATTTGAGGCACTAGGGGATAGTCTTGCAAATTTATTTCTCTCAAGTGCCTATCCAATTTCCTTTTGAAGTCATTGATTACCTCCACCTCACCACTCTCAAAGGCAGTGTATCCAGGTTATCACTATACACTGTGTAAATTGTTCCTGTTCACTGGCTCCTGTATGTCTAGCCCACAGCTTTAAATCTGTGTTTCTTAGTCCTTGTACCATCAGCTAATGGGAATAGCTTTTCTTTGTCAGAATTATTTAGATCTGTCATAATCCATGCATCTCTTTCAAACATTCTTTCCTCAAGGAAAACAACATCACTAAATCCAACCTCTTTTTGTAGCCAGAATCCCTAATTCCATGAACTATTCTGGCAAATCGGCCTTGCACTCTCTCAAGACCCCTCACACCTTTCCTAATGCATGGAATTAGATGCAATATTCTAGTTACGGGTTAATCAGGATTTTATAAAGTTTCTGCCTAACATCCCTACCCAAGCTCTCATACTTTTTTCAAACTACTTCACCTTCAAACATCTGTGTACAATGACCCACTCAATCCCTCTTTCATTCTATACCAAAAACGACAGTGATCCTAGCACTGATCAAAAGTCCTAACTCCACCTTTTTCCTGTTCGGAAAATAACTATTTGGCTTGCTTTTTTCTTTCCTTAAGCCAATTTTTTAATCCAAGCTGATACTGACCCACCTATTCCATCATCCTCAAGTTTATTCACCACCATTTCCAGTGGAACTTGGTCAAATTCTTTCTAATAATCTAAACAAACAACAGCCACTTCACTCTCTTCATCAAACTCAATTGTAACTTCATAAAATATTCAGGTAGATCAGTCAAACAAAATCTGCCTTTTACAAATCCATGTTGTAGTGAGAAGGTAGAAGGGCTTTTAATCGCATTATTCAAATCTAATTCAATTCCAAGTCTAACTAAATTGATCCGAGTTAATTTTTCACTCTGTCCTTGCACCCACAAGGACATCCTCTCTTTCCATGACTGCATTGTCTCCTTTAATCATAATCACTCATTTCTTTTATTCTTTTATGACCACTTTGTTATCCATGAAGACTAAACACTTAGTCCTTACCATTTTCAAGTCACAAAACTGTTCACTGCATGACAGAAAACAAGGATGTTATTTTAGAAAACACTTCAAGATGTTTTGATGTAAACTCTGCCTATTTGTAGCAATTGTCCATATGTGAAACTTCACAATAAAATCATCAACATTTTTATTTTGTAATGTGTTCTGGTGTTTCGAATAGCTGCATTTTCATTCCTGAATCAGTGTAAAATAAATATGAGTAAACCTGAGTTTAGGAATGGAAACAAAGATTAAATACTTTAGTTTATATAAAAGAAATCTGCTAAATGCAGAAATTACGTCAAGTATGAAAAGTCTGACTTTCGGTCTTCTGAGAAATGCCTGTTTTCCATACAGCCTTATTAATCTGATAACTGGCAGTATCCAAAATGGTCTCCATAAAAAAACACTGTTGTTGAATAAATGCTTATTTTTCCACAACTATCTGACTTCTGAACATAAGTGTCTGTGCAATCTAGTGAGAGACAAAGATGGCTGTTGGGAATTAAAGTACATACAAAGAAAATAAACCAGAAACAAAAAGAAACATATTTGTGTGCAAACAAATTATTCTGTAGCACAAGCTGTAAGTGTCTTCTGTCAGTGGCATATGCACTTATTTTTAAGGAGGTAATTATTCTTGGACAGCTCCCCATTGATTCTAATTTTGCCTTGGCTCCTTGATACATCACTCACTCAAATGCTGCCTTGATGCAGTCACTCTCAAGTTATTTCAGCTCTTTTGAGTTCAGCTCTTTTGCCTGTCTTTGTACCAAGGCTGTAATGAGTTCTGGAGCTAAGGAGTCAGAGATGGATCAGGTGAAGGTGACAGCAGGGTGGAAATTAGAAGCAAAGTTGATAAATTTTTCCAATTCCTGAGAAAGGAAAGCTGCCAACAGTATCATCAAAGTATCAGAGAAAGAGTTGTGGGGAGGGTTCCGAGTAAGATTGGAATGAGGAACATTCCATGAACGTCACAAAGAGACAGGCATAACTGGGCCCCATGCACGTACCCATGCCACAGCTTTGACCTAAGAAAGTGGAGGAGTTAAAGGAGAAGTTGTTCAAAGTGAGGACAAGCTATATCAGATGTAAAATGGTGGTGATGGGTGGGGATGGTTCAGGCATTCTTTCCCAGAAGAAGCAAACAGCCCTAAGACTATCTTGATTGGCCTTTGGACCAGACCATGTTCGACACTGTGCCCTGGTTTCCATTCTTCCCAATCCCAGTGTCCCCCACCGACTGCCTCCAACCCCAAAGCATCTGCTGCTCCCAATCACAGTCAGTCTGGTTGATGGCAGGTTCAAAAGAGAAATGAAGAACAGCACATCGACGCCTGTTGGAGGGCAGAAATAAAGTTAAAAGGACAGAATTCTACCAAATGGTGAAAATCTCTTATCTCTGAATATAACAGTAGAACTCTTTGGCTGAATTTTGCCATAATTTATTGAAGTGTGGTGGTAAGCATGTGAGATGATGACTAATATGTCAATTCACTGGCGCAATAACTCACCCAACTGCCTGCTAATCAGCTTATTAAGAGCTGACAGGCAAGTCAGGGAGAGTGGATTGTTCCATCGCAGGTCTTGACACTGGTGACCTGGGTGGACAAAAGCAGCCAATCAATGAAAAGCAAGCACTTTCTGGGGCTTAAATGCCACAGGTAGCGGCCTACGTCTTGGGACACCCAGTGACGAGGGGCAAGTATTGTTATTTCCTTCTCGCAGGGTGGGAGTCACGGTGAGGGATTATCAGTGGAGTCAGAGGCAAGGCGATAAGGCTGTTTTTCTTTATTCTCAGGAGGAGTTGGAGGAAATTAGTAAGAAGGTTGTACTGGAGAAATTAATGAATGTTGATAAATCCAAGGGGCCTAATATTCTATATCCCAGGATGTTGAAGGAGATCACTATAGAGATAGTCAACATATCATTGATCATCTTCCAAATTCCATAGATTCTGGAAGGATTCCTGCAGATTGGAAGATTTTAAATGTCTCTCCACTCTGTAAGAAAGGGTCAAGAGAGAAAACAGGAAACTACAGACTACGTCAATAGCCAGGAAAATGCTTGAATCTACCATAAAAGTCGTGATAAACATGGATAAAAATAACTGGGCAGAGTCGGCAGGCAGTTGTGAAGGAAAAATAAAATACTTGAGATAGAGGGTGATGCATTGGCATGGATGAAGGATTGGCCAGCAGAGAACAGAAATAAATGGGTCATTGTCACATTGGCTGACTGTGACTAGTAGAATGTATACTTCAACCTCAGCTGTTCACAATATATGTCAACGGTGACCAAATGTAATGATTCCACATGTGCAGATAATATAAAGCTAAGCAGTAATGTGTGTTGTGAAGAAGACGTAAAGCAGTTTCTGGAGGATTTGGACAGGTTTAGAGAGTGGGCAATACATGGCAGATGTGGAAATGTATGTGAGGTAATCTACTTTGGTAGGAGAAACTAATGTGCACACTATTTCTTAAATGGAGAGAGGTTTGAAATATAAGTATGCAAAGGACCTGGGTGATCTTGACAATAGGTCACTAAAGGCTATTACACAAGTGCAGCAAGCTATTAGAAACACTAATGGAATGTCAGCATTTATTGCATGAATATTTAAGTACAGGAATAGTGAAATCTTGCTTCAAATGTATTCAAGGTTGCTTAAACTGCCCCTGGAGTGTGGTTTACAGGTTTGATCTTCTCATCACAGGAAAGATATTGTTGCTATCGAGGTTCACAAGACTTGTTCCTGGGCTGGTGGGACTGTCTTATAAAGAGAGATGAGGCAAATTAGGCCTGCATTCTGTGCAGTTTTGAAGAATGATAGGTGGTCTCACTGAAACTTACAAAATACTTACATGATAGAGGAGCAGATGCAGGTTAAGATGTTTCCCCTAGTTGGACAGTCTAGATCTGGGGTTACAAATAGGTTGCATCCCAGCCATCCTGCAACATAATGTCTACCCTGATCAGTCTATTTGTTGATGCATATCACACAAACTCATGACAGTGCCTACGGTGGTCACTCTTAGTCCTGAAAAAGTGCCCAGTCTATGTCGTATCACTGTGAAAGGGTACAGCATCTCCAAAGTTTGTGCAAGAAGTAAAGCTAGCTGTTTCACACTTTTACTGTACGGTCGCAGCACAAGCGGTGCTTGCCACTAACAGGATGGTGTTGTCAAGCCAAAAAGACATTCTATCACACAAATGAATAACGTGGTGCATGAATTTCAGTGACAGTGTGGTGCCAGGCATGGAGGCCATGCATCCAAAGACTGGCAGATTGTATCAAACAGCATACCTCTTTGGCTGTTCGCAACAAGCAAAATACAGACTGCACCCAATCTGCCCACACTTGGAAAACGCAGTGTCTAATATTAAATGTAATGCTGCAATTGCGAGTGCTGGATAATGCTGCATGTGAAATGAATTGTGCTGACAACTAATTTAGGACTGTCAGCTGAGATCAAAGAATAGTGCGTTTGCATGTACTGAAAGCTGAGTATATTAATACACAGGGTTCTGACGTTTGCAGACAGAAACATGTGCATGCACTGCACTTGTTTCAACTCAACAAAATAGGTGACAGCTGGTTCATTTCACAGTGCAATGCCCTGACTAGAGTCAACATGCCTGGTTTAATATCTAAACAAAGCCTGGCAGTTAACTGTCGATTATCATTAACTGCTTCATTCTCCATGGCAATGCCTCTACCAGTGAGAGTCCACTTGCCAACCAATCAGCACTCTCCTCTCCACAGTATAAGTTTGTGTTACCCCCGTAATGGTATTGCTGCAAATTGTTCTGATGCGGGCAAGACAATGACTCAATAAGTTTTCTTTTTCAGCTGTACTCAATTTATATACTGCGAAATGATAATAAAAATAATCAATTTCTTTTGAAGTTGTTATGGATGTGCTCATATATTTTAAAAAACTCTTTATTTGAATTATATTAAAAGAATGAACATTACCTGATGACCATAGTCTGACTGGCCAAATAGCACCTCTGTTATATCCAAACTATCATAGCGTCTGTTTGGAGGCAGGCTTGCATTTGCCAGTGAAATCAGGGTAGAAAATATATCCAAAGCACTGCAAACAAATATATACATATTTAGGTTGAGACATTTTAAATTTGCATACCACAAAGGGCTTTATAATCCTGATTTTGGAAAACATATCTTTGCTAGTTGGAAGACCCTAATGTTCAGGAACCTTCCATTGATAAGCAGTCAGCATGCTCAGATCTTTTTTTCTATTTTATTTTGTAAGCTTGTATATTTAACTACATCTGTAATCATGACTATATTTGAACATGTCCAAGAGATAAAAGGGCCATGCTTCCATATCTTACTGAATGAATGAATCTGGATTGAACGTGTAAATATAACTGTTTAAAAAAAAGTTAAAATTTCAGAGAATTCTGACGTCAAGGGCTACAAAAACTAAACAGAAATTCAGTGGCAATTACAAGCAAATATTTACTCTGGTTTGCTTTGGTAGCTTTCTCCTGAGACCAGTGGGTCTTGCTGCAATAAGGTTCAATGAGGACTAGTGCCTTTCATTATCTTGTTTAAGTAGTTATTGTTTGTATGCAAGGTTAGGCAATGAGGTGTAGACTGATTAACCAAACCACATTACATACAAACCATAGAGAAAATTGGTGGATCATTCAAATACAATATTAAGTTAAATGAATTCCTTTCTGTATCTAGGTTCAGAGATCATTTACCAGGCCAAAGAAGATGATTATGAGATCAAGATGTTGAAAGCACTTTGGATGACTGCCAAGCTTTATTTAAATTTAAACCAGGCAGATTGACTCTTTGTCAAGGTACTAGAAGATGGGTGTAGCCTACTTTGTTCAATTGAACCAAGTGCAAAGAACAGGGCTGCATACTGATACAGAGATAGTAGGAACTGCAGATGCTGGAGAATC
>NC_063354.1:16549098-16571248 GCF_021869965.1 Rhincodon typus
GTCGCGAACCATTTCAACTCCCCCTCCCATTCCTCAGACGACATGTCCATCCTGGGCCTCCTGCAGTGCCACAACGATGCCACCCGAAGGTTGCAGGAACAGCAACTCATATTCCGCTTGGGAACCCTGCAGCCCAATGGTATCAATGTGGATTTCACAAGTTTCAAAATCTCCCCTCCCCCTACCGCATCCCAAAACCAGTCCAGCTCGTCCCTGCCTCCCTAACCTGTTCTTCCTCCCACCTATCCCCTCCTCCCACCTCAAGCCGCACCTCCATCTCCTACCGACCAACCTCATCCCGCCCCCTTGACCTGTCCGTCCTCCCTGGACTGACCTATCCCCTACCTAACTCCCTACCTACACTCACCTTTACTGGCTCCATCCCCGCCTCTTCGACCTGTTTGTTTCCTCTCCACCTATCCTCTCCTCTATCCCTCTTCTATCCGCCTCCCACTCTCTCCCTATTTATTTCAGAACCCCCTTCCCCTCCCCCTTTTCTGATGAAGGGTCTAGGCCCGAAACGTCAGCCTCTCTGCTCCTATGATGCTGCTTGGCCTGCTGTGTTCATCCAGCCCTGCACCTTGTTGTCTAGTAAAATAGTTTACTTGGAAGATAACTTAATGAACAGACAGTAGGTTATTGTGAATGGGATGTTGCAACAGATTCTTGTTCACGACAAGGTCCATGAGCTTTGACACAACTGACAGTAGGGCTGTTGATCTGTAGTTATCAAGATCTGACTTTAATCTCCTTTAGGTAAGCATAAATTCTGTGTTTTTTTCCACTTAAACAGGACACCATTGGTTGTAGGAACATTCATGGATGGCCCACCAGTATAGACTTTTGAGAAATTAGTATCCAAGCCATGGGCCATGGCCTACTTTATTATTCAGCTATTGGAGGAAATTTATTTTTTGTGGTCTCATCTCAATTCACAAGCTGGTTCTGCAACTCATTGGACTTTTGGAATTCCTCCCTGAGTTTCAGATAATATTTCCACGAGAAGTCATTTCATTTTGTAGTAGAAGGAATTCAAAGCTGAGCCTGGTATTAGAAACATGTTCAATTTAATTGCAATATTAAAGTATCCGACAGTTGAAAAGCACTAAGAATGTTTCTACTTTTAAAAAAATCATCATTGCCTAATTATGAAAATGGCTATAGTTATTCAGCTCCAGGATTCATGTCAAGATTAAATTAAAAAACGACCCTGGTGAAAGCTCATTATCCTGAACCATTAACTCTTTTTCTCTCTCCACAGATGCTGTCAGACCTGCTAAGTATTTCTAGCAGTTTCTGTCCTTATCTCAGATTTTCAACATTTGCAGTATTTTGCTTTTACAAAGTTGGGTAAGGGTGAGTGAATGATGCAGACTTGTTCAACCCAAGGTGATTTTTAAAATTCTCATGCTTATGTCATGAAGGGTAAATTGGCAATGGACAAAAGTCAGGTTTAATTTAATCCAATTTCTGTGTTTCTGGTACAGAATGAAAGAACAGCGTGAGCATGCCAAGAATGCAACTTGGAAATGAACTGCCATGCATTCTCCAGTAAAACTACTGGAAATACTGAGTGCATGCATTTTACTGCAAAGTACCTCAGAAAAAAAAAAATGGAGGGCAGTTTGTGTAACATCGAGTGAATAGTTAAGAGTATGATGTAGACAGGGGAAGCAGACCACCAGCATTCCTACCCTATTGGGGAATGGCCCAGGGCCTATGAGAAAGAATAGAGAAATGCTATGCTGTATCTTCAGTGGAAACAAGATCAACATCAACTTCATTACTACTTATAAGATTTCAAAGTAACAGAACTGTAGCTACGTACCAGCAAACCACACAAGTGTGTTTTTGTGAAAATCTGTATTAACTGCTTCCAGTATCTGCCCAATGACATGGTCCAGCTCTCGTAGACTGTCTCCATATGGACCACGTTTGGAAGTGTTAGCAAATCGAGAATTATACTGTAAAGGAACATGCATGTGGGCCGGGGCAAAGTACAAGAAGAATGGATGTAAACTCTCCCTGAGAAAAACAGAGCAGGAAAGTCAACAGGATCAGGAGATAATGAAGACTTTTTTTAAAAAGTGCAATCTGACAATGTGGCAACTAAGGCCTTGATGACGTAAGCAATCTGATAACACAGAAAGTTTGCCTAATGCTCAGATCAGCTTTTTTACTTTTCAAATATCAGGTCAAATTAAGATCCAACTGATGGTACAAGAACCTCTGATATCTTTTAATGGACATGAGCTCCGGTGCGTGTAAAATAAGTGAATCTGGGGGAGCCTCAAGCTGCTTCTTTGGCATAAAATAGAAATCAAACAACTCATTCTAAATCTGGGAGATACATGCTATATATATATGCTACATGTAAATTGCTGAGCAATGCAGAAAAGATACCAAATTTCAAACACCATGATTCTCCTCAGCAATCTTTGGATTAGGAAAGGTTCCCTCTCTTGCCACCCCATTGAATATGGGGAATGAGAAACAAATCACTCAAAAAAAAGCGATTTTTCACCCAGCAGTGTCCATGATCCATTCTTTTCCAAATTCTCATTTTCCCCAGGGCCATAGCTTTAAACTGGATTAAGTTATTAATGAAGTATATGTGGACAATTACTTACACTGCAAAGCTATGTACAATCTTAGTTATGCACATTAATAATGTCTTGAGTTTAAGCCCTTGCAATCATTCAATCCTCCCTTAAATTCTGCACAGAATAGTTAATGTCACAGTGCTCAGGATTGTTAGACTCTAAACCAAAAACATGTTCAGAGGCAGCATACACAAAAAGCATCAGTGCCTGATAAACTTGGACATCAGGCAAGGGGGATTTAATTTTAGCTTTGTTATCTCTGCTCCCCATACTGCAATGTCCCTGTGCTAAATCACGGTGGGCAGAAGCAATTACTTGGTTGGGTTATAAGGGAGCAACTCACCTGTGGCGGTCTATTCCTGGGGGAAGAGGTAAATAAACTGTTGAGCAAAATATATTTTAAAAATAGGTTTTGTAGGGAAAGATAAACTTTGTGATCAAACTAAAACTGATCTAACGTGTACTAATGTGTTCCCTAGTTTCTTATGCCACATATCACCTCAGTCCTAATGGGTAGATATCTGACTTGAACCTGACATTCAACCACTGCTAAAGGGGGTGCAATGCCTGCCTCAAGATAACCACAGCAGCATGCTGTGTACTCAACGACACATACCTGTAGCATATTATTACCATCATGACCTGAGATTGTGCTGGGTAGTTTTGTGACTTGTATTTTCATTGTATCAATTCACAGTGACTATAGGTGATGATTTACTTGGGTGTAGATTATTTTCAGTGAATTACAGCATTGGATGTCATCGTTCCCTCACCTCAATAAATAACAGACTCCCACTTACCTTGCCTTCTGGATGAATTGTATAGCTTTTTCTGCATATCTCTCTGCCAGGCTGCTGAGATTGACTGGTTGTTCTATTATCATTTGGTTTTCAAGGAGTGGCACTGCTACACCTGTGGTACATGTGTTGCGTCTACAGCTAGACAGAAAGCAAAACATGCTGGTTTAGTCTTGGTATCAGATAAGACATTCAGAAAGATTTGAAATTCAAAAGACATTTACCATATAAACTCTGACACAGTTGTAAGCAATATTTTCAAAATGCTGAATTTAGGATTACACCCTTGGCTGACAAGCACAAGGTATACAAATATCACAAACCTGAACCTCCATTCTGTCTCTAAAGTCCTTGAAGCTAATGTTACATCCAAAATCCCTTGCAATATTTTCCAGAACTCTACATATGAATCCCTCAGTCAGGTTTCTGCTCCACCACAGAACCGAAACAAGTTTTAAAATCACAAATGCTATTCTGTATGACTGTGATAAAGGTAAACTATCCCTCCTCCTCTTTCTTCACTTGCCTACAGTCTTTAACAGAGTAGACCATGCTCTCTTCCTCCAATACCTCTCTACTGTTGCTCTGTTGGATAGGGGCTGCTGTGGTTGCTGTTATACTTTTCTTTCCAATCAAAGTCAGAGAATTTACTGCAGTGGTTTCTCTTCACCATCTCACAGTTATCTCTGGTGTTGTCTGAGGATTCACCAGCCACACTAGAACCTACAGAACCCATGAGCAATGCCATGGAATTTCCTAGGTGGACAATCATACTCATTAGCAAGTGATTGCCTAAAGAGATTGTCAGTTTGCTTGTCAGACATCCAGTACTGCAGGATGAGCAAGACGTCCTCTAACAAAATATTTGGAAGATTTAAGCTATTGCCTGAAGCTACTTCCATAATCTATTGCATAGCCACTGACTCCAAGGTGAGATTTTAACTCACTAAAAATCCATCCCGTACAGATTTAAAATCAGGCCCCAACTCCCTCCCAGACAATGTGTTTTTTGCTGATCCAGACAATTCACAACCCGGTGAGCTAGCAACCACATACTCATGCCATCACAAAGTCCACTTACTTTTGGCTGTGTAATGTTTGCCAACTCCACCTTAACTCATTTGCCATTGAAACCATTATTCAAATAATTTTTGCTCTAGAATTATTTTCTTTAACGCACTCTCAGTCAGTCTCCATCATTTAACCTTGGTAAATTTAAGGACATCGTAATCTCTACTGCTCATGTCTTAATTTACATCAAGATATATTCAACCATCACCACTGTGCTCATTGATCTACACTGAGAAAGAAATGCCTCAATTTTAAAATCCTCATCCTTGTTTTTAATCCCTCTAATCTTGTTCCTTCCTATCCTTGTAATCTCCTCCAGCTCCACAACTCTCTGAGATACTGTGTTCCTCTAATCCAGGTTCTTGACAATATCTGATTTTAAATTTGTAACTATACCTTAATTTCAATTACCATGGTCCCTCCTCTTTTCAACCTAGTACTGTCCTCCTCTTACATTCAATGAATGAAAATAAAGGTAAGTGTTGCTGGCAAAGGCAGCATTTATTGCTCATTCCTTGTGGGCCTTTATAGTGTATCTATATACAGTCCATCTGATGTAAACATCTCTAAAGTGCTGACAGGGAGATCCAGGTTTTGACCGAGCACCAGGGAACCCAAGTTCAGATTGATGTGGAGGTGAATCTGCAAGTGGTGATGTTCCACTGTCTTTGTCCTTCCAGGTTGGAAAGGTTACAGGTTTGGAAGATGCTGCTGAAGAACCTTGGTGAGTAGCCGAATGCAGCTTGGAGACAGTACACATCGCTGCCACTTTGCAGGGAGGCAGTGAATGTTTAAGCCGGTGGATGGGCTGTTAATCAAGCAGGTTGTTTTGTCTCAGGTTGCAATAAGTTTCTTGAGTGTTGTTGCAGCTGCACTCATCTGGGTTAGTGCAGAGTATTCCATCACTCTCCAGACTTGTACCTTGTAGATGGTGGAGAGACTTAGAGGAGTCAGGAGGTGAGTTACTCATTGCAGAATTCCCAATCTCTGATCTGCCAGTTAGATGCAAGCTAGCTTTAAACACTGCAGAGTAACTTAAATTGGTGCTAGTCACATCTGATACTGGCTACCTGTTTGGCTCCCAACCAATCAACAGTGTGGTTTACCTTGGCTAGACAGTGAAAGCATTCAGAACATAGGCAGCATGAAATTGACATGCTGCTTGCATGGCAGCCAATGGACATAGGTAAGCTGAGCATCATGATCCCTGCAATTAAGCTTCCAGAACTACCAAATGTAAGTCCATACATGCTATTGTATCATACTGGGAGTTAATTTCCTCAGAACTTCTCCTTCACCACTGCTGTAATATTTTACATGTGCAATCCTTGTTACTGAAGAACAAAACTTACTTATAAGAAAACTCCTTATAACAAATGTTGCTCCTACCAAACAGCTTAGTAAATGGTCACTTATAAACAATTTTAACATCCGTTTAACAGCTTCTGATGTCAGCAGATCACTCAACTGAATTATAGCCTTGTAATTTGTCTCAAACCTCACTACTGATTACAAAAACAGAAATTTCTGGAAAAGCTCAGCATCTGTGTACAGAATCAGAGTTAACGTTTCAGGTCCAGTGACCCTTCCTTAGAACACTGTCGCTGGACCTGAATTTAGCTGATTTTCCACAAATTTCCGTTTTTGTTTCTGATTTCCAGTATCTGCAGTTCTTTCAGGTTTTACTCAGCATTTAACTCACTCCTGTTTATCCAGATTCTTTGAAAGATAAACAATGGAAATAAAATCTCCATCCAACTGAAAAGGCCTCGTTAGAATTTTGCAGCTGATGGCTTATTGCTTGCTCAGTTAGCGGAACTCAGTCAGGGCATCAACAGAGACACAAGTGGCCAGAGCCCCTTCAGTGGAGAAGAATTAGATGGAGGTCCTGCCACTTGTCCAATATGCTGTACAGATATTAAGTAATAAAAGGGTCAGAGAGTTGTGAAGTTACTCAGAGAAAAACTTGCCTTTTACAGCACCTTCATGACCACCATGCATGCCATTGCGTTTTGTATCCAATTAAGAATTTTTGAATCATAGTTCCTACCGTAATGTAGAAAATGTGTTAGTTTATCTGTGCACAATAACGTCCCAGAAACTACAATGACCAGTTAATGGCTTTGTGATGTTGATTCTGATGGATAAATACTAGTCAAGGTACCAGGGTTAACTTCCCTGCCTCGCTTCAGAATTGTACTCTGGGACCTTCTGGATTTACCTGAGACGGTAGGTGGAGCTTTGCTTTAACATCTCATCTGAAAGCCAGCATTGATGACGGTGCAGCAGTCCTTTGTACTGCACTGAAGTGCCCACCTAGGTTGTTGAGCTACAGTTCTGGAACTCAAACCCACAACACCTGACTCAGAAACAAGACTTTTATCAACAGAATTGTAGCTAATGCACAAAAGTTGAATTACCTGTTAAAGATTTTCACCAAGGTCCACAAAAGGAAAAGTAGAACTAAGATGAATACAGGTTAAACCAAACTCCAAATTCAGTTAGTAGCTTCAGATGGAAGAAAATATTCCTATGGATTGTTTTATTCCTGTCACTGTCATGTATGCAAATAATAACAATTATTAATACAAAATAAGTTTATGGAAAGGTCTTTTAATGCTGTGCTAGTGTCCCTATATTGGGGCCAAAGACCTGGGTTCAAGTTCTACCTAAGACCATAGACATGAGAAATAGGAACAGGAGTAGGCCATTCAGCCCCTTGATCAAGCTCTACCATTCAATAAGATTATAGCTGATCTGACATTCCTCATATCCACTTACCTGCCCTTTCCCTATAAGGCTTGATTGCCCTACTGATCAAGAATCTATCTGCCTCAGTCTTAAGACCATAAGACATAGGAGCAGAAATTAGGCCATTCAGTTAATCGAGTCTGCTCCACCATTCAATCATGGCTGATAAATTCATCAACTCCATTCTCCTGCTTTCTCCCCGTAACCCTTGATAATCAGGAATCTATCTATCTCAGACTTAAATGTACTCAATGACCTGGCCTCCACAGCCTTCTGTGGATTCCATAGATTCACCACTCTCTGGCTGAAGAAGTTTCTCCTTATTTCCGTTCTAAAAGGTCTTCCCTTTACTCTAAGGCTGTGCCTTGGGTCCTAGACTCTCCTACGAATGGAAGCATCTTCCCAACATCCACTCTGCCTAGGCCATTCAGTATTTTGTAAGTTTCAATTAGATACCCCCTCATCCTTCTAAACTTCAATGAGTATAGTCCCAGAGTTCTCAAACGTTACTCATACGTTAAGCTTTCCATTCCTGGGACTGTTCTCGTGAACCTCCTCTGAACCTGCTCCAGGGCCAGTATATCCTTCCAGAGATATGGGGCCCAAAACTAAACACAATAAAAATTAAATATACACAAGGACTCTGCACCCCCCACCAACTCCCACCCCACAAACGACCCCCAGATCTCTGTGACAAGGAGCTCCAAAGACTCTCAATCCTCTGAGAGAAGAAATTCCACCTCATCTCAGTCTTGAATTGGTTCCATTTTACTCTGCGGCTGTGACCTCAGGTCCTAGACTCTCCCACAAAGGGAAATATCTTCTTAGCATTTACCCTGTCAAGCCCCTTAAGAATCCTATGTGTTTCAATGAGATCACCTCATATTGTGCCTTTGACACAACTGGAAAGATGTATATTTTCAGTTGCTCGTTTGCTCGTTGAACTGGTTGTTCCATGGTGTGCAGACGTTTTGTTACCATTCTAAGCAACATCATCAGTGTGACCTCGAATCGAAGCGTTAGTGTTCTGCTCTTTCTGAATTTATACGATCCTCTGGTGTGGTGGGTCTTGTCACTTCCAGTCCTGTTTTTCGGCAGCAGTCTTTATACGGGGTCTATTTTTATGTGTCTGTCAATGGAGTCCCGTGTTGAGAACCAGGCTTCCAAAAATTCCCTTGCATGTCTATTGTTCACTTGTCAAGCATTGCTGTTGACAAGCGAACAACAGACATGCAAGGGAATTTCTGGAGGCCTCGTTCCCAACACAGGACTCCAATAACAAACACATAAAAATAGATCCCGTATACAGACTTCTGCTGAAAAACAGCACCGGAAGTTACAAGACCCACCACACCAAAGGATCATATAAATCCGGAACAGAGCAGAACACCAACACTTCAATTAGAGGTCGCACTAATGATGTTGCTTAGAATGGTAACAAAACGTCTGCACACCATGGAACAGTCGGCTTGGCGAGCAAACGAACAACCGCATCCACAACCCGAGCTACAAAATTTTGCTAAGACCTTAAAAAAGATGTGTATTTTCAACAGCATAATCTAAGTTTTAATAACACTGAACTGACAAGCAATGATTCACAATATTCTTGAATTGCAAACCAGGCATAATTGAAAAAACAGCTAAAAAAGAATGATCTACAGTTATCACAACCACCTTTTAACTACATTACCTTTGTATATCAGAATCCCTCGGACAAGGTAGGCATGGAGGAACATTGTACCCAGGATCATCCGTGCAACCCATATCATTACTGTACGGTATTCCAAAATAGTAGTCAAAGCCTGTAACAAAGCACAACAGTTGTCTAAAAACTAACCATGTCTTATAGTGCTTCAACAGTGATGGCGTCTAGAACTGTTCCATTTGTTTTGCTAGTTTTTCACGAACATCACATTTACCAAATATGTCTTCGGAGGAACTGTCTTCATATTTCATCAAGGACCTTGGGTCAAACATTTCTCTTTCATTTGATTCCCAACCCCCACATTGATACTGCCAGACCTGAAAGTGTTCCAGCACTTTTTGTTTTTTTTATTTCAGATTTCCAGCACCCATCATATTTTGCTTTGATATCCTTGAATTGTTGTAATTGGCTCAGAGATCAAGTTGCTAGAAGGAACTTTTGGGTATGATTAACTTTATTTTGTCAGAAATTAGCAGACACAAACCATCAATGGGAAGATTATCAGTCATAAACTGAATAAGCACCAGGTCGATTTGGCTTACCAAGGCTGTCAACAATGAACTATAGATAAAGCTCCATGTTCCAGATGAAATATCTTTCAAACAAACACAGAATGCTGGAGAAACTCAGCAGGTCTGGCAGCATCTGTGGACAGAGAAACAGAATTAACGATTCAAATCCATCACGACTTCTTCAGAACTGAAAGGTGTTGCAAAATGTTTTGCTTTGTACTTTTGACAGAAGTAGAAGCCCAGTGCAAAAGACAAAGGGGTTGTTAATGGTGGAGAAAAAGAAACTGAGACATGAAATGGGTAAGCTAAGAAGTGAAAAGCAGGGAATGTAACATCTATACTAGGAGCAAAAGTAAACAAGGCAAGACTATGTGAGGGAGGAGGGAAGAGAATGTAAGACAAATTGAGGACAGTCATTACACAATCAACTTCTGAAGTTATGTAATTCAATATTGGGAGCTCAAAGTTGTAAAGTGCCTCAACAAAAAATGAAGTGTTGTTTCTCAAGTTTGCGTTGCACTTCACTAGAATATTGCAGCAAGCCCAAGACAGAAGTATTAGCATGATAGCAACATGGTTTATTGAAATAATAGGCAACTGGGAAACCAGGGTCATTCCTACAGACAGAGTGGAGATATACCACAAAGTGGTCACCTAATCTGTGTTTGGTCTCGCCAATGTAAAGACCACACTGTGAACAACAAATACTGTAAACTACACTGAAAGAAGTACAGAAAAACACTGCTTCACCTGGAGGGTGTATCTGAAGCCTTGGACTCCAGAAAAAAGGAGGTGAAGGGTAAGTGTGGTTGTATAGGAAGGTGCCATGGAGGAGCGAGAAAGTGTTAGGAGTGATGGAGGAGAGGACCAGGGTATCACGGAGGAAACGGTCCCTGCAGAATGCTGACAATGGTGGGGAAAGGAAGATGTGTTTGCTGGAGGCATCCTGCTGAAATTGGCAGAAATGACAGCAGATGATTCTTTGAATGCAGAGACTGGTGGTATGGAAAGTAAGGACGAGGGAAACCCCTATTATTTTTCTGGGAAGGAGGAGAAGAGTGAGGGCAGAAATGTGGGAGATGGGTCAGACATGGCTGAAGGCTACATCAAACATAATGGGGTGGTAAATGATGAAATTAATTGTACCTGGGAAAATTGGTTATCATGCCTTGTATCTTTTAAAGGGAAATGTTAACCTAATTCTACCTGCAAGATACTGAAAAGACTGGATGTCAAACCAATTTTACTTCCCACAGAAGTCAGTGGGTTAGGTTAAACTCACCCTGAAAAATAAACTGATCCATGAGGCAGATTTTAAAGAAGCACTGAAAGGAGAAGAGGGATATGAGCAGAATCTCCTTCCAATGTGACTTATCACCTTTCCAATCTCTTGCCATTTGTGGATCATCAAGGTTCAGCATCATTAGCATTACCATGACGGTTATTTTCAAGAGTAATCAACAGGCAGGGACACAGCTAAGTCCTGGAACATGTGCATCTTCCCACTTCATTTAAGTGTGATTTTAAAGCTTCGAGCAAGCAAATCAGGATCATAATGGGATCATAACAACAAACTGAGGTGTCTAACTATCGCAGCAGATTTGGCTGCATCTCTCTGTCCTATTTCTTTTTTGTCACATCACCTCCACGTCACTCAAAAAAGGAAGCTTTCTCAAGGAAAATCTAACTTTTTTTACTACTAAGCTTTGGGGAGCGATTACTAATATTAAGGATGAAAATTTCATTGTTTGTTTAAAAATAATATCGGGCTCTATTCAACAGCTTGATGAGTCATAGTTTCGTCATAAATTTTATAGAAGTTCCAAGTGCTTTGCCGGAAGATAGTGGCCGGTTGCCTACTTTTACACATGAAACATCAGTTAAATAAGCATCAGATTCACATTTCCTGTCCTCTGTGTAGTGCTCTCATTAGTCACCATGACTTCCCATAAGACAGGAAGGTTGAATTTAAAATAATTTAACTGTAAACTTGATTCAACTTTTCCATACTTCGTGGAGGTGCACTCTTCGTCAGCACCACATCCGAAGAATTTTAAAAGCTAGATATTTGTAAGCTGGAACAGTCATTAATAACTTCCTTGTTCTGAATATAATGTCACTCAGGTCTACTCTTTTTGTGCTGCATGCAATTTGGTATCTCAGCACATTTCCCTAATGGCTGATGGTGACAGACACAATGATCTTTACATGTTGCAGATTTTTGTATTGCTTATTCCACATTTAAGGAAAGCTGATTTCACTATTTTGCAATGGAAGGTAGTTGCTTGTGCTTGAAATGCAACTTGTTAGAAACTATTCATCAATTTTTCAAACGAAAAGGGGATTTTCTGCAAAACTTCAATACTACGTATCACAGATCTTAAATATAATACATTAATTCACTTATCAGTTATGGAGTCACAGAGTCATACAAAATGGTCCAACCAGTCAACACCAACCATGTTCCCAAACTAAACTAGTTTCACCTGCCTGCACTTGGCCCATATCTCTTCACACCCTTCGTAATCATGAACTTATTCAAATGTCTTTTGAACGTTACATCTGTACCTGCATCTACCACTTTCTCTGGCAGTTCATTCCATACGCTAACCACACTCTGTGTTAAAAAAAAAGTTGTCCCTCATGTCCTTTTTAAATCTTTCTCCTCTCACCTTAAAAAATGTGCCCCCTAGTTTTCAACTCCCCCACCCTAGGGAAAAGACCTTTGCTATTCACCTATCCATGCCCCTCATGATTTTATAAACCTCAATAAGGTCACCCCTCAACCTCCTACGCTCCAATGAAAGAAGTCCCAGCCTATCCTTATGACTCAAACCCTCCATTCCCGGCATCAACCTGGTACATCTTTTCTGAAACATCTCCAGTTTAATAACATCCTTCCTATAATAGGGCAACCAGAACTGGACACAGTACTTAATCATATGGCATCGAAATCACATATAGTTTTATAAAATTAAATAAAACTCAGCTTTGTACTCAATTTCTGACAGAAGGCTTCCTTACCACGAAAATTTGGATGGTAATAGCCATGATGTCCAAGATGCCATTTACCTGAGCAAAAGAAGAACGTGTACGTGAAAGTTTTATTTACAACTTACAAATTATTTACAACAACTTACAAATTCAGCAGTTTAAATTTAACTACATTTTAATTTGCTAACTTCATATTCTTCAAATGCTACGTACCTAAAATGTCCAGTTATTGAAACTTACCTTGACCAGCTATATTGTACATTTGGCACTGCAACGAAAACAGCAGATCAGAGGCTGACAATTCTGCAACAGGTTACATATCTCTAGACATCCCAAAAGATTGTCCATCATCTACATGGCACAAGTGAGGTGTATAATGGAATTTACCCTGTGTGCCTGGATGAGTGCAGATCAAATAACATTTAAGAAGCGCAACATCCAATTGATCAATCCACTTGATCAGCACCCCATCTACCACATAGAAGAATAAGGGTAGCAGATGCATGGGAATACCAAAACCTGCAAGTTCTCCTCTAAGCCACACATTATCCTGAAATGTGAACTACACTGCTGTTCTTTCACTGCTGGTGAGTCAAAATCCTGGGACCCCTTCACTTTGCAACATCATTATGGATGTACTGACATCATATAGACTGCTATATGATGTCGGCCTTGATTACAATCCCAGGAACTTAAAAAAGATTCATACAATTCTGTGTCGTGGCTGGTATGCCTGATGCTGTTCCTAGTAAGCTCTCCCACATTTATCATTGAACCAGGGCTCATCCATACCTTGACAATAATGTACAGTGAAAGATGTGCCAGGTCATAACGTTATAGACGGTGGTTGAATAACATTCTCCTGCTGCCTCATAATGTTCAGTTTTGAGTTGCTGGATCAATTCTGAAACTATACTATTTAGAATGGTGGTAATACCAGATAACTTGATGGAGGGTATTTCATCTCCACAAGGATCTCAAGGGAATGGATTACAAAAATAGGGAAATTTTGCTTAAACTATATAAGACACTAATCAGATTACACCTAGAATAGAGTGAACAGTTTTGCTCCCCTTTCTTATGTAAGGAAAGATATACTGGTATTGTAGGTAATCCAGAAAAGGATTAATAGGTTGATCCTGGATATGGAGGGATTGTTTTATGAAGAGTAGCTCAGAAGGTTGGGCTTGTACTCATTGGAGTTGAAAAGAATGAGAGGCAATCTTAATGAAACTTACAAGATTCACAGGAAGCTTGACCAGGTAGATGTGGAGAGGGTGTTTCCCATTTGTGGGAGAGTCTAGGATCAGAGGGAGTAAGCTCAAAGCAAAGCCCAGTTAGGTCAGAATTGAGGATGAAATTCTTCTCTCCGAGGGTAGTGCATCTGTGGACTTCTACAAAAAGATGTAGCAACTGGGTCATTAAGTATATTCAAGGCTGAGATAGACAGATTTTCAATCAGTGAGGGAATCAAGAGTTATGGGAGAAAAAGCAATAAAGTTGGGTTGAGGATTATCAGATCGCAATGATCTCATTGAATAGCATGCAGATTCAATGGGTCAAATGGCCCACTTCTGTTCCTAGGCCTCATGGCCTTATGGACTCTGAAATGGTCATTCCTAGCAATACTCTCTGGTTAGATATCTCTCTGGCAGGTAGACTGCTGAGGGCAAGGCCAAATAGGTTTTCACCCATGTAACAACTCTTACCACCCTCAGCAGTCCCATTATGGAAGATATTCAGGACTTCACCAGCGAGCTCAGTTGTGGCCCTACTGCTGAGGGGACTCAGTAACTAGTAATCAGCAGGAGATTTCCTTACCCATTTTGACCTGATACTGTGGGATTTCATGGGGTCCAAAGTCAACAGTGAGAACTCTGACAGCCATTCCTTTCTAACTGTACAATACAATGCTCCCATCACTGTGACAATCATTTTCCTAGTTTTATTAAATTTAAATTTCCCCAGCACCAAATGTGGGATTTGAAGTTTTGTTGCTAAAGCACTAACTCAAGGTCCTTAGATTTTGAGTCCTGTATCACCATTTCATCATCATTATCACCATGCTACCATCCCCAGTTAATACAAATTGACAGACAGGAACAGGCAAGCTTATCCACTAGATCTGTTTCACATTCATAATAGCTGCAGAATCTTGACTAGGAATGTCCAACTCTTCAATTATATCATCTCTTCAAAGTGTTTTAGTGCATGGCCCAATAAAGGGGGAAAAAATCCAAATCACATAGATGACTGAAACTAGTCCAGGAGATCATACAAAACATGTTCTCTTTACTGAACTGGGAAAGATTGTGACGATGTGTGAGGTTTGGCAGGTGAAGAAGAATAAGTTGGGTCAGACTCAGCAAGACAGTTTCGAAGGTCAAGGCCAGCGATCAATTGCAACACGAGCTTTGTTTGAAGATCAGGGGTGAGGATTCTCCCTGGTTCACAAGCAGTGCTCTAACCTCTGAGATCTTACTTTACATATTACAGTGGTAAACTCAATCCCTCTACAGACAGAACATTTATACTCTGCAACTCTTTGCTGCAAAACTAGGGGAAAGAACACAAGCTGATTATACATTTTTTTACGTTAAGCAAAACATTACATCAAGGACAATCATGGAGATTTTAAATTATTTCTGTAACACCAACACCATGCAAATCCTACCTTAAAATCATAAAGATATGAACATACACTCAATACATCAATATAAGTACTGTGCTGTCCTGAAGAATTAAAATAGTTAGTGCTTTGGAATACATGAAGTACTCTATTATCTTATTGTAAACAAACTGGATTCAGGGACATTTGATAAAAAGTTTATCTCTTTGCATTCTGAAAATCATGTGACCCGAATCCTAAAATTCAAATTTCAAAACAAGGACGATAGATAGCTCTGTAAGAGCAATAGATGAGAGTTTGAAAATGTAATCTGCCAGGCATATAGACTTGATCTGTGTTGTATCCTCATCTAACCTGGGTACTCAAATATATGTTACAGCTGGGCTTTTGGGTTAGAGAAGGTAAAAGTTTTCTCTACTACAGGCATTCTGTAATTGTGAATGTTTGAAGATGAATTAATTTGAACATTGTGATTCCTTGCGATGTACTTAAGTATATGTTGCTGTTACTATTGCAATGTGTATTCCTTTTCAGTGGTTGGGAACAACTTATATTTGGGAATATTTGATATGCCTTATTTGTATGCCACAACAAGCAATTTGTTAATTATGGTCAGCCAGCAGAACTGTCAAAGTAAACTTGTCAGATTTGCTATGTCCAGTAAGCGGATAGGTCACAGGGCCGGAGTTTTTGAAATATTGGCGAAATATTATTTTGAGGAGTTTTTTGGAAGGTTTCTCTTCATGAGCTCTCACAAAATTCTCTGCAGCTTGCCTTATTATGTATGCACCATACCTCAGTTGTGCCCAGCTTGCATAATTGGGTGCTCAGCAATGACAGAAGTGCTCAACACTGCTGGGACCTCCTGAGATTCCTGGCTCAAGTACATAGCTAAAACTCAGCCGTGTGCAGTGCATGTATTAGTGGAAGGGGTACTGAAAAGAAAAGCTTCTAAGGGCACATAGGTAGTACAGGTAGAAATGCATTACAAATGCAAGTTCATGTGCAGAAATGTATTGCTATTTTACATACAGGTTATCTGTCCTTAGTACCATACTATCTTAGAACACTGTCAAATGGGGTGCTATTCTTTCCCTAATACACAACATGATGTAGCATCTTCTCACTATTCAATGTAGGAGCATCGCATGTTGGACAGCCTACAAACAGTTGAAAACGTTAACTTTTATTCAACAACAAAAAAAGTGAAGAAAGAACAAATGATAAAACTGCAATTGCTTCAGAGAATAAACCAGACCATTTACCTTTTGAACAACAACAAATGTACAGTCAATGAAAGATCAGTGGTGCCAGCTCCTGTCTATTGGAACTGGGTGTCTATTAAGTCATGGCTAACTTGTTGTACCCAAAGCTGCAGCACTCTATCTTGTCAAAGATGATGTTTCTCCTGCTCAATGTCCCCATCTTTCTCCTCGGAAGACTGCTGTCACTCTCACAGCTCTTCAGAATCCATCATATCCCCTCGTTGCCTGCTCCAGAGCACATCATGCTAGGATTATGTGGCACACTCTGTCTGGAGTGTACCGCAAGGCCTCACCAGACTGATCCAAAATTGGAACCTCATTTTCATCAGGTCTATCATCTGCTATTCGACAGATCTGGTCGAGGAATGCATTGTATCTATGCTATGGTTGCAGAGAGTTGCCGTTCTCCCAGTAACTATCCTTTTAAAGGCATCTGACCCTTGAAAGGATTTAGGAATCATGTCAGCTCCTAGGGTACATGATGTAGACTTCCAAATATGGTACTGATGATCACAGATCACTTGTACATTGATGAAATGGAACCAATTTCCGCTGGTGAAATTTGCTGCTATGATATAAGTGCTCTCATCGCAATGTGTGTACAGTCTATAATGCATAGCATCTAGGGGAAGCCAGCTCAGGTGGCAAAGCCCACTGCCCAGGCTGAAGAAGCACTGACCTCGTCATGGGGAAATGAGACACAGTTTTATGGTGTGGCACAACTTGGTCAGTTACAGTCTTGATACATTTGTGGGTTGAAGATTGAGAGATCCTTTGTAAATCTTCAGTGGGTGCTTGGAAGCAGCCAGTGTAAACATTTAGTGGAGTTATTCGCTTGATAGCACCTAGATGAGGATGGCTACCCACTCCTTCAGGTTGCAGGTCCCACTGCAGCAGTTTGCATAGTTCTGTGATGGTGTCCCAGGATATTCTCGGTCTGTGAAAGTAATGTGCCTTGCTCATTCTGGAGGAAATGGCCTCAAGGGCATTTGCCTCTGGGCTTCCTGCATGTACTTCGCAATATGAGGGGATCATCAGCTGCAGACACTTCATGTGGAGGCTGTTCAGCAGCTGCTGGAGGCTGCTATTGGTCTTGCGCTTGCTGGCATGTTTGTTCCTCCTCTATCTCTCTACATCTTTGTAGCATGATAGCCATAGCAACAATGACTTCCACTGTTCCAATGAATCTGTGCAGGGAATATTTGAAACAGAACTGGTTCTTAGTAATGTGAGCTTTCAGCATCATATGAGTAATGGTTTAACACAGTCCTCCAAATAGTGGGATATAGACAACCCCAACAAGGAGGGGATGGAATGCATTGACACAGGCCTTTGAATGGGGGACCTTATTCTAATGAATGCAGCAAAAGCCCTGTGACACAAATACAATAGGAGAACACAACTGCAGCGAGATTACTGATACCCTGTCCTCCAAACCCCAAATTACCCAGGAAAAGCAGCAATGCATATAACAGCATGTTGACAAATACTTACAGTTCAAAGTGAGCAGTCTAAGAAAGCTTGGATCATCTCTGTGAAGTTGGGCCACCGATAAGACTTTTAAGGTTATCTGTGATTATTTTTGCTTCACAGAAATAACTATGTTTGAAATTGCTGGTATCCCACACAATTGAATACTACATGCCTTTCAGATGCAGGATACAATGATTACAAATGTCTTCAACCTGCTTGATTAATGCAATTTCCCCTTTGAAGGGCATCACTTCACTTACAAGTAGAGCCCATATGCTCAGACAGAAAAAAATAAACTTACCCTGCCCACTCTGGGTGTGCTCACAGTCACTTTTCTTTTCCATTTACAATATGTATGAGGATGGAAGGCAATGCCTGGCACTGTGAGTCACAGACTCAGCATGGTAATCAGTAGAGAGAGAGATTCCCCAAACCTCCAGTCTCCTTTCTTCGTTGCACTCCCTGTCAATTCCATCAGTACTAAGTGTCCGCACGTTTCCATACAACTCTTAAGTCTTCATTTCCTCATATCAACACACCCCATGCCCCAGTCCTACAACTTAACCATGTCAACCATCGTGCTGCACTGTTCCTCTGTCAAAGCTGAGGTGGTTGTGATTGTGAATGACCCCCTCCCTTCCACAGTAACCATGTCAAGGATTGCACTACTGTCTTTCACCCTATATTGTGCCTCCCTTTCATAATTACTGGCCATTCTGCATCCCAGCATGCTGCCTCTAATCCCTACAATTGGCCTTCCCATCTTTCCTAGTACATCAATGGTCCACGATAATCCCCCTCAGCTTCCATTGGACTGACTGTGTTCCATTTTCCTGACCGATTTGGATGGACAACCCCTCCTGATGAGTGAATGGGCCCCTAACTGATCTCTTTGCAGCTCACCAACTGACATACAGTGAATCCCCAGACTGGTTGCACTGGGCCGCAAGTTTTCCAATGCCCTCTTACCAATACAGAACCCCTGGATCCTAACTACCCCAAGTGGCAGACTAACTGTGTCCAAGTTTCTAGACTTAGATGGGAAGTTGCCCTTGATTGCATTAGTGAACCAGATGGGTTTTTCAGAAATCAACAAAGGTCATGGTCATGAGGTCCACCTGGCTGACCTCATTACAATCACTACACCAGACCATTAGCTGGGTCTCTGGTTTAACAGTCCAGCAATAATACCAGAAGGCCATTGCCTCCCCTGCTGAAAATCATGACAAGCTAGCTTTGTGCCTGCACGAGATGGCAAGGCAAGACAGGGCTGAGATGCTGTGGGTATCCAAGTAACTGCAAAGTGAGTGAGCTTAAGCAAGGAGCTTTGAAATGCATCTTCTCCAATCCATGAGGTAGGCGCTTGGTTGTAGACCCCAAAGTGCTGCATTGACGTGGGGAACTGTATTCTAAGGAGGTTAGAGATGTGCCACGATGATGTTGTCCAGATCTTGGTTACCGCTGTCTAAGATAGAGGCCAGAGGGCAAGTGGTGAGTTAGAGATGCAAAGTACTCGCTCTGACTTCCATGCTGGGAATTATCACTGTCTAGTTTCTCCCTGGTTCATGGGAGAAAAGGAAACTGCATATAAATGAGACAAAATTAGTTACTAGTGGCAAATATCACCAGTGAGATTCTCACCTTGCCAGTCAACACTTACTTACAGAATCTGACATTTTTCTTTCAATGTTGGGAATCTTATTACTTGCCATATTTTCTTTACTGACTTGCCATTGCTCACATTGTTCAGGGTCTTGGAAAATTCATCCCTCATTATTTGCTGGACGCTGTTGGTGCCAGCCTTTGGAGTTCAACAAGGTCCAACAAAATGCTGAGTCAGCTTCCGTACACTGACATCATGTCAGTGAAACGCAGACTATTTATTAGCACACTTTAAACGGCTGGACACCTCCCAATAACTTATGCTTCTAAAACACACTACAGGTAAAGTGAAGGAAGCATTCAACATTGAAACAAAATTATTGTAAAATATATCAGTGGGATTTCTGACATGATGGCAGTTATATTTGCATGTGCCAGTATCACAGTCAAGAATGTGAAGAGTATATGCTTAACATAGACGTACTCAAAACAGCAAGTGTTCTTTATTTGACTAAATAAAGAAAGCACAGGTGTTAAAGGTCGGGAGGAATTGTGATTATTTATTTGCACTTCCTGATGAAGGAAGGTGCTGGGTGGCTTACTAGGAAGATTGCTGATTGTTAGCTAACAAAGTCAGTGATTGCTGGTTAATTCTAAAGATCTCACATGCTAAACTAATGGACAGTAGGTGTTTTTGTCTGCAATGTAAATGAAGTGAATTCTTGCATTATTCTTCTTTAAACATTCACTGCTTTTTACATTTGTGATATCACAAAAATCAAGGTGGCATTCTAAATCTAAGGTAAAACTAAGTGACATTTGTCTCTCTCTTCCAATCATTTGTCTTTGTCTCTTCTGTGATCATCAGCAAGATGGTATTTCCTTTTGTGATGTCATTTACAGTTGCACAGTAGAACAGAGCAGCCATTACATAGGAAAGAAAAATATGAACTAAAACTGTAAATACCAATTATTGCTGTCGAATAATTGGCTTGCTTTAGAACTTCTGCCAGTGTTGTTTCATTCAGCGGTAGGCCAGCTACTGAGTTTACAGCAAAATTATGGGTAACGCCATTCCGTAGCCCCAGGCGCCCTGTCAGCAGAGAAGCCCGAGATGGGGAACAAGTAGAGGCAGCTGCATGGAAGTCCTCAAATCTGAAACAAAAAAAAACAAGGAGCAAAATCTGAGGATTTTTGCAAATATGTTGTCATGTAGCAAGCTGCAAAACTGACCTGCTTAGTTTCATAGCTGTCGATGTCAGTTATAGTCATAGCAGAATCAAAGAGTCATACAGCATGGCAACAGACCCTTCAGTCCAACCAGGCCATACCAACCATGTGCCCACTTGCCTATGCTTGGCCCATATCCTTCGAACCTTTCCAATTCATGAACTTATCTAAATGTCTGTTAAACACTGCAACTGTAAGTGCATTTACCACTTTCTCTGGCAGTTCATTCCACACATGAACCACTCTCGGTGTGAAAAAGTTGTCCCCATATCCATTTTAAATCTTTCTCCTCTTAAAAATATGACCCCTAGTTTTGAACTCACCCATCCTAAGGAAAAGACCCTTGTCACTCACCTTATCTATGCCCCTCACAGTATTATAAACCTCAATAAAGTCACCCCTCAACCTCATATACTCCAGTGAAAAATGTCCCATCTTTTCCAGTCTATTTTTATATATCAAACCCTCCATTCCCAACAACATCCTGGTAAATATTTTCTCAAGACGCTCCAGCTTAATAATATCCTTCCTATAACAGGGCGACCAAAATTGCACACAGTACTCCAGAAGAGGCCTCATCAATGTCCTGTACAACCTCAATCTGACATCCCAATTCCTATACTCAAGGGTCTGAACAATGAAAGCAAGCATGTTAAACGCCTTCTTAACCGCCTTGTCTACCTGTGACGCAAATCTCAAATAATTATGTACCTGGACCCCTAGGTCTCTGTTCTACAACACTATCTATGGCCCTACCATTAATTGTATAAGTCCAGTCCTTGAGTGTATTACCCAAATGCAATCCCTCATATTTATCCAAACTAAAGTCCAACTGCCACTCCTCAGCCCACTGGCCCAACTGATCAGGATCTCTTTGTAATCTTAAGCAACCTTCTTTACTGTCCACTATACCATCAATTTTGGTGCCAGCTGCAAACTTACTTACCATGCCTCCCATAATCTCATCCAACCATTATATAAACGACAAACAAAAGTGAACCCAGTACCGAGCCCTGTGGAACAGCACTGATCACAAGCCTCCAGTCCGAAAACAATCCCCCACCAGAACTCCCTGTCACCTACCATAAAGCCAATTTTGTATCCAATTGGCAAGCTCTCCCTGAATCCCATGTAGTCTAACTTTCATAAAATACTAGCACAATTTCTTCAAATCTTGAAATTCTTCTGGAAGGAGCATGTGAAATATTATTCTTAACATGGGCAAATATGTGCCCATTTTGCCACCTCCCTCCACAAATGGCAGATCATTCAAAATGGACAAATGCTGCCTGCAACCAAACCTTAGGACATAGCTGTGAAGAGATTAGGCACCTGCAACTGCATCTCTGGGAAGCACAAGAATGGATTTAAAAATACATTCATCATACTGGCATCAAGGTAAAAATAATATTAAGCATGTATGTTTATTCAGTTGGAACTATGTTTCTCCAATTTGGAGAGGTCCACATTTCCAATTGGCCACTTGACTCTCCAGCTTTAATGGTTGAAGCAGTTGGT
>NC_063354.1:16571748-16599712 GCF_021869965.1 Rhincodon typus
CTATTGATAGGTGCATTAGTCAAAGTGTGGTACATAAGTAACCTATTGAAATGTGAAGCAGTCACAATTTGCCCAAGTTAGGCTTGTTAATATTGGATTTAGTATGTGAAACCACCCCCAAATGGAGTTTTTACAAACTTGTTTGGTATTTATGTAACATTTGCAATGTTTACATACTATTTTATCAAAATTGTACAGAAATGCCAAATTTTACAGAATTGCTTCAATTGTTTGGAGTCTGGGCCTAGTGTAAAAGACTGTTTTGATTGAATGGCACAGGTACAATACCTTATCACCTGTCAGATCCTAACCTATAGAAGTAAACCAATATTCTGAAATATTATATAGTATGACTATAAAGTTACTAAATGTTATTTGTGTTCATTGGCCACTTAATGAAAGGTATTGGCTTCAGCTAGACATCAGTAAAGCATGGTTTACAAAGCTTGGTGTAGCTTGTGGATCACACCTCCGTACAAGCACCCTTAAAATAATATTGAGGAATGAGGGCTATTTTAAAAATGAACCTAGGAGCTCTTTTTTTAATACAATTTATAGCTGAAGAATTTTTCTTGGTATTGAAGCAGTTGGTAGTACTCTATGGCTGAAATAATCCTGCTGTTTGTTTAAAATATTAATGATATGATTCCTAAATTTGTAATGCAATCTATGAATAATTTTTTTTGAAAATGTTGGTTTTCACTTTATAAACCAACAATTGTAACATGTCAAAATACATTCATTTGCAGTATAGATCATGGATAAACTTACTTGCTTTTTAAACAGTGAACTTTTATAATTTGTCCTATTTGAATTCAGGGTTTAGAATTCACTAATTTATCTGCAAACCTCTTTTCTGTTGGTCAGTAATTTCTAACAGAAGCCTTATTAAATTTATCATACATTGCAAAGTGCAAAAGTTCTCTTTTTTTTAATACTTTTTACAAGTTAGTATTAATAATTGCCATACTTGTGTAGCAATGAATTACTAAAAGACCTGAATTTTATAAATTTACAAATTTTGTTAAAATGTTCTTTATGCTATGTTTAATATTGATATCTTTACAGACTTTATAATACATAATATTTGATTCATGTCACTGTGGCAGGTACAGATCTATGCAGTCAGTTCCACCTAGATTGTGTCTTTGTTAAAATAGCCATAACTGAGTTGAAATAGAAATTCAAAATATGAAGTTAAAACAGGAAATTAAAGGAACTCCACACATCTGCAGTCAACATTTTAAATTGATAGTCTTTCTGATGAAAAGTCATCAATCCAAAATATTTCACTACTTTTCTCACCACAGTAACTGCTCTGTATTTCCAGAATGTTTTTATTTTTAATTCAGAAATCCAACATGGGCAGTAGGTGTGCTTTTGTATCAGAATTCGGAGCTAGCTGAACCATTATGGTTGTCAGCTGTATGATGAGAAGCAAAGAGAAAACTTGATTTTAGTGGGCATCAGAGCTTAAATTAACTTCCTTAAATGTTCCATTTTTTGTGGGGAGGGGTGGTGGGAAGAAATCTTTTTGGAATTAAGTTAACTTTTTGTTAAGACAATACACAAACTAAAGACAGTTCATTCTTGGTCTTGTTGAACTTTGCAACTGCTTCCAAGCCTTGATCAACTTAAAGGTAACTCGATATTTACATAATTTTATTAAACATTTTATTCGTTAAAAATGCAATATATTCTAATTAGTGCCCTAAGAGACTGTCTACAGTGAAGAGAATAGTTTTAGAATGTCTGGATCCTGGAGGAAATCTTTGTACTTCCTATTTTGAAGTATTTTGTTGCGGCACAGTCCATAGCCCTTATTACAATGTACTGTGAAGTCTTAGGCGGTTGAAACTAGAGTAACTGTACCATACAGTCTGAGAGGTTATCAAACTGCATTTTATGATATCATGCTAAAATTTACTGTGCCTACTGTGCAGCAATTTTAAATTATTTTTAGTCAACCTGTTTGGTTGACATCTCGGGCAGGTTGGACTTGAACCTGCTGACAACAATACAAGAGCCTTAATTATCCACTAATTATTACAGATATGTAGAAGGAGACAGTAGTGTTTCATCTGTCTCTGATCTTCAGACATTACAAAATAACCACATATAACAGCCCTTAAATTGAACAGATAACAAGTATTAAAATAATGAATTTGCTGTAGCTTTTCTGAAGAATCTAGTGTTACATATGATCTGTCATAATCTACTTTCCTTATTTCACCTTTTGAAGGCTTCTATTGGATCATTTTCTCTGATTTACTCCCAGTGACCACTTTTTGTTTGTGAACCTGGAAAAAAAAGTACACAGTGCAGTGCCATTACACTTGAGCTGGATACTCTTCTCACGGCCTTGCGTACGCTTACACCAGTGCTCCAAGTTTACATTGGGGTACTGAAGGGTTGGGATCCAACCCAGCTGTATTTATCATGGTGTTTCCCTACTTTCTGTAGGATGCCGTGTTCAGTTATTGCATCTTTCATTAAGATTGCCTGCTCAGGACTGCTAACTGCAGAAAAACAACTTCTCATGCTGGTACTATCCATTATTGAGGCCAGCAACAATAAATTAAGTGTTAAAATATTTGCTGTCCTCAGTAAGCAAGTATCATTTTGTTCATTCTGAGAGACATTGTATAGCAAGGTACTTAATGTTTTTTAACTTTTTTCTGATCTTCACTGATTCAAGACATTTGAAGATGAACTTGTCGTAAGTTTGTGAAAGATTTTCATTCTAAATAGAATTAATAATTTGTATACTAAAGTAAGTTTTATCTCCTAAGGGCCAGTTTAGTATCATGTGCAGTTCATTTCATTGCGTTGCTGCATCATGCTGTCGTGTTAAACCATGTGAGAACAGCAAAAGATTCCTCCAACTCTGCACAAATCATTTGGGTGGCAGTTCAGTTTTAGACAAAAAAGTTCCTTCGTTTTTGTAATGTGATCCAAATTACTACAAGTTGTTCTGGTAAAGCCAATATCATAGCAGTAACTGGTGCCAGTTAGTAATTGCTTAATATATTAAATGGAATCATGACACTCAAATTTCTTCCCCTTTTTTCTCTCTGCAAACCTACAAGTGCTTCAACTAATGACATGTAATTTAATGCAGAAGTGGAAAATCTTCCTGGTGGAATTTTGAGTTTCACATCCAACATATTTTGCTTGCTTGTTTGTTCTGCAAGCAGTCTGCCAGAAATTGAGGATTAAGGCCAGTCACCACTTGCATACCAATTTGCATCTTTTATTGTCTATTGTTTTTCACACAAGTCCACCATTTTCTTCAGTGAAGCCACTGAATTCATTCCTGCATCCTCACTTTGCAGAATAGATGTTTAGTTCCACATTCTTATGAAACTGTGTAGCAGATGTTTCACTTGTTTTGAAAGTAAGAGTATTTAGCTTGTTTAATTTGCTATACATTTAAACATTTCATAGTCCCCTCTGGTCACAACAATCCTTTTGAGCCCTTTGAATATTTCAAACATTTCTATAGGTTGCCTTTGAATTGTTATTACTATTTTCTTTTATGACTTTCAAGATGACTTTAGTTTTATTGGGTAACTTAATGATGGTCTCAAGTCACTTGGAATGTATCTTTTGGCATATGTTTGATCAAAAAATTCTGTAAACACTTATGTTTCTGTTTCTCCAAGGGCTTTTACGTGTTCTGTTATTAATTCACTTCATGCAACTTGTACTCATCAATTTCAAAATATTCTTTTCCTCTGATGTCATAATGTTCGGTACTTAATTTGTCTCTATACCCCCTTAAATTGGATCATCATAAATTCACTTGTATATCCTGTCCTTTTTTCTTGCTATACATCCCTCAAACAATATTTTACCATCTTTGCCTTTCATGTACCTTGCCATCACACATCTGGTCAGACCATTTCTCTTTAGTCTGTTGACATGCTTTTTTTTCTCAGTTTCATCATACTCTGGTATGTTTATTTTCTTTCCCCTTTCTATCTCAATTCTATTTCTGTTCTTTTGCTCATCTCATCTGTCACCCTCTCCTAGTGTCTTTTTCTTTGGTATTTTAGCAATGTTTTCTTTATGCTAATGCTTTTCCATTTGATTTCTATTTCTTGTTCTGAGACCTCTGTTCTGGTTCTGCGCAGGTACTGATGGTCAACAAGTGAATGTCATTAATTTTTTTGCCAAATTTAGACTTGTCTAGACTGTTGAACCTAATTTCCACATTTCTATGTGGACTAGTTTCACTGTCATTTTATACAAATCAAAAGAACTTCAGGGAGTGTTCTTTGTTATTTGGCTTATTTGTATGGATCCCTGTTGTGTTTGCATGCAATGTTTAATGAAATGCACTTTTCCTAAACTTAAGTTGAAAGAGGTTAGAAAACTATTTTTTCATCTTAATATACCAATATGTTACTATGTGTATATATAAACCACAGCAATCTTAAACAAAATCGAATTATGATTAGAATTATTATCAGAAGGTTGATATGGTTTTCTAGAAATAAAAACAAAATACTGGAAATATTTGGCAGGCCAGATATTATCTGTGGAGCAAGAAACAGTTAATGTTGCAGGTCAGTGCCCTTAAGTTCTGTATGACTGCCAACTATTTCCAGCATCTTCTGCTTTTATTTCTGATTGCCAGCATCTGCAGTATTTTGTTTTTGTCCTATATACCAGGACTGGGTTCAACTAACGAGAACAGTTGCTTGCTATATAATGTAATGCCTTTTTCTTTTTGCATTATTTAAAATTGAACTTTTTATTTTCTATCTTTTGTGATGCAGTGCCAATATATTCCGAAGTATTGCAAAGTAATGTTTCCATTTTAATAAGCTAGCAATAGCAAATGGACCTGTTGGGAAGTTGTGTATACACAAACTGATATCTACCAGCCAGTAATGAAATGCCTCAGAAATACTATAGGTTAATAATAACCCCTTTAGCAATGTTGTATTTATACAGCACAGGTTCTATCAGTGAAAATTTATTGAATGAAACAATGAACACATTGTGGTATCTGACTACTGTAATATAGTTAAATTACAATTCTATTTTCAAGTTACTTTTGTCAAGGGCTATATCTTAGATTTTAATTCATCTATAGAGATGCTGTATTGGGTCATTTGGGCTATATTAATACAAATATTAACATAGAAATGTTGCACCTTGGCAAGGACAAAACAAACTGACGACTTGGAAGTTTTATTTCATAAATCACAACACCTGAACAGAAAATGATATCGGTTGCTAACTCTGCATGTAGAATCCTATTGTGCATTATAAAAGCAGGTGTATCTAAAAGTACACGTTGTCACAAAAATAATTTTCCCCTCCTAGTGTATATGAAGTACAACAGAATATTGAGCTATAAAAGTATCTGTTTACCGTACCCTGATATAACAAATCAATTATTGTATGAGTTCATACATTATAATCTTTCTCTGGAGTGTAATTCTGATCTACAAGTGGCAGCACATGAATATGCTTGTAAATGTTGGTTTGCAAATTAGTGTATAAATTGGAGCTATGAAGTTATGGAAACTTGGGCACTGCTCAACTTTTGCCTTGTTTTCTTCAGTTCAGTGGGATGGGATTCTGTTCATCTGCAGGATTTTTTTCACTCTTTTTTTCAGATATTTCTCTCCTGAGAGTTTTGACTTTTGCTGAGGTACTATTTTGCAGATGCCAGTAGCCCTCCAGCACCATGCCTTAATCGTTCTTCTTGTGTAAGCATAAATGTCTTGCAGTCTATTCTGTGGATGCACCATGGCCAAACTAGACGCCTTTTGCAGATGTGGTTCCAGAGTTGTGATCACTTCGTTTGTAAAATTCACACAATAGGTAATGGAATGGTCAGGGAAATCTTAACCTATTTAATTAACATTCTCATCTTTTTTTTCTGCACTGAGCTTGGTGAGAAGAATTTAAAAGATTAAAAAAACTGCAAAAAAAATCATGATACATAAAGTGCTTGGTGTTTACCCTCTGACTTTGACTTTGCTTTTCCAATCACCAACCTCAACTCCTCTACAGACACAAGCTGGTTATGTTTCTTTTAAATTAAGATACTGCAAATACCCAGCAGGTCAAACAGCATATTTGAAAACAGGAACAGTTAATATTTTAAGGTCAGTGATCTTCTGTTTGAAACTTCTGAGAAGTTGTCATCAAGCTGAACTTTCACTGTGCTGTCTGTGTTTGCTGCCCGACTCGGTGTTTTGAGTATTTGTGTTTTTATTTCAAGTTTCCAGAGTCGTCATATTTTGTTTTGATCTTCTAAGTGCTGGATGCCTCATTTTTTGTTTAGTGGCTGTTTTCATCTGTTAATTTGAATAGGTTCATCAACCATGACCACATCACACATCTAAAACCCATTCTTGTCATTACCTGATATGCAATTTTCACCTACAGTTACACATTCATCAATTGTAAATTTCGTGGAAATTTTATTTTTCCTTTCTTTTAACGCAATTATAATGTTCCCCAGCTGAGATCAAATACCTTGACACGAAATGGGAATGAAACGTCTAGATCGTTTTAATATCTGATTTGGTGCTACATCAGAAGGATGTGAAAAGGGAAGCTCCTCTAGTCTTAGATTGTTTGGATTTGGCAATATACAAGCAAAGTGTCATGCCCCTTTTTGTGGTCCCAAAAACTACTTGATTCTAAATATTTTACTTTAAGGTAACAACATTTAAAATAGCTAGGAATAAAAACAAACATCTACATTAACAGGAATGATGAGGTAATCTAAGTTTCAACTGAATTTTTTTATTTTAGCCCTTTAAAAGAACATTTACTTGGCTACAGCCATCTTTTTCATGTTCTTCATTCCCATATTTGGCAATTTTCCTCAATTATGAAAATATTTGTATTCTTTATTTCTAATTCTTATTGTCATCCATTAGTATCTCTAATACGTCACTAATGCAGTATTCAATTAAAATTTGTTATAAGTTAGTTTGATTTACGTATGATACATGATAACTAAGATCAAGTGATTTACACTATATTTTTCACTTGACGTTGCAATGTTCTATCAGCCGTGGTGCATCTTGACAGATACCGCAAGAAGAATTCATGGGCTTTCTGTATATTTTGATGTGTGCCAACATGGTCATACTGCTTGTATATAAAATTTAAAATAAATTTTAAATTAAAATTTATTAAATTTTTAAAAGCATGCACATTTTTTAACAGCCACGTACAATGTACTCCATTAACCTAGTTAAATCCTTGTCTATCCCTTAATTTCAGTGGCATTACTTGAAAATATTTTGAGCAACAGCATTGAATTTGTGGAAAATCAGCTCAGCACAAATTAATTCAACAGTCATGGTTTCAAAGCAGCAAAACTGGTTAAATAGTGCTTTAGCTAAAAGTATCATTTTTAACTGTTCATTTAAAAAGATAGTATAATTGTGTAGGAAAATTGTGGGTTTTTTAATGTATCTTCATGAATTTGGGGAAATGGACTGAATCCTTTACATCATTTGCCTTCACTTTGTTGTATATTTTCTTTTGTTCAGAAATTGCAGTAAATTATTCAGATTGGAAAGCTGAAAGTAACTTCTTGTTTTGGTTTAATGCTTTAGTTACTAATAGTGATGCTGTTCCTATTATACTGTTTTTGTATATTGCTCTGTACATAAATGCAGAACATTTGTCTTTGCAGCCAATAATGCCTTGTATAAATTTACTGACGTGTATTAAACACATTTACAACTTCTAATTGTCTTTTGTAACTTTGTATGGATGAATGTTGGATGCATTTCACTGCATAAATCTAGGTAGATTACATTGGCTGCATGTGTCAACATGGAGAAGGTGGGGGGGGATCCTTCATGTATTGGTTGATCATTGTTTCCACTGGAAACAACGTTGCATTCGAACCAAGACCATCTGTTCTAATTCTGATTGAACTTTTCCTTTGACATGAATTGGAAATTTTTGTAGATTGCTAACTAAGAGAGTCACGATAATTAGGAGTTAAGGCCCTTAGTTAACTTCTCATACATCCAGAATACCACTTGACATCCAACAGCTTTGCCATCGTTAAATTCGCTGCATTAATATTTTGGCACGACCATTGATCATAAACTTGATTGTATCAGTGACAAGTCGCTTCAAGAGTGGCTCACAGGCAAGAGCTTTTTCACAGGTCACTCAATGCCTGACTCACCAAAGCCTTTTAATTTTCCACAAGGTACAAGTAAGAGTCTGATGGAATATTCTACAACACTCAGCTTGATACCATCCTGGGTGAAGCAGTCTGCTTGATTCGTACCCCATCCATCATCTTAAATGTTCACTCACTCCACCATCAAGTCAAACATGACTGTGTGGTGTTTTATCATCTACAATTCAGTAATGTACCAACATTTTATGTGACCTCCCAAAAGCTGCAACATCCACTATATAGAAAGACGAGTAGCAGACATTTTGGAACACTGACCAATCTTCCATTTTCTCGGGCAATTTCCCATCAAATTCTACATTCTATATTTCCATTCCTTCCTTGTTTCCATATTAACATTCAGAAACTTGATACCTAACAGCACTGAGAATTTTCACACTGACTACAATGGTTGAAGTGGCTTACCACTGCCTTATCAAGGGCAGTAAGGCTGGACAGTTATTGCTGGCAATGGCAGTGATGCGCATATTTGGTGAATGAATTTATAAACTAATTTGAGATGTTATCTGGCAGGGCATCATTTAAAAATGTAGCCAAATTATGTTGAATTTCTAAATCTGGCACTGGTAAATTAGGAACAGTTGTATAGTACAGGTTGAATTTATTCAGTAGTGTTATGATTCCAGCAGATGTTGTTACTGGTCAATTCAGATCTTTGACAAAAATCTGACTTGACAGATTTTTAAGAAAATTTATCAAGTGGTCTTTCACAAATATAACCTCTCAATGCTGTAGATTTAATAAAATGTCTCTTATGCAAAAGAAAGGAGGATATAATTTTAAAGATTGTGAAACAGTGAACATCAAACATCCCGTCTGTCCCAACAGCATTCCTTTAAAGTACCCAAACACTAGAGAGAATTCCCTTCTGTATCACATCTATAGGTTTGACTTAACTGTTTTCAATTCTTAGGCTTAAGAGTTTTATAGTGTCTTTGTTGAGTAGTCACACAACTGAGCTTAAACTTTTTCAATTTCGAATAATCTCTTTGGCTTTGTTTGGCTAGAATCCCAATGGGCCAAGGAGTGGCAGATGGAGTTCAATGTAGACAAATGTAAGATGTTGCATTTTGGAAAGGGGTGTCAGGGCAGGACTTTTACATTTAATGGTAGGGCCCTGGGAAATGTTGAACAAAGAGACCTAGGGCTGCAGGTGTATATTTCCTTGAAGGAGGAGTTACAGGTAGACAGGTGATGAAGAAAATGTGTGGCACGTTTGTCTTCATTGGTCAGTGCATCGAGTATAGGAGTTGGGATGTCATGTGGCTGTACAGGACATTGGTTAGGCTATTTTTAGAATACCGTGTTCAATTCTGGTCTCCCTACTTTAGGAAGGCTGTTGTGAAACTTGAAAGGGTTCAACGAACATTTACCAGGATGTCGCCAGGGCTGGAGTATTTGAGCTGTAGGGAGAGGCTGAATAGGCTGGGGCTTTTTTCCCTGGAGCATCGGAGGCTGAGGTTTATAAAATCATGAGGGACACGGATGGGGTGAACAGCCAAGATCTTTTTCCCAGGATAGGGGAATCCAAAATGAGAGGGCATAGGTTTAAGGTGAGAGGGGAAAGATTTAAAAGGGTTCTAAGGGGCAACTTTTTCATGCAGGTGGTGATGTGTGAATGGAATGAGCTGCCAGATGAAGTGGAGGCCAGTACAATTATAAAATTTAAAAGGCATCTGGATGGGTACATGAATAGGGAAGCGTTTAAAGCAATATGGGCCAAATGCTGGCAAGTGAGACTAGATCAGTTTACGATACCTGGTTGGCATGGATGAGTTGGACCAAAGGGTCTGTTTCCATGCTGTATAACTCTCTCTATGACTTATGGCCTGGAAATTTCAAACTGAAAACCTTATACTGAGGTAACCTACTTCCTAATTTTTATGAACTAGCCCCTTTCTCTGGGAGAAACCATTTCATGCATCTAACTTCAGCCAGGATTTCAGTGAACTGAAAACAAAAGGTTTTTGAGCTAGGGGGTTCTGAGGAACATCACTCGACCCAAAACATTAACTCTGATTTCTCTCCTCAGATTTTGCCAGACCTGCTGAGGTTTTCCAGCAATTTGTTTTTGTTTCAGTCTCTACTCGTCAATTGAGTGACTAGTTTGCTAAATTGTCTATCAGCCCAATGGGCTGAATGGCCTAATTCTACTCCTATATCTTGAGGTCTACCTAGCTCTCATTAAGAGAAAGTGTTTACCAAGCCTGTTGAGAAATGTTGACTTCCTTGGACAAGCACACATAGGAGAGCAAAGAAAAGGAAGAGTTTGCAAGCTGTGATAAGATCCCAAGGTTTTTTGTACTGGGAAGAATATGCCTATAATATTCCTTCAGCCTCCACATACTGAAAAGTGATTCACTGCTCTCAAGGATTATTTTTATGACAATCTGCAGCTGTAAAACCTATAAAATGTGTCAATGATCTTTGAATAGAATAAGTGCAATCAATATGAGATTCTCCTACCAAGTATTCACAAGCAAAGACATCAGCATCATGCCCTCCCAGAGAGAATATGAGCAAAACTGTGGCAAATACTCTTGCAATAACATAAAATTGATCTGTTTGCCCAGCATGTAATATTCAATTATGCAATATTATTTATTATAGATGTACTCTGTTCCCATATGAAATGTCTGAACGTTCATTTTTACTGAAGTGCAGGATCTTAATAGGAAGAATTAAAAGCATACTAATCGTGCTGCAGGAACCTTTTTTTTGCAACCCATAATGTTTTTCTGAAGTCGACAAATCATTTAAGTACGTTAGTTTTTTGCATGATTAATAAATATCCTTTGTGCTGTTTTTAGTGAGATACAAATTAATTTGGTTTTTATATTTGGACCCATTGACAGAAAAAAGTGTCAAAACGATATTACACTGTACAGCATGAAGTGAAATAGGAAACTTGGTAAAAGATCAAGGGGTAGCATTGTTAATCAAAGATGGCATTGAGGCAATAGTTAGAGATGACTGTGGTTCAAGACGTCCGGATATAAAATCAAGTTAGGTGAAGATGAGGAATAGCAGAGGAAATAAGTCACTAGTAGTGGTCTAAAATAACCTCTTTACAGTAACCACAATGTGGGAACCAAGTATACAAGAAATATTTTGTGCTTGGTTAAAGAAATGGCAAATATATGTGACTTTCATGTACATATAAACTGGGAAAAACCAAGTGCCAGCAATAGCCTGTATAGGAGTTCATTCAATGGTTGAGTTTCTTAAAGCAGCATGCTTTGGAACTGACCAGGGAGCAGGTCATCTTAGACTTGGTATTGTGCAATGTGACAACATTAATCAATTGCATCAGATATAAGACACTCCTAGGTGGCAGCAGCCACTTTATGAATTTTACATTCTGTTTGAAAGTGAGAAGATGGGATCCATGACTGGTATTTTAAACCCAAGTAAGGTCATCTGTTTGAGACTGAAATCTCAGCTAGCTGCTGTGAATCGGCACTCGAGGCTGAGGCATAGATCAATACAGAGACAGTGGAAAACATTTAAGGAGGTGTTTTCAGAAAAACCCTCTATCTGAGGTGAACTAAAATCAGGAAAAGCATATAACTGTGCAAAGTTGAATAATAAATGAGATGATTAATCATAATATAAAGAATAGCAGAGAATGACTAAAATGTTAGTCAGGAGGAAGAAATCAACAAATGCAAAAATAGTAGGTGTTTCTACCATATTTTAAAATATATTTGAAAAGGAAAAGACTAAGTAAATTGTGTTGGCCCTCTAGTAGATGATAAGGAAATGGTAGGTGAAGTTACTAGATTCTTCTTTGCTGTAAAGAATATGAAATCATTTCAGTAATAGTTGTGAATCAGGAAATGGAAGGTATAGTTGAAAGTAGCAAAATTATAATTGTGAGGGAGGTGGTTGTAAGCAAACTGCTGTAGCTGTAGCTGGAGCTGACCAGGTCAGATAGACTTCACATTGTGGCCTTAAAAAAGGTTGCTATCAAATAGATATGTTAATGAATTGGTGTTAATATTTCAAAATTCCCTAGGTTCAGGAAAGGTTTTATCAATCTGGAAAGTAACAAATATTCAAGAAAGCAGTAAGTCAGAAAACAAGAAACTCTTAGCCAGTTAGTTTGATTCCACAGGTTCTCCATGATACACCTCAATCATTGAAAAGATTATAGCATTCTTAGAAAAACTGAAGGTAATTGGGAAGAGTTAGCATGGTATTGTCTATGTGAAATTGTGTTTAACCAACTTATTAGAGTTCATTGAAGGAATAATGTGCTATGGATAAAAGGTAAATGTGTTTTACTTAGATTTCCAGAAAACCTTTGAAGAAGTGTCACATTAAATCTTATTGCAGAAAACTGAAAGCTCAGTGTGGGGGTAACACATTAACACGAACAGAAGATTGGCTGGCAGGAAACAAAGTATGCACAAATTTCTCATTGATTGGCAGATGTGTGATGATTGGAGTCCAGGGGCCTCAACATTTTGGAATTTACATCAATGACTTAGATGAAGAGCGCAATGATGCGGTAACTAAATTCATAGACAACACCAAGATGGGTAGGACAGGATGTAAAGGAGACATACGGAAGTTTCAGAGATAGTTTGACTGAGTGGGCAAAAATCTGGCTGATGGGTTGTAATATGGGAAAATAGGAAGTTGTTTACTTTAGCAGAATTTTTTTTTAAAAAAAGCTGAGTATGACTTAAAAGGAGCACAGAGAAATTTAGATTTTCTGGTGCATGAGTCACAGAAAGGTAGTATCCAGGTGCAGCACATTATCGAGGGCTAATGCAATTGCTATCCTTTTATTACAAGAGGAATGGAACACAAAAGTAAGGATGTTATGTTTCAGTTATACAGGACATTAGTGAGACCACATCTCAAATACTGTATATGATTTTGGTCACCCTACTTATGGAAGAATGTAAATAGATTGGTAAAGGTTCAGAGGAGGTTTACCAGATTATTAGCTGGAATGAGCATGTTTGTCTTTTATGGATTGGTTGGACAGGCTGGCTTGTTTCCACTGGAGTTTAGAAGACTGATAAGTGAATGTCCCACTCACTGAAAAACTGGTTGAAAGTTGATATAGAGCAAGTGTAAGTCCGGAAATGTGAGGTGCATGTAACAAGGGCAATACAGTAATTATGGGGGACTTCAATCCACATATAGACTAGGTAAACACAATTAGCACTTGCTGTGATTGATGAATTCCTGGAATATATACATAATTTCCTAGAGCAGTACATTGAAGATTCAATTAGAAAATGCACCATTTTAATCTAATATAGTGCAACGATAAAAGGCTAATTAAAATTTTGTTGTAAAGGAACCTCGAAGAGTAAACAGAATATGATTGAATCTTAAGTCTGAAAGTGATTTAGTTCACTCAAACTAGAATCTTAAAGCTTTAAAAAAAAGCAAACTACAAAGATATAATGGCCGAATAGACTGTGATTGCTTAGAAAACTATATTAAAAAGGTATGGCAGTGGACTAGAGATAACAAGGTGTAGAGCTGGATGAATACAACAGGCCAAGCAGCATCAGAGGTGCAGGAAAGCTGATGTTTCGGGTCTAGACCCTTCTTCAGAAATCCAGCAGTGGACTAGCTAGCTTTTAGGAAATCGTACATGGTTTCCATCAAATTTATGTTCCTTTGAGGGGGTCAGTTTAGCTCAGTTGGATGGACAATTGGTTTGCAAAGCAGTGTGATGCTGACAGTGTGGGTTCAATTCCCATACTGGCTGAGGTTACCATGAAGCTCAGTTGTTGAGTATATTCAAGACAGAGAATGTTAGTAAAGATATCAAGGGATAGCTGGGGATAATGTGGAGAAAATGGCACTGACATCGTAATTGTCTGGGTGAATGGAGGAGTCAGTTCTAGAAGTCATATGGCCTGCTCATGATCTCATTTCCTATGTTACAAAGCACTCTTTGTTCAAGGAAGCAAGAATTGGTGTAATGAATTGCATCGATGTGTATAAAATATATTAGATACCAATGAGGTTAATACAGACTCTTAAGTAGCCACAAATCATCACACCATTTTCTCTCTCTGTCTCTGTTTTAGGTATTAAGCCTTAAAAGGGTTTTAGCGATTATGCTTGACAGGGTACCTCAGTAGTTTGCCATTGCCTTCTGCATATAGCTGACCAGAGGCTGCCTACTCTACTGGCTGTCATGAGGTGTAGTGAAAGGATTTGCAGATCAATAATCAACTTGTTTACTTATGTTATGAATGCACCCAGAGTGGGACTTAAATCTGGAGCAGGAATGCTTTCTTGCAGTGCCATGACCTCCCATTATCATCTACGCACGTCTATTTTAAAAGTAGGGTTTAAAATATTTTGTGGAGGTAGCAGTTAAAGAAGTTACTACCCTTGATTTTTTTTTCATTTCTTGCAAAAGTTAACTAGTTAGGTCAATGAAAAAGTTATGCACAGTTGTATAATTACAAGGTTAATTGTATATCATAGCTGATCTTATTTACATCAAGATAATAATAGATTCTAGTTGATGTAGCACTTGACCCACATAATTACTTAGCTCCTTTTGACTAGTTTTTATGTCAAAGCGAGTCTGATTTTGTCAATATTTCCTCGCAACTTCCTCACTGTAAACCACATTGCAGAGTCTCAGATGGTCTCAAGAGGAAATACTGAAACCATCTGACGGCATATGATAGATAACAACTTTGGCTGATGTAATGTTTAAAACTAAAATAAACTTTGGCAATTTATTTATTCAGACACAATCAGCCACAGATTTTTATGTCAAGTGGCAATTACTTCAATGCAGAATCCTGCAAGGTAGTAGTACAAAGAGGATGAGGACATTCAGGAGTTGCAGGTATTGATAAGTATGTCCATATCTGTGTCTGGGACTCCCTATTATTTTATGTATGACATTGGTATACATACACCATTTACCCATGGTTCTTTTATTGCCTCCACACTTTCTGATTCCTCAACTCGACAGCAATAATTGGGTTGGAAATAGGATTGATGAAATTTCTAAAATTGAACATAGAATCAGAGACTCAAATAAGCAGAAACACATGACTAAAAAGCATGGCTACCTATTGATAAGGGAATTGTTTTCCAATGAACTAGGGGACAGTTTAAAATAAGAGATATTACTTTTAAATTGGAGGAAGAAGAATTTTTTCACACAAGTTTATTAGGTTTGTGGAATTCTCACTAAGAAAACAGTGGAGATTAGGTCATTGAATTTATTCAGATGAAGTTAGATTTTTGATACAGGGGAAACTGGAGGTTTTTGTCGGGGAGCAGATGGGCATTGGATTTGAGATCCATAAACAGATCCACCATGATCTTATTGAATGGTGGAGCAGGCTTAAAGGGCCAAATTGATAAGTCCATTACAGAATAACCAACTTTTTATCAGTTTTAAAACTTTCAAATGTCTGAACTACCTACTCTTTCATCTTTAGCTGGGCAGCATCTCTTCCTTGTAAAAAGAAATACAAGGTATTCATTAAATTTCCTGATCCACGCCACTTGTCTCCATGTGTAAATCCTCATTTCGGTCTCTCATTTCCTCACTCCTCCTCTCACTAACCTTTTTATGTGCCTATCAAAGATTGTTGAATTTCTTTTTGTTAGCTGCCATTTTTTTCTCGTACTCTCTTTGTTTCCCTTATTTATTTTTTCAAATCCACTCTAAACCTTGCACGATAGGCCTTGTACTCAAATCACCTGACATCTGTCATAAGCACACTTTTGTCTGAAATTTAGGTTTGTTTTTCCACCTTTTGCTTTCAAACATACCTTTAATTTACTTAAACATAGGCCCAGATGGCTAAGTCCCTCAAGCCAGCTCCACCATTCATTAAAATCATGGTGGATCTGGTTATGGTCCTAAATCCAATTCCCTGCCTGCCTCCCCTCCACCTCTCATAAGCCTTGATTTCCTATCTATTAAAAAATCCCAACCAACTCAGCCTTGAATAAATTCGATGACCTAACCTCCACTGTTTTCTTAGCAAAAATTCCCTAAACTTAAAATTCTGTGAAGGATTCTCATTCCTCTATTGTAAAATTAAAAATCTCTTATTTTTAAACTGCTTCCCCTAGTTCGTTTGGAAAGGGTTGTTGCCAAACATTTAAATAGAGGTCACGTTCAAGGAAAAGTAAAATGCATTGCAGCTACAATCATGATTCCATAAAGTCCTGTTGGCAAAAAGTGATACATGTTTCAGTTCGTCACTAGCTATAAAGTAGTAAAGTCCTTTTTATTTCCACCAGCAGATATTAGAAATATTGGATTTTCAGACCCAAGGTTGTGTACCATAACATGAGGTTATATAACCAGATAATCTGCCTGGTGAATCCATTTTATTTCTCTGAATGTGGCCAAAACCATTGGTATCGAACCTGACTTACGTAGGCCGATAGATAGAACAATGTCACTGGGTAGTCTTGTAGAACAGAGACCAAGGGGTTCCAGTACATAATTCTCTGAAATTTGTGTCACAGGTAGACAGGGTGGTTAAGGTGTTTAGCACACTTGCTTTCATTGCTCAGACCTTTGAGTATAAGAGTTAGGACATCATGTTGAGGTTGTACAGGATATTGGTAAGGCCTGTTCTGGGGTACTGTGCGCAGTTATGGTTGCCCTATTATAGGAAGGATATCATTAAACTGGAGAGGGTTCAGAAAATATTTACCAGGATGTTGCTGGGAGCAGAGGGTTTGAGATGTGCAAATAGAGTAGAAAGACTGGGACTTTTTTTCACTAGAGTGTAGGAGGTTGAGAAGTGACCTTACTGAGGTTTATAAAATCGTGAGGGGCAAAGATAAGGTGAATGTCAAGGGCATTTTCCATAGGGTGGGGGAGTTGAAAACAAGGGGGCATATTTTTAAGGTGAGAGGAGAAAGGTGTAAAAAGGACCTGAGGGGTAACATTTTTTACGGAGTAGTTTGTGTGTGGAATGAACTGCCAGAGAAAGTGGTGGATGCAGGCACATTTTACATTTAAAAGACATTTGATTAAGTTCATGAATAGAAAAGGTTTTGAGGGATATGGGCCAAGCACAGGCAGGCGGGACTAGTTTAGCTTGGGAATATGCTCAGCGTGGACTGGTTGGACCGAAGAGTCTGTTTCCGTGCTATACGATTCTATGATTTTGATACAAATGGCTGAGCTGGGGGATAGATACAACACCAAAAGGAAGCAGCACCTCGGACAGAGTAGAGTATTACTAGGGTCTGAGAGGAAATGGCATATTCAAAGCCTGAATTTGCAGCAGAGTTCATTCTGCAACAGTTGATGGAAGACTTGGATACAAATCTTGTCAATTGAGCCTTAATCCTTTTTGTCGTGCAAGAGTAGGTGCTTTTACTAAGAGAGTTTCATTCCTTATTGTCAGCCATTCCATCTCCCTGCATAATGGGACAACTCCTTCTGGTTGTATCATTTGTGGTTTCCTGCAAAACCAATGTTAAGGAGTCGTAAGGTTCTGCAAAAAGGATAACAACTACCGATGTGGTCACTTATAGTTCAATCAATGAAGATCTCCAGGATGGGTCCCATAAGGCAGTGTACAATTGCATCTTGTACCGCCCCTGTCTTCCTACATCATTCAGGACACCTCTCCAGGTTATCTATTAGAGATAATTTTAAAAGATTGCTTGCCACATTGGCAGATTAGTGTATATTTTAAATTTTTTTTTCATTAATAACACTGTCTTCGAACAGACTTGATCCACTCAGGTTGAAAAGCATGTCACTTCTATCTTCCTGTCTTGAATCCCATTACCTTATCAATGGGTAGCCATGCTTTTTAGTCATGTGCTTATTTGAGTCTCTGATTCTATGTTCAATTTTAGGAATTTCTTCAATCCTGTTGCAAATCCAAATACTGCTGTTGGGTTGAAGAATCAAAGCGTAGAGGCAATAAAAGAACCATGGCTAAATGGTGTATGCACATCAAAGTTACACAAAATAATTACAGCCCTCCTCCTCTTTGTACTACTACCTTGCAGGATTCTGCATTGAAGCAATTGCCACTTGACATAAAAATCTGTAGTTGATTGTGTCTGAATAAATAAATTGCCAAAGTTTATTTTAGTTTTAAACATTACATCAGCCAAAGTTGTTATCAATCATATGCCGTCAGATGGTGGAATCAAATATCTCAATAGAGGTTACATTCATGTAGAAGTAAGATGTTGTAGCTGCAGCATAATCATGATTCCACAAAGCCTGGTTATGGTAATGTTTGATTAGGCATTAGCACTGGAAGAAATGCATTCAAGGATATAGAAGAAAACGAGAGTGGAAACTGTAGAAGTAGTGGCTATAAAGTGCCAGAGGACTGGAAATTGCAAATGTTACACCGTTGTTCAGGAAAATTTGTAAAGATAAGCCCAACAACTACAGAGCACCTTGGTGATGGGGAAGCTTTATGAATTGATAACTTGGGACAAAACGAATAGTCACTTGGGAAAATGTAGATTAAATAAGGAAAGCCAGCACTGATTTGTAAAGGCAAAGCATGTTTTTAACTGAAACAGAAATTGCTGGAGAAACTCAGCAGGTCTTGCAGTTTATGTGAAAAGAAGACAGAGTTAACATTTTGAATCCAGTGACCCTTCTTCAGGAGTTCTGCCAGACTCGCCAAGCTTCTCCAGCAATTCTGTTCTTGTTTATTTCAGATTTACAACATCCACAGTTCTTTGTTTCATTTTCATTTTTTTAACTGACTCTCTTGGATTTTTTGATGTGTTGAAACAAATTTAGAGCTCATGGAATAAAAGGGACAGTGGCAACATAGATATGAAATTGGCTGAGTACCAGGAGGCAAAGAATAGTAAATTAAAAAATGAAAAGAACTGCGGAGCTGGAAATCTGAAACAAAAACAGAAAATCTCAGCAGGTCTGGCAGCATTTGTGGGGAGAAATCAGAGTTAACTTTTCAGGCCCAGTGACCCTTCAGAACTGCTGGTAGCTAGGAAAAGGTTGGTTTTTAGGGTGATAGGGTGGGGGGAGCCCAGAGAGAGAACAGTTGGACAGACAAAAGAGCGGATAACGGTCAACGTAGAAGAATGAATGGCTGCTAATGGTGACTATTAGTGGCTAACAACGTGTAGCGTATAATAACAACAGAGTCTGGTTGGTGGGGTTTGGGGTGGGAGAAGGCACCTCAACCCCTAAAATTGTCAAACTCGAAATTGAGTCCAGAAAGCTGGAGAGTTCCCAAGCAATCTTAGGTCAGTTTCTAAATTCTTGCAAAGATTTGTACCTCGAGTTGTGGATGAAATTGTTGGCTTGCTTGCCAAGTTGGCTGGTTATCGTACAAACATTTTGTCACCATTGCAGGCCAGGCAGCGTCAGTGGAGCAGGTTGGGACGTTTTGGGTTGGGACTCTTCTTCAGAAATGGAGGCCAAAGAGATTACCAGAGGGTTGCAGTGGGAGAGAGATCCACTGAGGTCTTTCCGGAGGGAGGAGGATAACTTCTTCAAGGTGGGCATCCTTACAGGAGGCTTCACAGTGGGGTTATAACTCACTCAGAGATAGTGACTGCCTATTCTGGAGTCAGAGATAACACAGTATGGAGCTGGAGGAACACAGCATGCCAGGCAGCATCAGAACAGCAGGAAGGTTGACATTTTGGGTCAGAACCCTTTTTCATAAATGGCTGAGTACCAGGAGACAAAGAATAGTAAATAAAAAACCAAAAGAACTGTGGAGCTGGAAATCTGAATTTCCCCCATTTCTGAAGAAGGAAAAAAGAAGTCAAAATATCTTACAATTACTGCCACAAATATTACATTGGCCACACTGGAAGAAACTAGCCATCAGGATACACAAACACCAGCTCGCAGCAAAACCACATGACGAACTTTCCCTCATCTCAGTGCACTTGGACAATGAAGGCCATCGATTTAACTGGGACAACGTGACCATCCTAGCTCAAGCCAACCACAGACACGCATAGGAATTCCTAAAGGCCTGGTTTTTCAACCCAGAAAGCAATCAACAAACATATGGAATTAGACCCCATATACAAACCCATGCAGAACAGTACTGGAAATGACACAATCCAACTTAAAAGACCGGATCATATAAATATCAAGTGGAGTAGAACAACATTGCTTCATCAGAGGCCACACAGATGATGTTACCTAGCGTGATGACAAAATGTCTGTATGATAACCAGCCAGCTCAGCGAGCAAGCCACCGACATCAGTTTCAAAATTTGTTGGTGATGCAATATTTTTGAAGTATCATAAGACATGGGCAGACAATGTAGCACTTCAAAAGGATGTATGTATACGTATGCATACATTGGAATTAAAGAGCCAAGAAAAAGAAAATGAATTTAAATTAAAAATGATGCAATATAGGCAAATTAAACCAGATGTTTGAAAGAGACCAGAAGACAAAGGTTCTAGCCATAATCCACAGTTCTGCCAGAAGATTTTCAAGGTAGTGCAGGCTTTGCTAAAATTTGCAGAGAAGGATGTGTAGCATTTTCATGTGATTTGAGAAGATAGCAACCCAAATGAGGTGGCCATAGGTAGATTAGACTTTGCCCATGCAGAATAAATTAACTAGTAAAGCACAAGAGATTTACGCATCCCCATCGGAGGAACATTCTCGGGATTATGATAAGTTGAAAAGAGCTATTCTAAATGCATATGAGTTGGTCCTGGAACCATACATGCAGAGGTTTTGGAACATACAGAAACAGCCTGGACAAATTTATACAGAGTCTGAAAAAAAACAAATAAATAAAAGAATTTTGATAGGGGATAGAGCATTAAAAGCTGAGATGATCTTACAACGTTCTCAGAGAAATTATTCTTTTCAGAGAATTTAAAACTTTCATACCTTCTGCAATTGGAAATCATATAGAAGAAGGGGTAGCAATGGCATATCAAGCAGCTATAATGAACTGATCCATAAAGCTTTTTTCCATCACCCCGAGATATTTGAAAATAATTAAAAATGGGAGAGTGAAAGAAAAGCAGGTAGCCAGACTACAGAGCGGACAGTAGGAAATGCCCCAAGAATTCCTAATTAGATTAAGATTAAATAATTAAGATCAAGATCAATTGCAGACGGTGGCGGTGAATTTTGAAAGTTTAAATATATCTATCATAATTAGTTGGGTCACGTGCGTTTGGAACATTGGAAAGTGCAAGATAAACCGATGGGAGTTATAGAAGTTTGTAAAAATGAGTCAAAGAAGGACATGTAAAAAGATTATACCACAGGCCAGGTTGTAGCTCTAACTATTACAAAAAAGCCAGAGGTGAATTTTGTCATTTATAAAGACATGTGATAGGTAGGTGAAAGGTACGCAGGATTTTTGTGAAAAGGAGACTCCTCTTTCTTTAGGTGAGGTACCTAAACCTATAACCATACTGAGACTTACAGGTGCAAAACAATCACTTTTACTGGAAAAATAACTGGTTTTCCCTCCAGAGAGTTTGTTGGGAGCTAAGATATTAACAAATGGGATTGGTGGTGAATATATTCTGGTTCCATTATATGAAAATACATTTGGAATGTGTTTTGTTATCAGGAGAAGTAATTGTCTGAGTAGTCAAATCATTACAAATTGAGGGAGTAGACTTGCTTTTAGTCCTGCCAAGTTGTTACCAAGAAGTAATAGCATCACAGAATACCCAAAGGAAATTCAAGAAACAGAACAATTACACGGAAAGGTCCTGGTTTTTTTTCCTACATGTAACCAGAACGATGATTAAACAAAGTTCATAAATAAGGTTGATGTGACACCACAAACAAATGATAGCTGAAACCTTCCTGAGGGATGAAAATAATCCAGGTGGAATTTTGGTATGATTCTTCTAATTACAGCACAGAAAGCAGATCCTGAATCAAATAAATTAACAGTCAATTCATACTGAAGAAGTAGTTCAGGCATGCTGTTGCCTTAAAAACAAGTAGTGATGAGGAAGCAGAGAACTTCTCTACTTTGTTGTTTTAGTTTGCTCTGCTAAAGTTACTATAGTGTTAATAAATTTACAAAGTCATTTGGCATTAAGAATTGATTATCTGTCAAATCTGGGATTGGTTCTTCAAAAAAAATGTCTGGTTAGGAACCCTTGGGATAAATTTTGAGGGTCTTTGAAGATTTTAATTTTACTGCATTGCAAAAACATAAGAACTTAAGAACTAGGAGCAGGAGTAGGCCATCCGGCCCCTCGAGCCTGCCCCGCCATTCATCGTGGTTGATCTTTTTGAGACTCAGCTCCACTTACCTGCCCGCACACCATAACCCTTAATTCCTTTACTGTTCAAAAATTTATCTAGCCTTGCCTTAAACACATTCAGCGAGGTAGCTTCAACCACTTCACTGGGCAGGGAGTGCCACAGATTCACAACCCTTTGGGTGAAGAAGTTCCTCCTGACCTCAGTCCTACATCTGCTTCCCTTTATTTTGAGGCTATGCCCCCTAGTCCTAGTTTCACCTGCTAGAGGAAACAACCTCCCTGCCTCCACCTTATCTATTCCCTTCATAATCTTATATGTTTCTATAAGATCTCCCCTCATTCTTCTGAATTCCAATGAGTATAATCCCAGCCTACTCAGTCTCTCCTCATAATCCAACCCTCTCAACTCTGGAATCAACCGAGTGAAACTCCTCTGCACCCCCAGTGCTAGTATATCCCTTCTCAAGTTAGGAGACCAAAACTGCACACAGTACTCCAGGTGTGGCCTCACCAGGACCCTATACAGCTGCAGCATAGCCTCCCTGTTTTTAAACTCCATCCCTCTAGCAATGACAGACAAAATTCCATTTGCCTTTTTAATTACCTGCTGCACCTGCAATCCTACTTTTAGCGATTCATGCACAAGGACACCCAAGTCCCTTTGCACAGCAGAGTGCTGCAATTTTTTACCATTTAAAACATAGTCCAGTTTGCTGTTATTCCTACCAAAATGGATGACCTCACACTTGTCAACATTGTACTCCATGTACAATGAAAAAGGTAGAAAGGCTGATTTGGTTCACATGTCCACCTTTGTATCATACAAGGGCTGGAGAGGAATTTGGAGTGGGATTTGGAGTGGGGAGGGATCCAGTAGTTGTTGTCTATTTTGGTACTAATGACATTGATGGCACTAGCAAGGAGGTTCTGTTGAAAGAATCTAAACATTTAGGGGCTAAGCTAAAAAGCAGAATTTACTGCTTCCAAAAGAGGTGGTAATCTCAGGATTACCACATTACTTACTCTGTGCTAGTTTGCCTATGGCTAAAGTCAAGGAGTCAAATGCATGGTTTAAAGATTAGTCTGGTAGGAACAGCTTTCAGTTTTCAGGACACTGGCACCAATACTGGGAAAGAAAGGAACTGTTCCGGTGGGATAGACTTCACTTGAACTATGCTCGGACCATTTTTGGTGAATCAAATAACTAGAGCTGCACAGAGGGCTTTAAATTAATTAGAGGGTTCACCAGGAGGCATATGTAGGCTTGCAAAGCAGAAGGATATGGTGCAGGGCACCATATTGCAGGGCAACTATTTTGATAAAGACACCCAGAGTAGGACAAGAAGGTACAGAGTGTACAAGCATAAAGTAGCAAATAGGGTCAAAGGAGGGAAAAGAAAATGGTAATAGTTCTGTAGGACAGAGGGTAAATGAGGAGATAATGAGGGCGCATAAAGAAGGTACCACATTATTCATGGGTGACTTTAATTTTTATGTAGATTGCAAAATTCAAATTGACAAAGGTAGCTACAAAGAAGAATTCATTGTGGGAATCTAGTATAAAAATTAGGAACCCCTTGCTAAAGGGATAAAAAGCACTAGTCAAGACTACACCAGGAATACTGTGAACAATTTTTCTCCCCTTATCTAAGGAAAGATATATTGGCATTGGAAGCAGTCCAGAGGAGGTTCACTAGATTGATTCCAGTTGCACAGAAATTTTCTTATGAAAGATTGAGTAGGTTGGGTCTGTATTCAATGGAGTTCAGAAGAACGAAACACATAATATTCTTAGAGGGCTTGACAGGGTATTTGTGAAGCGTTGTTTCCCTTTGTGGGAAGGTCTGGGACTGGAGGGTATAATCTGAGTAAGGGATCGCCCATTGAAGGCAAAGATGAAGAGGATTATTTTCTGTATAGTTAGTCTGCGGAATTCTTTCCTGCACAGGGCTGTCGAGGCTAGGTCATTAAATAGATTCAAGGCTGAGATAGATTTTTAGTCGGTAAATGAATTAAAGGCTAAAGGAATAAAGCAGGAAAGCAGAGTTGAGGATTATGAGATCAGTCATAATCATACTGAATGGCGGAACAGACTTGATGTGCCAAATGGCCTATTTCTGCACCTACGTCTTATGATGTAAGGATCTGTGTGTCTATACATAAATCATTGAACATGGCAGAACAGTTGCGAGTGTGGTTAGTCACGCACGCAACATCCTGGGCTATATTTAACAGGGGCAGAAGTACAAAAGCAAGATATTAGATTAAACCTGTATAATCTGTAAATCTGGTTCTGCCTCAACTGGTGTATTGCACCAGTTCTGGGCACTACAGATGAAGATATCTGAGAGGATGCAAAGAAGATTCACAAGAATTATTCTAAGGATGAGGAACTTCAGTTATATAGATTACAAAATTGGGACTGTTCTCCTTGAAGAGGGTTGACAGAAAATTTGGGATCTGAACAGAGTGGATAGAGAGAAACCGTTCCCATTGTTGCATGGATTGAGAACCAGAGGGCCCAATTTTTAAGTTAAGTAACAAAATAAGCACAAAAATTCTTTTTCATCTAGTGAATGTTTAGTTGTGTAATATGCTCCTTGAGCGTGGAGAAGTCAGGTTTGATTGAAGCTTTCAAAAGTAAGTTATGTCATTTTCTGAAAAGGCATGGGAGTGACACAAGGTGAACTGCCCCTTCAGGAGGCCAATGCAGACATGACCGACTATAGGGGTTCCTCCTGTGCTGTAACCATTATCTGCAGTAAATATCCAGTAGTAGAGTAAGACTTTTTTTTAAACAGCATGCAAAAAGACCCGTCAGCCCATCGTGTCCACATTAATCATCAACATCCATCTATTCTAATCACATTTTCGAGCACTTGGCTCCATAGCCTTGCATGCAGTGGTGTAGTTCTTAAATGTCTTGAGGATTCCCACCTGTACTAATCTTTTAGATAGCGAGTTCCAGATAATCACAGCCCCCTAAGTAAAAATCATGTCCTCAAATCCCCACTAAACTTCTTGCTCATTACTTTAAAACTATACCCTTTGGTTAAAGACCTCTCTACTAAGGAGAAACTTCTTTTGGAGCTACCGAATGCCCTTCAATCAGGTTCCCCTCAGCCTTCTGCGCGCTAATGAAAACAACCCCAGCCTTTTGTAGTACTGATTTATTTGTGCTCTACGTTGTGTAGAATGTCGGAAATTATTTTGTTCGAATAATCCAAGCAATATTCAGTCTTATAGTTGATTAACCCCAGGAGGAGCACAGACGCATAACCCAGCTGACATGGAGATGACTGCCTCATACAAAGCAAACTGCGGGAGAATCTCAGCATCTGTGGCGTGAAAAACAGAGTTAACATCTCAAGTCCAACAACGCTGCTTCAGAAGATCTCTGCTTATTTTAACTATTTACCAAGTTATAACTGTCCCTTCTGAAGGGTCAGTATACAGACACTTGAAACATTAACTGTGCTTTCTCTTCACAGATGCGGCCAGACCTGCAAGATTTCTGTTTGTGTTTCAGATTTCCAGCATCCTCAGCTCTTCGTTACATATTCAGAAATGACACTACACCAGATTACAGTCCAACAGGTTTTTTGAAAACACAAGCTTTCGGAGAGCATCACTCCTTCTTCAGGTCACCTAGTGTGATTTCTCACCTTGTCTACGCCAGTCCAACACCAGCACCTCCACATCTTTGTCACATATGTAATGGCTTCTCACCCCAGCAAAAAAAAGTCATTTGGTTACGGATATAACACACAGGCCAGGCAGCATCAGAGGAGCAGGAAAGTTGACGTTTTGGGTCAGGACCCTTCTTCAGACATGGGGGCCAAGAGATTACCAGAGGGTTGCTGTAGGAGAGAGATCCACTGAGGTCTTTCCAGAGGAAGGAGGATAACTTTTTCAAGGAGGGCATCCCTAGAAGAGGCTTTGCAGTGGGGTTATAACTCACTCAGAGATATTGCCAATGTTGGAGTCAGAGATAACAGTGTGGAGCTGGAGAACACAACAGGCTAGGCAGGCAGCATCAGAGGAGGAGGAAAGATGATGTTGCGGGTCATGACCCTTCTTCAGAAATGGCTGAGTACCAGCAGAAAAAGAATAGTGAATAAAAAACCCAAAAGAACTGCGGAGCTGGAAATCTGAACTTCCTCCATTTCTGAAGAAGGGTCCCGACCAGAAACGTCAACTTTCCTGCTCTTCTGATGCTGCCTGGCCTGCTGTGTTCCTCCAGCTCCACACTGTGTTATCTCTGACTCCAGCATCGGCAGTTCTTACTATCTCTTCGGTTACGGAGGCTTTAAGACTCCGGATTCTCCCTCCCTAGCTGATAGTGAAGACGGTTTTGAAACAAGATATTAAACATCCTGAAAGTCCAGATTCAACAGCTGGATTAACTGTAAACCACAAAACCCATTACGCACATCCTCAAGACGCCATCTTAGACACTCCGGGCGTTCATGCAAGTAACGGTCAGTTAAGCGCGAACCTCCCACACACAAGGGCCTTAGGGCCGCCCGCCTCCCCCGGGCTGCGCGCGCACGGACCGTTACTGAGGGTTGCCCAGTACCTTAAAGAGCTTGGCGCACGCTGTAGTGTTGGTGCTGTGTCGGGAGTATCGGGCCGGGTTAGTGTTAGTGCTCCCGAAACAAAATCATGACCCGGGCCCTCACACTCGTACGCGCAAGCACACATTTAGAGGAGATGATTCAGTCCCAGTTTTGGCGTGTAAGGAAGCGGTGACTACCGATTTGGGGTTCTCTTGGCCAGTTGAAGCGTGATTGTACAATGCCGGCGGAGTTTTCTCTTTGTCAATGGGACAAGAGGGGAGCAAGAGAGTGGGAGAGGCGGTTTAAAAATTAACTTCTGTAAACAACCTCGTTAAAGAGTAGTGCCCACTAACTGGATTGCTAACGCCTGTTTGTTTGTAAAGTAGACCATCAGAAAATAAGAATGGTTGTAGATGAAAAAGGCGCTTCTTTACTGTTTTCATCACTCTCGTGTTTCATGTTGTATGTAAACGTTTATTAAGACTTTAATCTTAACTCTGAAAGAAATGTAGAACGTGGGTATCGTCACTTCTATGATTGAATCAGAGATGGTAGGAACTGCAGATGCTGGAGAATCCGAGACAACAAGGTGCAGGGCTGGATGAACACAGCAGGCCAAGCAGCATCATAGGAGCAGAGAGGCTGACGTTTCGGGCCTAGACCCTTCATCAGAGAAGGGGGTTCTGAAATAAATAGGGAGAGAGTGGGAAGCGGATAGAGGAGAGGAAACAAATAGGTCGAAGAGGCGGGGATGGGGCCAGTAAAGGTGAGTGTAGGTAGGGAGTTAGGAAGGGGATAGGTCAGTCCAGGGAGGACGGACAGGTCAAGGGGGCGGGATGAGGTTGGTCGGTAGGAGATGGAGGTGCGGCTTGAGGTGGGAGGAGGGGATAGGTGGGAGGAAGAACAGGTTAGGGAGGCAGGGACGAGCTGGACTGGTTTTGGGATGCGGTAGGGGGAGGGGAGATTTTAAAACTTGTGAAATCCACATTGATACCATTGGGCTGC
>NC_063354.1:16600112-16657574 GCF_021869965.1 Rhincodon typus
AGGTGGTTGCCCGATATGGAGACAGAGAGGTCCAGGAAGGGGAGAGAGGTGTTAGAGATGGTCCAGGTAAACTTAAGGTTGGGGTGGAAGGTGTTAGTGAAGTGTATGAACTGTTCGAGCTCCTCGTGGGAGCACGAGGCGGCGCCGATACAGTCATCAATGTAACGGAGGAAGAGGTGGGGTTTAGGGCCGGTGTAGGTACGGAAGAGGGATTGTTCCACGTAACCTACAAAGAGGCAGGCGTAGCTTGGGCCCATGCGGGTACCCATGGCTACCCCCTTTGTCTGTAGGAAGTGGGAGGAATTGAAAGAGAAGTTGTTGAGTGTGAGGACGAGTTCGGCTAAGCGGATGAGGGTATCAGTGGAGGGGGACTGGTCGGGCCTGCGGGACAGGAAGAAGCGGAGGGCCTTAAGGCCATCTGCATGGGGAATGCAGGTGTAGAGGGACTGGACGTCCATGGTAAAGATGAGGTGTTGGGGACCGGGGAATTGGAAGTTCTGGAGGAGGTGGAGGGCGTGGGTGGTGTCACGGACATAGGTAGGGAGTTCCTGGACTGGGGGGAGAAAATGGAGTCTCGATAGTTGGAGATCAGTTCGGTGGGGCAGGAGCAGGTGGAGACAATGGGTCGACCAGGGCATTCAGGTTTGTGGATTTTGGGAAGGAGATAGAAGCGGGCAGTGCGAGGTTGGGGAACGATGAGGTTGGAGGCCGTGGATGGGAGGTCACCTGAGGTGATGAGGTTGTGGATGGTTTGGGAGATGATGGTTTGATGGTCGGGGGTGGGGTCATGATCAAGGGGGTGGTAGGAGGTGGTGTCGGAGAGCTATCCCCTATTCCCAATTCCTTCGCCTCCGCCGCATCTGCTCCCAGGATGAGGCATTCCACTCCCATACATCTCAGTTGTCCTCGTTTTTCAAGGACCGTAACTTCCCCGCCTCGGTGGTCGAGAACGCCCTCAACCGTGTCTCCCACATCTCCCGCACCTCATCCCTCACACCCCGTCCACGCAATAAGAACCAAAAAAGAATCCCCCTCGTCCTCACGTACCACCCCACCAACCTCCGGATCCAACGCATCATCCTCCGACACTTCCGCCATCTGCAATCCGACCCCACCACCAAAGACATCTTTCCCTCCCCACCCTTATCTGCTTTCCGGAGGGACAACTCTCTCCGTGACTCCCTTGTCCGCTCCACACTCCCCTCCAGCCCCACCACACCCGGCACTTTTCCCTGCAACCGCAGGAAGTGCTACACCTGCTCCCATACCTCCTCCCTCACCCCCATCCCAGGCCCCAAGAAGACTTTCCACATCAAGCACATGTTCACCTGCACATCTGCCAATGTGGTATACTGCATCCGCTGTACCCGGTGTGGCTTCCTCTACATCGGGGAAACCAAGCGGAGGCTCGGGGACCGCTTTGCAGAACACCTACGCTCGGTTTGCAATAAACAACTGCACCTCCCAGTCGCGAACCATTTCAACTCCCCCTCCCATTCCTCAGACGACATGTCCATCCTGGGCCTCCTGCAGTGCCACAACGATGCCACCCGAAGGTTGCAGGAACAGCAACTCATATTCCGCTTGGGAACCGTGCAGCCCAATGGTATCAATGTGGATTTCACAAGTTTTAAAATCTCCCCTCCCCCTACCGCATCCCAAAACCAGTCCAGCTCGTCCCTGCCTTTCTTCCTCCCACCTATCCCCTCCTCCCACCTCAAGCCGCACCTCCATCTCCTACCGACTAACCTCATCCCACCCCCTTGACCTGTCCATCCTCCCTGGACTGATCAATCCCCTCCCTAACTCCCCACCTACACTCACCTTTACTGGCCCCATCCCCGCCTCTTCGACCTGTTTGCTTCCTCTCCTCTATCCATTTTCTATCCGCCTCCCACTCTCTCCCTATTTATTTCGGAACCCCCTTCCCCTCCCCCTTTTCTGATGAAGGGTCTAGGCCCGAAACGTCAGCCTCTCTGCTCCTATGATGCTGCTTGGCCTGCTGTGTTCATCCAGCCCTGCACCTTGTAGTCTTAGAGTTGAGTTTGGAGTGAGACTTCTGTGGAATTGAGTATCTTTAAAAATAGTGTTGGTAGTACATTGAAGCTTTGTTTTGACGTTTGTGTTAAGATCTTTCTAACTATCTTCATGGCTGTATTTGTTTTGTTTCTTCTGTTCTTCAACAATACAAAGTGGGTTTATTGCATCTGCAGCCTCATGAGAGTACTTCAGTGACTAAGTAAGGTAAAGTTGCCATAGTCCCAAAGGACCATGGAGCTGTAATGAGAGACAGATGACTAGTGGTGGTGGTTGAACTTTAGGATGACCACGCCTAAGGTGAGGGGAGAGATTGAAAAGGAGAATCCTTAATGATAACCTCAACCAGTGTGGGTATTGAATACGTGCTGTTGTCATCTCTCTGCAACACAAACCAGCTCTCCAGCCAACTGAGCTAACCAACTAATTGCTATGATAACCAACTGTGGGGGAAAAATAACAATAATTAATCAAACCAGCTTTCATTCTGGGATCTAACTTGACTAGTATTACCAACAGCTGGGATTTTTGCAGTATATAGTTCTTTTTAATGTAATAAAATATCCCAAGAGAGTTCTACATCGGAATGTTATAAAACAAACCTTGAAATTAACCCCATAAAGCAATATTAAGATAGGTGGGCAAAATGGTAGTTTTTTTTTAAGGAACATCATAAGGAAAGAAAGAAAGGAATGTGGAAAGAATGTTAGATATAGACAGGTGGTGGCACTACCGTAAATGATGGATCAAATAAAATTTGGGGTTATCAAGAGGCTAGAAATAGAATACAAATTTCTGAGTAATATAGTGCTGAAGGAGATAACTGAGATAGGGAGGAGTGAGGTCATGGCAAAACTGAAATCGAGGATGAGAATTTTAAAATCAGCATATTACTTGACCAAGTCCCAGTGTAGGTAAATAAGCAGCTATTAATGGATGAAGAAAACTTGATACAAGTCAGGACAGGGTTAACAGAGTTTTGGCTGAGCTAACATTTATGTAGTGCAGAGCAATGGAATAGGTCAAGAGCTCTAGATTCAATCTGGAGCTAACAAAGGCATGGATGAGAATTTCAGCGACAATGGAGATAAGTCAAGGATAGAGTTGAGCTGTGTTGCACAGATAGAATTAGGTGGGTCTTGGTGATGCCACAAGTAAATGTTTGGAGGCTTATATGAGACAGGCATGATACCAAACAGTTTATTTCAGACTCAGATAGTTACCAGGAGATGGATGAAGTTAGCAGCTGTGATATAAAGTTTATAACAAGATCTTCAAAGACTTGGCCTTTGAGATTATTAGTTGGAAAAAATTTTGCTTGCATGTAATGAATATTAGACAAGCAGTCTGACAATTAATCAAAAGTGGAACAGTCAATGAGGTAGTGTGAGATTGAGCTGGGAATCCAAAATTACGGTAAATCATAAAAGCACAGTACTACAAATTCTGGATCTTCAAGATAAAATCAGAAAATGCTTGAAATACTAGACATGTCAGATGGTATCTGTGGAATGAGAACTAAAAACCTTTTCAGTCTCTGGCCTTTTGTCAGAATGACAAAGATCAAAGCAAACTTGTTTAAATATCTCTAGCTGTATCATTATGTGGCTCAGAAGCAAGAGATAGTCAGCAAGTTTTTATTCTTTTATGGTATGTGAGAATCATTTACAAGGCCAATATTGTTGCCATCCTTTATTTCTCTTCAGAAAAGTGGTTTCCTCTGTCATTTTAATGGGCATTTAATCAACTACGTTGTTCTGGATCTGGAGTTACATGTAGACCAGGCTGGGATGGTAGATCTGATCCCCTAAAAGGCATTATACCAATGATAGTTGTCACAGTCACCATTATTGAGATTAGCTTTATATTTCTGATTTATTAACTGAACAGGGGCAGGAAATAATTGATGTCCCCAGAAACTCTTTTTTACAATATTTATAAATTATTTAGATCAAGGATTAGATACCAGTGTTTCTGGGTTCTGGATAATACAAAATTAAATGTGGATGGGAGCAGAAAAATTGTAAAGGGACTTTGAAAGATCAAGTGAATGGACAAAAATTTGTTTTGATTTTGGAAACGGTGAAGAAGTTCATTATGGTATTATGTGTTTTTGAAAGTTTGGATGAAAACAAAAGAAACTGAACCAACTGTTTAACTGAATTTAATACTGAGTTTTCGTTTATTTTCTTTCTAGTGACTTGATTTGTTTCTCTCGATGGAGACTATGCAGCACAGTGAAGAGATGTTGAGGACTGCACTAATATCTAACCATAAAGATGTGATTGACCTGTATCAGAAATTCAGTCCAAGGGTGAAACGCCTACTGGAAGAAGCTTTTCGGCCAGATAGCACCCTTTTTAAACCCATTGTGTTACATTCGAAGTCTGACTGGATCCTTAGCCACCCGGAGCCAAAGCAAGATTTCTATGCATTTTACAGTAGTCCGCACAGGAAATCACCAGTTCCTGGGAGAAACATTATTTACATTCAGACCATTGGTATGATCCTATAGTGGTCACTTAGCTCAGTTGGCTGGATGGGTGATTTCTGATGCACAATGATGCCAGCAGCGTGGGTTCAGTTCCTGCACTGCATAAGGTCCATGAAGGTCCTGTCTTGTCGTCCTTGCCCCTCCCCTGAGGCATAGTGAAACTCACAAATGGACATCTCTCTAATGAGAGAGCAGCCCTATGGTCCTCTGGGACTTTGGCAACTTTATGTTATGGTTCTATAAAGTTATTTCTTTCAGAATTTTGACTGAGGAATCTTCTCATTTTCTGATAACAAAAGCATTTTTTAATATATTCATAGTTGTTACATGTTGTACCGTTTTTCTCACATCTCCATCCACCATGTAAAACCCTCACCTGCTCCCTTCCTGTCTATCCAATATTCCTGTTCTCAGTCCTCTGTTTGCTCACATTATCAGCCTCTGTTTACTTACTATTTATCCTAATTTCCCATGTTGAAAATCTTGACATGTTTTAAATTGCACTCCTGATGCACCTTGTTCAAGGTTAGTATAATTTTGTTGTGCCCTCAGTGCTGAGATGTAGCAGCCCAAAACACTTAAAGAGAAACAAAAATTGAATTTTGTGGCTGAATTTCATGCTTTTATTTCTTCTTAGAAGTAACATGTCACATTGAAAATGTTAGACAGGGTTAAGCTAAGTACATGATTAGCTACCTTTTGCAAGATGGCGGAAGTTTACAGACCAGAATGCAACATTTTTTGGATGCTTTCTACATAAGGAACAGTTTATGAAACTTCACTTGATGCTTCAAATCTGTGTTGTGCTATTATTAAATTTGTTCACTTCGATATTTTAGTCACAGCAGTTTAGACTCCAATTTGTTTCTGTGCTCCACTGTAAATGGCAATTCTGATCCGAATGATTGATATCCTGTAAACAATTGATTTAATGTCATCATTAGAGATCCAGTATTGCCTTTAGTTTCACTACCTTCAGTGTTGAATGATGCAATTTGGCTGCGTTTATACCACAAAATGTTCAGCTTCTAGCCAGCAGAGAATCCAGTTTAATTTGAAACTACAGCATATTTCACAGCTCAATAGGGCTACTACTTTAATAACTATAATTCGGGAGTGTGAGTGACCACTTTGTTTTATTAATGAAGAAAGTTGTGCGGTCTGTAATTCTTGACTAATACTGTTCATTTACTTGCTTTAAGCTATTTGGGTTGAAACGTAATTTCCATCTGACAAAATATATAATTCGATTCATCTTTCAAATAGAGTAAGTCACAACAGCGTCACAGAAAATAAGGATTATTTTATTCTTGTCCTTAGATTTCCCTGTTATTTAGTTGGATTTGGACAAAAAAAAACTAGATTATAGCCTTGTAGGAGTGAGCATAAACAATCTAAGATAGGTAAAAGGATATGTTATAAACACAGGAGCACTACACTGTGTAGGAATTTTAAATGTGAATCTGTGATTGAGGTAGCGTGAACCTAAGACTACAGAGGGTAATTCCTATGCTGTCTAGGTGCACCGAGATAATTGCTCCTGTGCAGTGTTTCAGATTAATCAAAGATCGGATTATCTTTCTTGTATTTTTCTACTTAAACATGTTTCATGTTGATATGGGAGTTTTTGTGTTGTAAATTATTAGCAGTTCTAGATTTCCATTGTCCATTGTGTGACACATATGTATGTGTATGCCTTGAAAAAATAAAACACACAACTCAGAACATTTTCATAAATATCTACATTGATTAACTCATCTGCTTATATGCTGCAAATTTATGTCCATACCAGTATAATATTCAGATCATATGTTCATACAAACATGAGAAAAAAGAACAGGAGTAGGGCATTCAGTCCACTGAGTTTGCTATGCCAATCAGTGCTATCAAGGCTGATCTTATTGTGGCCTTAACTACATTTTGTCCGATTATAACCCTTGACTCCTTTGTGGATCAAAAATCTATCTACCTCAGACTGAAATATATTCAGTGACCCAGCCTCCACTGCTGCTTATAGAATTCTAAAGACTTGTGACTGAGAGGAAAAAAAACTCATCAGTGTCTTCATGGGAAATGCTTTAATTTTAAAGTGTCCCCAGTTCTAGGCTCCCACAGCATAACTTATCTTTTCCAAAGATCAATTTGTCTCCCAGTTGTGGACAAACTTTTGTTATGTTTTGTGATAAAAGTAGTAAGGATTTAAGAATCTGTAATAAATGAAGGACAGCCAGCAGAATGTAAGTAAGGCTAGTTGTGTTTGGTGAATGAGAGATTATTTTTAAAGTTGGCTGCATGGATGAAAGCAATGCAGTCAGTGATGTTCAAAATGCAATTAATAAAGTACCTCACAAGAGACTTGTGTGATAATAAAAGATTGCCGCATGAACAGAAATGATGGACAGGAAGCAAAAAATGGAGTAAATGAGTGCTGTTTGGATTTGAGAGTGGTCCAAAACCATGTACTGCATAGTCAATGTTAGACTCCTTTTGTTCCTGACATCTCTAGTTGATTGAATTTGGGTAGAGGGAACATGATCTTTAAATTTATTAATGAAACAGAACTCGCAGATTTTACATATAGCAAGGAAAACTGAATGACATTAGTGGAATGTCCAGACAGGTGACAAATACAATTATTGTGGAAAAAAAAGTGATGGGTTATGCATCTTGGGAGACCAATCAAATAATCAGATGATATATGTTGACAAAAGATAAAGGTTTCAGCTATGCAGAAACCCCTATTGATTTGGAGACAAAATTCACCATAAACGTGAAGTGTTTTTTTGTTTATCTCTCTCTTATTTCCTTTGCTTTTGATGACAGCCATTTGGGTTTCTGTCATTCATACCTTCTCTGGACACGTGACTTGTTTCTTGTCTCATTACCACTTCCTTTGGCCTTGTACCATGAAGGTTTAACTATTGAATCTTTTCCATCGTCCACCCCCCACTTCCTTTGGCCTTGTACCATGAAGGTTTAGCTATTGAATCTCTTCCATCGCCTACCCTCACCGTGAACTATTTTTTTACAACAAAAACAGAAACTGCTGGAGAAGTTCAGGCCTGGCAGGATCTGCGGAGAGAAATCAGAGTTAATGTTTTGGGTCCAGTGATTGTTCTTCAGTACTGAAGTTCTTTTATTACACTTTTGTTTTTACTCTTCCAATCCTGCACCCTTTCAACGTTTAAAACCTATTACATTTCTATCTTTTCCTAATTCTGATGAGTTCTTCACAAATGGAGCTAGAACTGCCGAGGATTTCCAGAGTTCACAATATTTTGCTTTTGCTTTACAACATCTTGCCAGTCAACAAAATAAAATTATGATTTTTGGTTTTTGTACTGGTTGACTGGTGACTTGTTTTTTGAAATGTATGAAAGATTTCTGATGCTTTTTTAATATCTGAACCAGCCTTTTCATTAATATTGATAGCCAGTAACTTAAAATTTCCAAAATTTTTTAAACTTTTTGCTTACTATGTGTAGTATTTTCTGTTTTCAGGTTCATTTGGTGATTCACAGACAACTACTGAGACATACATACACTGGTTAAAGGAATACTGTGAGACATTTTTCTATGGTCTGAAGATCAAATTTTTGGATCCTGTTTCAGTATCCCAAATTGGTTGTGTGTTCCGTGTCAATACATATTCGCACAATCTGCAGATACGTGCAGGTAATACTGCATATTAAACTATTTTCCTATATGTTGATAAAAGTGGTGTGTGTATTAGAAATTGCAGGATAGTTATCGATTTGTAATAGTATATCCACTATTAACAGTATATCAAGTTAAAGTACAAGATGAAATGAATGGAGCCACTGTGTCATTGTGTCTTCTCAAGAATTCAACATTCAGACAGATGGAAATTGTTAGACTGAAGGTTTTCAAAGTGTGTGCACTTATGTAAAATTTATAAAAGTAATTTTTGTAGGAAGAAAAGGTGTTAGTAATGTAGTGCAACATTTATTTCCTCCATGTTCTAAGCCTGTTTGAGATAGCACAACTCTTTAGCTGACCTATCTGTAATCACCAAACTAGTTGCACTTGATCTGCAGGGCTGAATGTGGTCCATTCCTAGATCCGTGGACTCTGTTTGGACTGAACACCTAACTGACTATGGCTAAGCCTCTTGATTGAGCGTGGCTGTACTCCTTGACTTATTGTGGTACCCCTTGGCCCCACCAAGGACTGTTCCCTTTTTAAGTTCCATACATGGTCACTTGGTTGAAACACATGTAGAAACAAGTCCAGCCCCTTTTGACTATTCAGCACTTTCGAGCAGCATGCCTCTCCCCCGTGCCAAAAAATAATGCAAGTCATGAGACTGGAAGCCTAAGTTAGTGTAAGGTGAGCGAGTGTTAAGAAACAAAGCTAAGAGCCATAAGATACTAATGTATTAATGTATGTGTATGTGTCCCTGGCAAAAACATGCAAATTGTAGATATTCAAACTGCAAAGTATGGCGCTGAAGGGTTGCAACAGTATAAGAGTTGGACCAAAAGCAGACATGATGATGTGGTGAGGCTGTTGGTTTACTGATGTTGACTTCCATGAACAAAAGGTGGAGGAGGACTATGTACATGTAGCATGCAGGGACGTTATGAAAACAGAGTGGATGAAAGCCTGAGATTTGGCAAGTGATGAGCTATTAAATATCAGCATCTTTCAAAGTGAGATTTATAGGTAGCATTTTTTTTAAACTGGACAATTACTGTAACGTAAGAAAGTAAAATTTCTTTCAGCTTGGGCAGGGTAAGCAAGGAAAATGGAGGTTGCTGATTAATCAGGTAAACTGGTTCAGTCTAGTTCTTGCACTGTAGCAGAGTATAAATGCATAGGTCTCCATCTAGTTTGCAAACGGAGTGCACATTTCAAACAGTCAGTTTCGTTAATGGTGAGCTAGGTGAAATAGGGGGGAGAATTTTTTTTCAAAGGTCCTACTTTATTTACTTCTTTCATTATCCACTGCTCAGCTCATACTTTAGTGCAATGGAAGGATGGATCAGTGAATAACTGGTAAGATATGTTATTATAGGGAATGTTTAATACACTTAAAAGTTGGCCTGACAGATTAATAGAAGCAATTTTCATAGCTAGGCTGAGTGGAATATATAGCCAGTGGAATGTAGGAAGTCATGGATATATTGTGTCCAAGATGGACACATCTGTAGGTGATGTCACATGTTTGAACTCCTAGTTTAGGAACCTGAGCAGCAGTTGGAGTCACTTTTGTGTATTTGTGAGGCAAAGAGTACACGGATAGCACATTTAGGGAGGTGGTTGCACCACAGCTTAGTAGTGTGCAGACAGACGAGAAATGGGTGAACATCAGGCAGTGTAAGAGAGCCAAGCAGGTACTGTAGGAATCCTCTCAGGCAATCTCATTTGTGTACCATTTTCAGATTTGGATACTGGTAAGGGTGATAGTATCAGAGGAATGCAGTCAGAGCCAAATCTGTGGCACTGTGGGCAGCTAACTTGTACAAAAGAGGAGGAAGAGGAGCAGAAGAGCAGTACTGCTAGGGGAATATTTTTGTTAGCTGGGCAGGGAGGGGGCCAGAGGTTGTGTTCCATGTTTGTGCCAACGGCTGAGCTAGGAAGGGGGATGAAGTTTGAAAACAGATTTCAGGGAGTTAGGAAGGATTTTGAAAAGCATGACATCCAAAGTAATAATCTCACGATTACTCCCAGTCTCATGTGCTGGTAAGCATAGAACAGGAGAATTGAACACATTGCTAGAAAACTACTAAGAAGGAGGGCATCATATTTTTGAGACATTGGCACTTATTCTGAGGCAGGTGGGACCTGAACAAATGGATAAGTTAGTCCTAAAACTAACATCCTTGTGGGGAGATTTGTTAGTGCTATGAAGAAGGTTTAAATTAGATTGGAAGGTGGATGAGAATCTAACATGGAGATCAGATTCAAGAGAAGCAAAACTAGTAAAAAGGAACTAGAAAAGTAGCAAGCAAAAATAGAACACAGCTGAAACAATGGGAAGTATCAATTAGGATCAAAATGCAGAATATTTTTTAAAAAGTCTGAGTTATAGGCATATTCAGGTGAAATGTATATAGTATTCATAAAATATTAATGATTTGATGCACAAATTGAAGTAAATGAATATGATTTAATTCTAATTATAGAGATGTAGTTCTCGGGTGAATGAGCTGAATGTCCAAGAATATTCTACATTTAGAGGGGATAGAGAACAGGGAAAATGAGGTGAGGTAGAACTCCTAATGTACTGATGTAACTCATTATTGAGATGAGATAACCTTCAGTTGGAAGATCAAGATCTAGAATTAATTTGGGTGGAGCTAAGAAGAAGCAAGGAGAAGAATATATCTGGGGGAGTTGTTTATAGAAAACCAAACCGTAGAACTAACATTGGGCTAGAGATGCATTAACGTGAGTAATGCAGTAATGATGGGAGACTTCATTTTGCACATAAGCTGGTTAACAAAGTTGGTGCTAATGGTTTGATGGATGAATTTCTGAAGTGTGTACAGAAGGCTTCTTGGAACAGCTTGTTAAGGAGCTAATAAGGGCTATTTTATGTTTGGCATTGTGTATTGAGAAAGAACTCATTGATAGGCTTGCTGTAAAGGAGTCTTTCGGAAATAGTGACCAGAACAGGATAGAATTTTAAATGAAGTTTGAATATAACGTAGTTCATTCTGAAAATTGAGACTTGCATCTAAGCAAAGGAAACTAAGGCTATGAAGGGCAAGGTGGATTGGGAAAATAAACTAAAAGATTTGATGGTAAGTAGATGCTAGCTAAAATTTAATACTACAGAGTTTACAACAGATGTAACTTCCTCTAAAGCACAAATGACCAAACAGAAAGGTAAATAAACCTTGGTTAACAAAATAAATTAAAGATTGCATTAGATCAAATATAAGGATCCTAGAAAGTGGTAAGTATCGAGAACCCAGCAAAAGAGTGCCAAAAAATTTGAGGAAAGGGAAAAATGAATATGAATTGAAGCTAGTGAGAAAATGTTGAACTGTAAATTCTTTCATTATGTGAAGGGAAAATGAGTTGCAAGGATAAACATGGGCCACCTTCAGGTTGGATAGCAGAATTCCCAGAACAGGGAAAAGGAAGAGAAATTAAACAGTTGTTTTGCATCTTCAGAGGAAGATACAGAAAATCTCCCAGAAATAGAGGTGACTAAACGGCTTGTGTAACTGAAAAACTGAAAAAAAATAAACATTAGTAATATGAGGTAGCACTTGAAAATTAGCTGGATTCAGGGTTACGACTTTCCTAGATCAGGTTGAGGTTGTAGATTTGCTCGCCGAGCCGCTGTGTTTGATTGCAGACATTTTGTCACCCTGCTAGGTAACATCGTCATTGCACCACCGGTGAAGTGTTGGTGTTCTGTCCCACTTGTTGTTTATATGCCTCGGTTTGCTGGGGTGGTTGGCATTGCTTCGGTTCTGTTTTTCAGTGGTTTGTATATCGGGTCCAGTTCAGTGTGTTTGTTGAGGGAGTTCTAGTTGGAATGTCAGGCTTCCAGGAATTTCCTGGCGTGTCTCAGTTTGGCTTGCGTTATTATGGATGTGTTGTCCCAGTCGAATTTGTGTCTTTCTTTCTCCGTGTGTATTGAGACCAGTGAGAATTGGTCGTGTCTCTCGATGGCTAGTTGGTGTTCGTGTATCCTTATTGTCAGTTTTCTTCCAGTTTGGCCTACGTAATGTGATTGTGAGAAACATTAGGGTACAGAACTCCATCAACAAAAACATTGAACTCGATCCGATATACAAACCATTGAAAAACAGTACTGGAAGTAATGCCAACCACCCCAGTAAACTGAGACATATAAATAACAAGCGGGACAGAACACCAACGCTTCACCGGAGGCGCGCTGATTATGTTACCTAGCAGGGTGATGAAACGTTTGCAGTTAAACACACTGGCTTGGCAAGCAAGTCTACAACCTCACCCACAACATGAGCTATAAATCCTTTCAAAAACTTTCCTATTTGAGCTCCATCTCAGTATTGAAAGAAGTAGCAGTAAAAGTAGTGGATGCATTGATTATTTTTAGAAATTCTGTAGATTCTGGAAAGGATCCTACTGATTGGAAGATAGTAAATGTAATCATACTATTAAAGAAGGAAGAAAGAGGGAGAGTCGGGAATTCATAGACCTGTTAGTTCGACATCTGTAGTGGGGGAAAATGTTAAAATCTCTTATAAAGAATGGGGTAATACCTTAGAAAAGAATGGCAAAATTGAGCAGAATGAACATGGATTTATGAAAGGGAAATCATGTTTGACCAACTTGTTCTTTCAGGATGGAAACCAGTGGATGTGATATATTTGGATTTTCTGAAGGCTTTTGATGAGGCCTCAGAATCTAGTAAATAAAAATAGTGTACCTGAGAATATGGGGAAGGGGTAGGAGGGATATACTTTACTTTATACTGTATTAAAATTAATTATTAGACAGAGAAAAGAGTAGGAATTAACTGATCGTTCTCATAACTTTTCCCAGTGGGATACTGCAAAGGTCAGTGCTATGTCCTCAGCTGTTCACAATCTATTCACAATCTGTTTAAATTATTGGGGACCAATTGTGATATTTCCAAATTTGCTGATGACATGAAACTAGGCAGGAACATAAGTTGTGAGGAGTGTGCTTGGTAAATTCAAGAGGACGTGGGACAGTCTAAGTGAATGGACTAGAATATGGCAGATGGAATACTTTGGAAGTAAGTTTGAAGTTATTCACTTTGGTAGAGGAAACAAAAAGGCAGAATATTTCTTAAATGGTGAGAGTTTGGGAAATGTGGGTGTCCAAAGGGATCTGGGTGTCCTTGTCCATGAGTCACTTAAACTGGACATGCAGAGGCAGCAAGCTATTAGGCAATCTGTACATTGGCATTTATTTCAAAGGGATTTGAATACAGAAGTAAAGATGTCTTATGCAGTTGTACAGAGCCTTGGAGAGATCTCACCTGGAGTATTATGTATAGTTTGATTCTCCTTATCTAAAGAAGTATATACTTGCCAGAGGGAGTTCAGTGGAGGCTCACCAGATTAATCCCTGGGTTGATGAGATTGTGTCATGAGGAGAGATAAGTGGATCTGTAGTTTCCAGAGTTTGATGAATGAGAAGTGATTTAATTGAAACTACAAAATGTTTATGAAGCATGTTAGGGGAGGTACAGCTGGAACATTTCTTTTGGCTGGTTTCTCTAGAATCAGGGTAATTGAGGACAAGTGATAGACCGTTTAAGACTGAGATGAGGAATTTCTTCACTGATAGAGTGGTGAATCTTTGGAATTTTGTACTCCAGAAGCCTGTGGAAGCTCAATCACTGAGCAGGTTCAAGGCAGACTAATTACATTAAGGAATGTGGAGATAGTGCAAAACATGGTGTTGAACGTTCATGATCTGGAATAGCAGGATAGGCTTGATGGTTTGAATGGTCCGGATCCTGAAGTAATTAAAAGTTAGCTTATCAATGATCAAAATGTAATCAAAAAACAAAAGCTGTGCCATGTCGAATTTCATCACCAGAATGGAAAAGCAAAAATTTGTCACTAATTGCTGCATTGAAGCTGTTAACCACCTGTATTTGGTGGTTGTATTCCGTTTTAGGCAGCTATCAGGTTGAGCAGTATATATTTATATATGGAAAATTTTCCAGAAAAGGCTGTGGAAATATTTCTTTCCACACTTCTACACTGCCCCTTTGTGGCTGAATTTGTAGCATTGAAACTATTTTGTATTTTTTTGTTTTATTGAAGAAACAACTGAAGATTTGTTAGTGTAAACTGAACATTTGTTTTCAATGGATAAGCTTGTGCACAAGTTTCTGGTTGTAGAGTATCTAGTTTTGAGTAGTATTGGTAGTGTGTTATTTCCAAGCTTGTCATTTGAATTGCTTCTATTTAGGTAGTATTCTTAAGTACCTGCAGAAGAAAAAACCTCAAGATGCTTTCTGTATTGTTGGAATTACAATGATTGACCTTTATCCTGAAGATTCCTGGAATTTTGTGTTTGGACAGGCATCTCTTACAGAAGGTAAAGAAGTGTGGGCATACATTTACTGCCCATGTCTCTTTTGTTTTCATTTGCATTTAAATATCTTTAGAAACCTTTGTACCTACTTGTATGGGAGGCTCATTTGTAAAATTATCAATTTTGTGTACTTAACCTGGCACATTTACACATTTGCACTAATTGTGTATGTTTTAGTTTCTCTTCTTGGCCGTCATTCTCCCATCCTCTGAACAAGTCATGACAGAAGCACAATAAAGTAACTAAAGTTCTATTAATGAAGAGCTTACCTAATAAAATGTTGCTGTAGTTACACAGGGTATTGGTCACCTCCACCTGCAGTGTGTGTGGTGTACCCCCACCACATGGGTTGCAGTGGTTCAAGAATGCAGTTCCCCACCAACTTCTAAAAGGCAGTTAGGGATAGTCAATAAATGCTGGCCTAACCAATGATGCTCACAACCTGTGAATGAATTTTTTTAAAGTGTTTTCATGGCTGGGGAATTGCAAATAGTCATTAATGTCGGAACTCTGAGACTGAAAGATGAGGACAAATTTCCTCACTTAGGGTTGCGAATCTATGGAATTCTCTATGAGAACAGTGGCTACTCAATCACTGAGTCAAGTCTGAGGTAAAAGATTTTTCATAAAGGAGAATTAAGGGACATGAAGGGTAATGTGAAAATGTGGAGTTAATGTGGTTGATAAGCCATGATCCTGTTGAAGATGGAGGTCATTGAGCTAACTGATTTATTATAGCTCCTTTTACTTACATAAAGTCTTGATAGAAACAGCTGATTTTACCAGTAGGAAATGAAGCAGTTAGAGTTGTATTTTATTTATTGAAGCATTTAAGGTTGACTTGAGGATTGCATCAGAAATAGAGCTATTGCAGGCTTAATCTGGAGGGAGGAGAGCTCCGTCGAAAAGTCAGACTTGTGTAAATCTATCCATGCCCTTGTAAAGGATGACAGTGCTATTCTCCTTATTACCATGAATAATGCTAACAAATCCATAGTTTCTGGTAGCCTACTTTCAAATATAACTAGTTGTCATGAATATTGTTTATATGTGGCTCTGTGCTGATTGGGTGGAGAATTTGTGATCTCTTGCATTACTAAAGATGAAATTGGAAAGTGAACCAAATTCTGGCCAGTAATTGAATATGGTTCTAATCAACTACAGTGTCCAGTTTTTGTTCACCACAGCTGGGAATTGTGATATTTTTCATACTATGTGAAAAATGTGTAAATTTTATTTAATGCTCAATGTCTTGAGTATTTTTCAATATTTATATGAGTATTTTATGTTTTAGAAATAAAATCCAACTTACTGATTGGTACAATGGAACATTAACATATTTTTGCTAAAACAGATTTTGAGTAGTTAATTGAAGGTGTTATTTCAATTTGCTTCTATAGGCCAGGAGAGAGAAAAGTACTGAATTTATGCATCTTTTATAGGAATGGGTGTTTTTAGCTTTGCTAGATATGATGATGGCTTTTACACCACGAACTATAAGGGAAAGTTGAAGAAAAAGAAACATCTGGCTCCTGATGATTATTCTGTCTTTGATGGATACTACACACCACCTATTACAAGCAAGTTGCTGCTGCGATCATGCAAGGTGGGAGTATTTGCAGAAATGAAAATGTTGTGTTTGGAAACAGTTGATTTAAAAGGGAGTAGAGTTGTGCTTTCTCATGTCCATGGCACCTTGGCTTACTTGCAAGCACCCTATTTCTGAATCAGATAGTTGTAGATTGAAACCATAATGTAGACCAATAAAGTCCAATATGTCAGCAGCATGTGGCTAATTGGCAATCCTTAAACATTTTTGCTTTAAGTAAAAACTGAGTAATAAATATCATGTGTGACCATGTAGTATCAATAATCCTATTCGCACATCATATGTACTTAAACATTACTTGATTGTTTTATGTTGTTTCTGAGCTAGTGTGTAGGGTGGACATTCTGGACGGACAGCTTGGTGCATCTTGTAATTGCAGAGTATGTTTACCTACTTGAGTGACAATGATTTAGGAAACCATCAATATAAGAGAGGAAATCCTATGGCATGGATGGAAGATGTACAAAAACTATGTCCTGGTGGTTCTCCTCTGGATGGAAGGAGGCCAAGGTGCCTTACCAAGTAGATCTCAACAAATACACAAAATTTTAGAAAATGTCCTCCACATTAACTACTTAACACAACAGGAAACACTCTGCCAGTTTTGTACGTTACATTGCACTGAGCAGAAATTTAGTTACGACAATAAAGTCCCAAACACCACCTGGATTCAACCCTGGTGTACCCTGGGTGAATCTTCCAATGTTGTCTTAAAAAGTTCTTTCACTCAATTTTCATGGTATAATCAACAGACCTATAGTAGCAAGGCACCCTTTGGTGACAACAACTCCTTAGTTTTAAGTTGTATTTAAGGGGATATCGAGCGCTGAATACGTATTAAATCTATTTTTCCTACAACCTCATGTGCCCTTGTTGCTGTGACTGCTTGGCTAGAGTGCACAACACCTGTTCCTTGGGTACAACCAACTGCAGAATATTTACACCCCACGTTACAGGGAAGACTTGCAGATAGTAAGCTAATACTAGATCAGTGATATCCATGGCACTTGATATAAGTTTCACCAAATTGATGTACCCCATGAAATTAGTAATTTAGACAAAGATTTCCACACTTCAGCAAATGCATTTCACTGTTTAGTCTTTCTGGTTTTGATCTTTATCAGGTCACTTTTGCTCTGGGATAATTTTCTGCTGCGCAGTTGTCATTTTCAGCCTGGTGATTGACAGCTCAGTGTGTAATCTGTGTTTTTTATTATGCTGTTAGAAAAATGTATTCCATGATTAAAGAAGCTTTTAATTGCTTTCATGCATACCTCAGTAGTTTCCCCGCCAGACCCAGGCAAATTCCCTTCTGAACTTGCAGCCCATCACAGGGAAAACAGAAGCGGGAGTGATGGCATTAAGATCTCAGCCCAAAAACATTTTCCGGAATGTTATGACCCAGCATGTTCCAGGACCTGCCCCTAGCAGCTGTTTAAAAATAATCTTGTCCAGAACGAGTATTTCCACTTATGGGAAATAGCAAAGTTAGAGATTTGTCAACATATGATAGTCATCAAGAAGTCAAATGCTGCAGCCGTATACATTTGGGGGAGGTCATTGTCCATCTTTCTGATGCTCCCTGTCTTTGATGAATGTTATTGACACATAGAGGATTTTTAGCTTTGATACTCTGTAGCAATATTAACAATGCAGCTGTTGTGTATTTTTTTTCTTTCTTCCTGTTCTGCTTTCGGTGATGGCAGAGGTTTTGTCTGTTTGGTTTGCTTTTACCTTTTGCTTGGACGTGAGACCCATTGATATCTTGATGCAGCTGCTTTTTGACTCTCTGCTCACATGATTCAGTATGTGGAGGTGCTGGTGTTGGACTGGAGTGGACAAGGTCAGAAATCACACAACACCAGGTCATAGTCCAACAGGTTTATTTGAAAACACAAGCTTTCAGAGCGTAGCTCAGGTGAAGAGACTGATTGTATAACCACTGTTTAGCCAGTTCCGTTTGCATATTAATTTTGTGTACTGTGCTTTTGATGTACATAGAACTTCTGTACTGTTTAGAATCCTGTCTGAGACTTTTCCCATATGGTCTTCAAATTGTCTCGGAAAATCCTCTGTTGAACACTATTGTAATTTTGTTTTTACTAACATAAACTTACCAGTCTCACGTCAGAACTAGTAAATGGATGTAGATTCTATTTCTCGCTGCAGGATTGCTCAGTGGTCAGAATTGTTAAGTTCAACAACTGTTGTTACCGGACAACACAGTGACACTCCCTAATACTACATGCTGCAAGCTGATGATAGCAGCTAATCATATTTTCTCCATTCTGGTTACTTGCTAATTAACATGTTCGTCTTCGTGATATCATAGCAGCTGCCACAGGGAATAGCTGTTGCAAATAAAAAGATTTTTGTTTTAACGAAAAGTTAAATAAGCATGTGAGGGTGGAAGGAATAAACAACAATGCTGATGCATCCAGAGGTGGAAGGATAAGAGATAGCATAGATGGTGTCTTTGATGCTGTATGTTCTGTGCAATTAAATGTAGGACTTTTTCTGCTGTAATGTGGTTAAAATAATGTTACCATAATATGTTGGACAACTGTGATCAAAGCTAATTCTCTCATGCAGTACAGAGAATTGTCAGTCATGGCATCTTTCACTTTAGATATTATTGCAGACTCCATCTTCCTTTGAATGCAAAAGAGTCTCAGAATAGAGAAAATCAGAGCAGTCTTCTCATGTTCGAGCCATATTTTATCTTTCAGCTAACGGTACAGGAAATAGGTTATTTTATTATTTATTTTATATATAAAAGGCTTGAAAGACCTTGCTATGGGATGATAGTTAAATGTTTGCCAAATAACAACAGTGGCTCTACTTCCAGAATAAATTAATTGGTTCTGTGTACTTCTGGAACATAGATAGAAATATGAAGGATGCAAATAAATTGTTCTTTTTTGCAACATTTCTGACTATAATCAAGTCTTTGTGGTGAACCTTACTTGACTGTGATGTAACTGGGTCAAGAACCAGTAATTATATAAATATAAATATTTTAAACCTTCAGTTTATCGTGCCATGATGATATCTGCTCCCTTTTGATATGCTTCAAGAAATGCCTTCTGATAACTCAACTGAGTAGCTGTTACGCATGTGAGTCTTGACATTAAGTGTCTGCAGGCTATTTGATCATAAGGGGTTTAAAAACCATCCCAAATACTGCCAAACATGTGTGTCCACCTTTGCTTAGAAATACTGAAGCAAATTGTAATGTTCCTAACATGAACTTAGCTAAGGTAATTTGTATTGCTCAGCTGTTACTAGATAAAGTCTCAATGATGCATCATTTGAAGAGCTTTTGTTTTCTTAGTTAAATTGAAATCTTGATTTAGTTACTTGAAACTGCCTGAAAATGCTTGTGTTGAGCAAAGTTTGATAATTATTTCTCGTTATCTTGGCTATTATGGTCACCTTGTTTTATGTATGTTTGGGATAGTGTTATATCAAGGCCTAGGTGGACTTGAAAGATTTTGTGGCCAGTATTCAAAGAATATGGTAATTCTTGCCCTGACCTACATTTATCTTTCACCTTCTGTTGTGAAGAATAGACAAACTGGTCATTTATTTCTTGTGAACCGTTGAAACCTCTCTAACTATCAGTTCAGAAGCAGATTAGATTAAAAATCAATCAAAAGGTATCACACAGATAATATTGGATCAGAAATATCATATTGTGCATTATATTTTTAAAAATTAGAAAATGGATTGAGGGCTTTCTGAATTTGGTTCTGTAAAAGTGGAAAGATATAGCTTTCAAAAAAGACTGAAAATGTTCATTATTTTTCATATTTAATGGTTGAACATAACCTTATTCAATTTAAAAAAAATTGTTTATAAATTGTCTTTGATAAAATACCTTTCAGGTTGTTATATTGACTTTTTATTTTTCAGTTAATGAAATTTGCTGCATTTTCAGACTCTAACTCATGAAATTGGACATATTTTTGGCATGCATCACTGCCAATGGTTGCAATGTGTAATGCAAGGTTCCAACCATTTAGAAGAATCTGACCGACGGCCAATTGATCTTTGCCCTATTTGCCTAAGAAAGCTGCAGTACACCATTAACTTTGACGTTAAAGAGAGATATAAGGTAAGGTAAAATTTACTGATCATTTTATATTTCTCTGAATTATGGTAAGTTTGAAATAAAGCATTGTTTAATTATAATAATTAAATTTTCACAATGAAAGTAGTGTTTGCAGTAATTTTCTCCAAAATATTTCCTGATGGGCAGAGATTGAAAGTAAAGTTCTTTTGAACTGAACAGTATCAAAAAATGAAGTGACATTCATTGATGGCACAAGTTGCGAAATGTCTCTAAACATAAATGATGTCACCTTGTTTGAATTATATAATTATTCTACCAGCAGGTTATGTAACAAAATTAATTCTCGCAATAAGAATGAAATTAGTAGATTCACTTTCAAATCGGTTATGCAAAACAAAGGTGATAGTACTGTAATCAAAATAGAAGATGCTGTGGAGAGAGAAAAGGTTCATGTTTCAAATCAAAGATGTTTCATCAGAGCTGTGAAAGGTTAAAAATGCAACAGGGGTATTGAGCAAGGGATGGGTGGGACAAAGACAAAAAGGAAGTTTAATAATTATGTGGAAGACTGAAGAAATTTGATGATAGATGAGTTAGTCTTACAGGATCAAAGAGAATGTTGATCGGGCTGGGAGATAAATGAAGAAACAAAGATGTGCCTAGAGCAGCAGTACTGGAAAAAAAAAAGTAAGAGAAAAACTGAAATATGCAAGGAAAAGGAAATAAAATGGGCCAAGAGGTTACGGCCTGAAATTGTTGAATTCAGTGCATTTAGAGGCCTGTAAAGTGCCTAATTGAAAGATGTGGTGTGGTTTTTGAAGTTTATGTTGAGCTTCCTGGAATGGTGCAGCAAGCCAAAGATACATGAGAGCAGGGTAGAGAATTAAAATTTACGCCATCAGCAGCTCAGGGTCAAGCTATAGTATGATCAGATATTTCGTGAAGCAGCCATTCAGTCTACATTTGACATTCCCTGTGTAGAGGAGACCCACATTTTGACGAGTGAAAAAAGTATGCGGCAGTTGCTGCTTCACCTGGAAGGATTGTTTGGGGCCTTGGTTGTTGAGGAAGAAGGAGATAATAGGACAAGTGTTACATCTTCTATGTTTGCATGGACAGATGCTGTGGGAAGGGGGCATGTTTAGGGTTAACTGAGGCGAGAATCAGGTTATTGTGAAGGAAATGATCCCATTGGAATGCTGTAAAGACTGGGAAAGAAGGATATTTATGGAGGTGGGAGAAATGGTGGAAAATAATCTGTTGAACGCAGAGCCAGATGGGTTGGAAGGTAAAGGCAAGGGAAGCCCTGGGAGTTTCAGCAGGGAGGGGAAAGAGATGAGTGTGGAAATTCAGGAAATGTTGCAGATATGTTTGAGTGCTATATCTGTCCCAGTGGATGAATCCTCATTTGAGGGGAAAAAATCGACACCTCAGAACTGCTGGTGTAAAAGGTAGGCATCATCAGAATAAATGCAATGGAGACTGGAATTGAGAACTACAGGGTATAGGGTGTGAAGAGCTGCAGTCGAGATAGAGCTGGAAGTCAGTGGGCTTATAATAATTATTAGTAGATGGCCTGTTGCCAAAAGTGGAAATAGAAGTCAAGGAAGATAAGGGAAGAATTGGAGATGGAACATGTGAAATTGAGCACAAAGTGAAATTGAAAGCAAAATAGATGAAGTTTTCAGATTCAGGCTGAGAGCGGGACACTTTAACGATACAGTAATCAATATACCAAAAAAGTTGAGGGAGTGTGCCAAGTGAGATTGGAATGAGGAATGTTCCACATATCCCATAAAAAGGCAGGCTTAGCTTGGACCCATGGAGTGTGACTAATAATATTAAAATATTACAGCACTTTGTACTGGAAAATTAGATTATGAACAGTATGGGCAACTTCCTAAAGTTTAAGCTGGTCAAAATGAATTACTGGAATGACTGGACTGCATTACTGCACCTGAAAGAAAAGAGAGACTGGAGTCAAAGCTGTCATAGTTTAACATACATCAATTTTGTAAACAAGCCATTTGTGTGGAATTAAAGAGGATGGGCATCAGGTGGTTAAATAAAAAGGGCAAAAACAGATACATTTTGTACTGAAGGGATGTAAACTGCAGTGTCCTTTTGGTCAGCAGGGAAATTGTTTAATTTCTCATTACATAAATCATCTGGACCCTGACATGAGGGTATGCTATCAGAGTTGTCAGATAGCTCAAAAATGGAATGTCAGTTCAATTGTGCAGACGGATATATGTGAATTTGGAAAGCCACGTGTTGTTAAATTGGAAGCATAGATTGAATTTCCACAGATTATGCAGGGGCGGAAAGAGGAGCAATCATTTGAGTTACAGTGACTAGGTGAGACTGGGATTTTGTCACAATTAAACAGCTAAGGGGAGATCTGATAAAAGTTTTCAAAGTTATGAGGAATTCTGATAATATAAACAGAGAAAACTATTCCAATTAGTTGATAAACTGCAACTACAAGAAATAAATTTAAGGTGTTCACTAATGAATGAAAGAAAAGATGGCCCACTCCCTGAACGACATGTTCATCCTGGGCCACCTCCAGTGTCACAACGATGCCACCCGGAAACTGGAGGAACAGCACCTCATATTCTGCATTGGAAGCCTACAACCCAATGGTCTCAATGTGGACTTTACTAGCTTCAAAATCTCCCCACCCCCAACCTCATTCCAAGACCAGCACCCCCCTCTCAACCCCGCCTCCTTGACCTGTCCGTCTTCTTTCCCACCTATCCACTCCTCCCACCTCACTGACCAAACCCCCATCCCCACTTCCTACCTACACCCACCTTTACTAGTTTCATCCATGCCTCCTTGACCTGTCTGTCTTCTGTCCCACCTATCCGCTCCACTATCTACTTGCTATCACCATATCCCCCTCTCTATTTATTTCAGAGCCCCCTTCCCCTCCCCCATTTCTGAAGAAGGGTCCCGACCCGAAACATCAGCTTTCCTGCTTCTCTGATGCTGCCTAGCCTGCTATGTTCCTCCAGCTTCACGCTTTAGTATTTTTACTACCGGGAATGCTTTTAGGGCATGGACAGCCTTAGCATAAACAATGCGGAAATAGAACTAGCATTGAAATGGAAGTGATTGAAGATTTAAAGGATATAAGAAGATAGCCGGTGAATAGGTCTAGATTTTTTTCAGAGCCATGCAGAAATGCTGGTCAAATTTACTTGCTTTCTGTGCCATAAAGTTACAAATGTATGAAATAGGAGCAGAAGTAGTCTATTCAGGACCTTGAACCTGCTCCGTAATTCAATAAAAATAATTAATCGGTTTGTGTTTCAAATTCCACAACACAGCTACCCCTAACAACCTTTAATTCCCAAGCCTAACAAAAACCAGTCTACCTCTGCTTTAAAAATACTCAATGATCCCGCTTCCACTGCCTTCTGAGGCAGTATAAATTCCAAAGTTGCACAACCCACTGAGAGAAGAATTTTCTCCTAATCTTTATCTTAAAAGAGGTGCTCCCTAGTTTGGAAATTCTTCAACTCCAGGAAATGCTGGTGTATTTTCTTTTTTGTATTTAAGTTGTATTTGCATTTGCAGTGAATTTTACTGAATCAGGAAATTTTTATATATTGTAGATAATGTAGAAAATCAATTAGAACAGAAATTACTGAAATGTAACTATTGAAAAATTTGTAACAAAAATAAAGTACAAAATGGACATATTGATAACACCATTATCTCTTTTTAGTGGTCACAAAAAAGTCAGTCTTAATATTTTTAATTTACCTTTATAACATGTTTTGTTTAGAGTATTCTCTTAAATAAAAGGTACAGTAATATATGAAAGACTGGAAAGAGGCTAAAACCTGGTCAGGCAGCATCTATGCAGAGGAGGACATTTCATCAGGTTATGCTGATGTTAGGACATCTCTACTTTCTACTCCACAGATGCTGCCTGACCTGCTGTATGTTATTTCGTTTTATTTCAGACTTACGGCACCAGCAGTGTTTTGGTTTTGACTAAAAACAGTATATTTTATCAGGAAATAAGGTGCATTTGCAAATAGTCACTATTATTAGCACAATAATCTATATGAGCATTGTAGACTAAGTTGGGACAGGGTGGCTGGGTTGTAGAATTATTTATTCTGTCTTCCTCCCATCATTCACCCACTGGCAGAGAAAACGCAGCTAAAATGAATGCCCCAAATGCTTTTGAACTTTCTGTGAAAAGTATCCCGGATTGCTTAACAAATATGCCAAGTGAATAGAGAGAATTTTCATGATGAAGTCTTGTTGAGGAGGTGAAGCAGTTTTGCGTTGCTAGTTGATTTATTGCAGTGATCAGAAGGGTGTTTCTGAGGACTTTCGTATACTGAGAACTGGTGAATAAAATTTAATGAGCTCTGTTTATGCTAAATTATGTCAACTTAGACTAGTAAATGCTGACTACTGAAAAATAGACCTGAGTAATACATTTTTATTTACATTGAATATGCAGTTGGACAAAGGCCCATCATTTCCAATATATGGAATTAGCTTCCTGAAGAATAGCGGAGAAGGGAGACATAGAATAATTTAAGAAATAATGTTAAAAGGGAAAGAGAGAGAATCATATTCTTATAGATGGTGCGAATGACATTCTTCATCTATAATTATCTTGCATAGATCAAATTGCAGAGGTGATGCAGTATTCAGTCATATGGATTTGCAAGGATGTTGCCGGGGTTGGAGGGTTTGAGCTATAGGCTGAACCTTTTTGTCCCGCAGCGTCAGAGGTTGAGGGGTGACCTTAAAATCATGAGGGACATGGCAGGGTGAATAGCCAAGGTCTTTTCCCCAGGGCTGGGAGTCCAAAACTAAAGGTCATAGGTTTAAGGTGAGAGGGGAAAGATTTAAAAGGGACCTAAGGGACAACGTTTTCACACAGAGGGTGGTGCATGTGTGTAATGAGCTGCCAGAGGAAGTGATGGAGGTGGGTACAATTACAACATTTTAAAAGGCACCTAGATGGGTACATGAATAAGAAGGGGGTTAGAGAGATATGGGCCAAATGCTGACAAATGGACTAGATTAATTTAGGATATTTGGTCGGCCTGGTTGAGTTGGATCGAAGGGTCTGTTTCCGTGCTGTACAACTCTGATTCTCTTGCAGAGGGTTTAAAAAAACGTCGACATAACTGTGGGGATGAAGCCACGTAACAATGTTTTAACATGACCAACAGATTTGTATTGTTATTTGAAGCAACTTGGCTGTGTGGGAAAGTGTTATTTAATGTTATGCTGTTCAGCTATGCCTTGGATAATTCTCCAGTTTTTCTTTTGAAATAAGAGCTGCAGGAAAAGAAAAGAGTCTTATGTTGGACACAATCAGAGTTAACAATTTGTGGCTAGACAACAATACTCTGGAATCACTATGTATTCACCATGCTGAACTAGGTATCGCAAAAGAGGGCATTAGCACTCCATAAAAGTGAGAAGTGGGTGCCTCCATGTATATGTTGAGACTGTTTGGCACATTTTCCAGTTCTTTATAAAGTGGCCATTGTTGACTGATCAAACCTCCTTCATATGCAGACCCCGAGATCCAAGTCCTCAGTTTATCAGAGGGAGCACAGGAATTGGTTCTCCACTCACCTTTCGGTTGTGCGTCTGTATATACGAGCAGCACTTGGTACAATGTCCCCTGATGCACAGATTCTAGACCACATTAATTGTTCCTTTATCTTTTCAAAAATGCATTCCTTGATTTTGGAACCAAGTTAAAAGCTAGACCTATGTCTTTAGCCATTTGCTGATCATTTTTTTAAAAAATGCATTGTTAGAGCAGCCGAATAGAAGGATTTTTATATTTGTTTATTCATTCATAGAATGGCAAAGTTGTCATTTATTGCTCATCATTAATCATTGATCATCATCATTGAGAAGGTAGTTGTGAGGCATCATGGCGAAACACAATGATTTTGGTACACCCACAATGTTGTGAAGAAGAGAATTCAAAGCTTATTAAGAAATAGTAGGTACTGATCATATCATTGAACTAGAAATCCAGATCCAAGCTAATACTCTGGGCCATAGGTTCAAATCCTACAATGGGAACTGATGGAACTTTGAATTCAATGAATAAACAATGGTCACAAAATTCAATGCAAAAAGTCAATTAGTTTAATCGCAAGTTGAAGTCAGCAAACATAGCTGAGATGGCCAATGAGAACACAGGACTTACAAGAACTCCTTATCTTCAGTATTGTAGCAACATTTTTATGTGCATGCTAGGCTCTTGATTTCCTTAGAACTCAATACATGACTGACATATGTCACATTGATGATCTTGAGGAATAATTCCATGATTCAGAACTTCCAGCAACCTTGATAGGAGCCATGTCTTGGGAAAATTAGTGAATAGAGAAGTACTGATGGTGCTTGTGGTTTCAAAATTTTACTTTCTGATGAAAATTCCTGGTATTAGAATGAATCACATTATTTTGCTATCAATTGATGAACAGTGATTTATTTTCTTTTATTCTTTTATGGAATGTGAGCATCACTTAAGGCCAGTATTTGTTGAGTGGCTTGCAAGGCCACATCAAAGTTACATGTCATGGCTGTGAATTTGAAATAGTTTACAGGCCAGACCAGGTAAAGATGTCATATTTCCTTTTCTAAAGCACTTGAGTGAACCAGAGGAATTCTTATGGAAATTGACAATTATCTCAGTTTCATTTCCAGATTTATTAATCAAATGTGAATTTCACCAGTTGTCGTAGTGCAATTTGAACCCACGTCCCAAGAGCATTAGTGTGGGCCTCCGCATTACTGGTCCTGTGGTACTACCATTGCACCAGTGTCTTTTCCTGTCTGATGTTTAGTGATTAATTTTGATCAAACTATTCAAAAATGCATGTCTTAATTTCTGCTCTTTTATATTTCAGGCCATGTTGACATGGATTGAGGACAATTCTGATCCTGAGATTTTGGTTAGAACGGTGCAGGCATCTCATAAACCCATGGAAGCATTCAAAGAATGGAAAGAATGGTTGCTGCGGTGTCTGCAATTTTTGGAGAAGTGAATTTTAATAAATGCAAGTTGCTGAAGGCAATGGTGAGGTGTGGGATTCTTTTGAGCTCTTAAAAAAAAATTTGTTTTTCATGATGTGCGGGCTGCACCAAATTGTTGATGATGTGACTAGATACTGAATAAACAATCTTGAATAGGTTGTGCATGATCTGATAAGTCTGTTGCATCCATGCTTTGTTACAGGAAGTTTCAGAATATTTAGTATCCTTTTCAAGAAGAAAGTGAAGACATTTTTCACACAATTCTTGAAAATATGCTATGGATTATCAAAGTTTCTACTTGGGAAAATGAGTGAAGCTTATCATTTGAGTAAGACTTGCTTCAATAAGGAAGTTTTGCGGTTGTGTACACAGATTATGTATGTGCACGGCTAATGCTGAGTGGTTGAGAAAACCAAGGAGTGGGTGTAGCATTTACTTAATACATTGATCTTTCAGACTGAGTTATTACATGAGTGTTATGTATTTGCCAGTCAAAAATGTCAAAAGTAGTGGCACATGGCATCAATTTAAGGCTGAGATTATGTTGATATTTAGAACCTTGATTTCTAGGTTTTCAAAGTGGGAGAGACATTATTTTAGCTTTATGGATTGCTTTAGTTCACTTACTGGTAATTAGCTGCGTTTAGTTTTAACTGTCTTTACATGTGAACAAGCAGGTTCACAGTAGGATTTAAAGTGGCCCTATTACTTTGAAAATCGGCCATGCAATTTCTTTCAAATGCTACATGGCCTCCTAAGTTTCCAAAATTGTCGCAAGGAATTAATGTACAAAGAAAAAGTATGTTACCCTCCCTGCAAGCGAACTTTAAGTCTTTTACTTTTGCAAATAAAGATCCTAATGTCAGCTTGAGAACCCTACTGCAAGATTGATTTTCTTTCCCCCAAGACAGTTGGTGTCATTGTGGGGAACTAACCCAACAGAATCCCTGTGGGGATGATAAAAAATGAAGTTACTTATCTCTGAATATCTGAATCTCTGAATGACGAAATTTGTTTCAAGCCTGCTTGACCATGGCTGAAAATTAGGTGTTCCTTATTTTTTTTTGTGTTTTATGAGCATGTAATTGAGTGTGAAATATATCTTCGCATTTTCACTGTTAATGTTTGCCAGGCTATTCTTTTCAAGGATTTTTCATGAATTTGGGTTGCAAAATTTTCTGCTGTTGGCAGTTATTATTTTAGTAATTGTGAATGTGATGTGATTACTTCTCTTTATTTTGGGAGATAAAAAAGAAAAATAATGTTGCAAGTAAAGGTCAGAATACTAGTGCCATCCTTGCTCATGGAACTACATCTAGACTATTTTCAAAAGCATACTTTCTTACCAAAAACTTGTAAAATTACATTTAGTAACAGTTCAAGTTAGATATTATCACGTGCAAAAAAATGTCAATTTCTTTGCATGCACCATAGCACCAAATGTTTCTGTACAATTACAGAGACTTGCTACATTTGCATGATCCATTCCATGACAAGAATGCTGCCTTTGTGGAACTAAGTTAGATGGAAATATACTTCAATATTTTGAAGGAAAATCATCTTTGCTTGCTGTGCTTTACGAGATGGCACTGCCAGTCACTGCCAAGGTCATTGTAGCCCTGAATGTTTAAATGCCTGGCTAATTTCAAGCTGCCACAAGGACTTTTAAGTATTGTTAAGAAGGAGCAAGACTCCGAAAGCTTGTGTTTACAAATAAACCTGTTGGACTACAACCTGGTGTCATGTGATTTTTGATCAAGTTATTGTTCACATGTATCAAGCAGGTACAAAGACCAGTTTTAATTTTTTTGGACTTTGAAAATTGGAAAAGATGGTGCTTTAAATTGGGGAAACTGTAAGATGTTTTGCAGTTTTAAAAAATAAGTGATTGGAACATATTGTGAGTTGTATCTACAAGTTGTCTAATTCAAGCAGCACAGGAAAATGGCCCCATCTGTGCGTTCATGGCAATCCTGTCGCAAGCCTGGCATTTCATTTTTCAATTTCGACCAGTTCTTCTGGGCTTAGTGTGGTAACAGTCACTTGGTGGGAAAGTGGCTACATCCCTCATGTGTGGACAATACAGGAGAAGGATCTAGCCTTTGAAGAGAAAGCATCCCTGTCGTGTCTTGCTCTTGCTCTCCCCCCAAAAAGAACGCTAGTCTGAGAAAGGGTCACCAGACCCAAAACTCTGATTTTTCTTCACAGATGCTGTCAGATCTGCTGAGCTTTTCCAGCAACTTCTGTTTTTGTTCCTGGTTTACAGCATCCACACTTCTTTTGGTTTTTAGTTATCATTTTCCTGTTGAGTTTCACTTTGATTTGTCTCAGAATCTGGTTGCTCTACTCAGGACTGGAAAGCTCTTCTAACTGGTGCTGGCTGTCTGTGTCCTCATTTCGCTTGCTCCTAGGGCAGGTGGAAAAATCCAGGTAGAGGGGAAGATCATGGAAGAAAGAATGAGTGTGTGAGACAGCTGAGTAAGAGGTGACTGCACTAGTGAATGAATGGCAATGCAGGGTTAGGCATGGAAAGAAAAGGACATGAGTGAGTGTGGGGTAGGCTGATTGAGAAGGAGGTAGTAGAGAGGGGCTTCAGTGAATTTCCTTTCACCAGGTAATACAGAGAACTAGGATGAACCTACATGAAACTTTTATTTTTGTCATCTCGTTTAATACTTTCTTTCACCATTGACAGCTGAATTATAAGTTCCCCAGATCCAGATCCCGCTCTAAGTTACACATCTAAACCTATCCAAATATTTCTGTTGAGTACTTCCATTAGCTGTTATCTTTGATTCAGTTTTAGCTGTGTTGGTTGATACCTTCCTCATTAGCTCAGTATTTTTTTCTCCATGAATTTCTGGATAGATCTTGACATGCTTGTGATTGTGCAAAACAAGAGAAAATGAGTCAGCAACATGTTTTGCATATCTCCTAGTATTTCAAATTAAGCTGGTAAATCAGGCTGCCGACTCATCATCAGTCTCTTTACTCTGATGGACAAATGTGAGATCTAACTCTGAGGACTCTTGAGTGTTTAGCTATATTAAAGTTGCTTCATAGGTATGTTAGTCTTGTAGTATTTGCTGGCATAATTAACTGCCTTCTTTTCTTTGAGCTTCTCCTTCACAACAACTGGCTATTCTTCTGGGTGAATGTGATAGCCAGCGCTTGTGGTCTGCATTGGTACAAATGGCCATACTTAGGAAGGAGGATGTGTTCCTGTAGTCAGAATAAAGGGAATACAAGTAGGACTTTTAAAATTGTCTAGATCTTGGACCATATCTAATAACTAGATGATTAGCTGGATTAAGAAATAGGAGCAGGAGTAGGCCATTTGGCCCTTCAAACCTGCTTCGTCATTCGATAAGATCATGGCTGATTGGACATTCTTTGTGTCCTCTTTCCTGCCCTTTCCCTCTAACCTTTAATTCTCCTACTAATCAAGAATCTATCAATTTCAGCCTTAAGTATAATCAAGGACTCTGTCCCCTGCCACGGCTTTCTGTGGCGAGGACTGTCAACCTCCTCGTCTCAGTCTTAAATTTGCACCGTTTTGTTCTGTGACAATGCCCTCTGATCCTGGACTCTCCCATGAGGGGAAACATTCTATCAGCATTTACCCTGCCATGCCCCATAAGAACCCTCTATGTTTCAATGAGGTCACCTCATTCTTCTAAACTTCAGTGAGTAGAATCCCAACCTGTTTCATCTTTGGTCATTAAACAAACCCCCCATCAGGGATCATCTGAGTGAATCTTTTCTGAACTGCCTCCAATTAAATAGTTTGGAGAAGTTGGGGCTGCTCGTCTTGGAGAGGAGAAGACTGAGATTTATTCTAAGTTCTCAGAGCATGAGGGGTCTGAACAGAGTAGATACAGATTAATTGTTCCCACTCGTAAAAGGATCAAGAACCAAATGCAAGGTGAGAGGGTCTAGGCCCGAAACGTCAGCCTTTCTGCTGCTATGATGCTGCTTGGCCTGCTGTGTAAACCAGCTCTGCACCTTGTTGTCTCGGATTCTCCAGCATCTGCAGTTCCTGCTATCTCTGATGCAAGGTGAGAAACAACGTTTTCACAGAACAAGTAGTTAGGGTCTGGAGTGAGATTTCTGGTAGGGTAATTGAGGTGTTCTAAAGGGCATTAGATGATAATAGAAACAATGTGTAGGATTATGTGGAAAAGTCAGGAGATTGGCAATATATTAAAATAATGGCCAATGAAGCCAAATGGCAGCCTCCTGTACCATAATAATTCTATGATTATGTCATCACCCCTTTTATTCCAGGGATTTTAAATTTGTGTTCCTCGTAGAGTCCCTACAGTGTGGAAGCAGGCCATTCAGCCCACTGAGTTCACATTGATCCTCCGAAGAGCGTCCCACCCAGACCCTATCCTTGTAACCTTGCAATTCCTACCTGGCCTACATATCCCTGTACACTGCGGAAAATTTAGCATGGCCAGTTCATCTAACCTGCACGTCTTGGGAATGTAGGAAGAAACTGCAGCACCTGGAGAAAACTCATGCAGACAAGGGGAGAACAGTGGCAGGGCAGCACGGTGGCTCAGTGGTTAGCACTGCTGCCTCACAGCGCCAGGGACCCGGGTTCAATTCCACCCTTGGGCAACTGTCTGTGTGGAGTTTGCACATTTTCCCCGTGTCTACGTGGGTTTCCTCCGGGTGCTCGGGTTTCCTCCCACAGCCCAAAGATGTGCAGGCTAGATGGATTGGTAGTATTCTGGGATGTGTAGATTAGGTAGGGTATAGGGTGATGGGTCTGGGTGCGATGCTCTGAGGGTAGGTGTGGACTTGTTGGCCCAAAGGGCCTGTTACCACACTGTAGGGAATCTATGAATGTGCAAACTCCACACAAAAACATTTCTGAAGCAATAAAGGGATAAATTTAATTGAGTGTTTGAACAAAATGATCATTACAAAATGCCAAGCAGCAGAGCTAAGTAATAAAACTTTTCAGAAATGGAATGAGAGAAGTAAAGACAAAACTAGGCCACATGTCCTGATCACCAGAGAAAGGGTTGACAACAGAGCTGAGCTCAGAGCTAAGCTGAACTAACATTGACCTGGGTTCTCTTCTGATGGGGCATACTTTGAATTGGCCTTTGTGAAATCCAGAGAAAGTGGGGGGTCAGAAATAGGTTGTGTTTCAACCTGTTTTCTGCTCCTGCTTTTTGGGTAAGAGTTTTTGTTGGGAGGAGAGGGAAGACAAGTGGGTGTGGGTCAGACTTGACTCTCACTTACCCACTCACTCACTAACTCGCAAAGGCCTCGGAGGTTTGGTCATTAAAAACAATGAGGAATTGAGTGGGATCGCTGAAGTTACTAAATATCATTTCCTTCTGTCTGATCTCACATTCTATTTTCCCAGGTTGTGTTGCTGCTATGGTAACCGCCTCTGACTCCTCATCTCCCTACCCCCCAGGGGGGTGAGGGGAGGCTCAACTCTCCTCTCCACAATCACTCTCTGCCCAATAGATCAACACTCATCACCCTCCTAACTCCAGCAAAACTACAGTTACTTGCCTCTAATTGCACCCTCCCCACCCCGCATTCTGATTCTCATTTCCCTCCTCTTCCCCAATACCCCCAGCAGTCCAACTCTCATTCATCTTTGACCTTTTGGACAAGATTGTACAATAGGGTCATTCTAATCTGAAAACTCTCTCAGGTCAGCTGTTTAGTATTGTACCCTGAACTGTGCCACTGTCAGTATCACTTTTGCCCCTAAGTCAGAAGATTGTAAATTCACGCAAATTAGGCTGACACTCTAGTGCAGTACTGAGTGCTGTGCTATCAGAAGTGCCATCTTGTCAATGAGAAGTCAGATTGAGGCCCCATCTGCCCTTTCAGGTGGCACTCCTTCTAAGAAGAGCATAAACCCTGGTGTAGTTGTTGAAATGTATCCTCTAATGTCAAAAACATTACCTGGTGATTATCACATTGTTATTTGTGGGAGATGGCTGTATGCAAATTGACTGCTGTGTCTACTACATCACAACAGTGGCAATCTTTCAAAAAGTGCTTGATTAGCTAATTAACTATAAAATGTTTTGGGACATTCATGATTTCAAAAGTCACGACTGTATATAAATGTATCAGAGGATAGTTGACGTTTCGGGTCGGGACCCTTCTTCAGAAATATCAGCTTTCTTGCTCCTCTGATGCTGCCTGGCCTGCTGTGTTCCTCCAGCTCCACACGGTTGTTATCTCTGACTCCAGCATCGGCAGTTCTTACTATCTCTGTATATAAATGTAAGCTTTTAAACATTCTATTTAAATTCTTGTTTCCTTGCCTTCAGCACCATCTCAAAATAAATCTATTTTACCTTGTGTTGTTATACCTCCTAACTTGTCCACATATGCTCATTGCTTACTTTCTCTTGAATGAAATGCTTTGGAATATTTTTCTTCATTCCATGCACTTTTGTTCTTTAGCAAATTCATTAAACCATTGAATTCTTGAAATTTGAGAAATAATAAATCATCTGAAGTTTTTTAAAAATAAGTTTTATTGAAAATTACAGAAATGCAGCAATCTTAAAATGTTTTAAACAATTTTTAAATTATTGGGATTGAACAAAATGAATGTTAGAAAGCATAAGTTACAGTGACCAAAGTTTTGACATTTTGTTTGAACCTACTTTGCTGGTATTTCAAAAATTAGATTGCTGCAATTTATCATGATTTTTAAAAAAAGTTGGTTGTAGTTTTGTTTAGATGTTCCTTTAGATAACCTAGTTACATTCTTCAGATTGCTGATTACCAGTATTTGTTTCATCCTAATAACTTGCATCACAAATCGTTCAAGCTTAACATTATATCACCTGAATACTTTCAATACTATATGAAATATCTTATACAGTAAATATACAGTTTGGATTACAAACACGCTGTATCAAAATTGGAGTGCAAGAAGTGTCAGAACAATTAAGACTACTACCGTACATTCTGATTTTTCTTTCTCAAGTGATAAACCTTTTAATGTTTAAGTAGAGACCTGCAATCACTACTTTGACAGTGATTGCCAATTTTTGGGAATTTAAATAGGTCTTTGATTTTGACATAATTTTTTTTCTTTTCTGCCAATAAAATAGAAAAGCCTATGCCATAAATTTCTCAATAACCAGTGCAGATTTCATTGCTGGAATAAACCAATTAGGATTTAATTAATCAAACAAGTTTAATTGAATCTGAGAAAAAGGAGATCTGGAGTCATTATTTTACTCAGAATATAGCTACAACTTAAGAAAAATGATGTTGTATCATCATTTATTGGGAATATTTTGATGCATTCTGGAACAGACTTTAGTCCGGTTCTCTTGAGTTTCATGTATAGAATATCTCGTGTAAGTTCAAAATCAAGCCCCATTATTTTCATGGAACAACCTCTGGGTACATGGGGCAAGCCCACTAAAGACATCATGTTATGACCAGGCGAAAGGGGAGTCCCCAGAATGAGGTCTTCATGCCAAAATAAAAGTCTGTGATTATGTTTTTGTTTTCAAAAAGTCAAATCCTATTTTTGTAATCTTATACATTTCCTGTACGATACTTATTTTGCAGTCTAGTTATTTGGAAAGTGTTCACATCACTGAGTTTAACTGTGCATTTTGTATTAAAGCTGAAAAAGACAGTTGTCCACTGTAGTTATTGATGCTTCCTTTTGAACATGTTACATCCTATCTGTGTCTGCTTCACTTTTGTGGTCCCCATAAAATGGCCTATTGCTGAGAGTATATCATCCTGTCCTGGCTGGATAGCCAAGATCCCCCTGCAGCTGTGTAAATGGGATTTGCTTAACGTTATTTGAGTGTAGACTTATGTGCAGCTGCACCGAGTTAGTCATTTTGGAGGACATTTGACAAGAGGATCTTCATGTTTTAGTTCACTAGTATTCAAACTAAATCTACAGAATTTTGGCTGATTCCTTATCCACATTATCTTACAATGCCACAACCTCAATATTGATAGGACACAGAATTCTTCCAACTAGTGCCAAATATTTACAGCATGACACACCAATCTTAGATGAGGGAAAACATGACTTAGTGGTTGTTGTGAACCACTCATTTACGATTTAACTAACTGAATAACCTACATCAGAAGTGATTTAAGGAAAAGGTTATAGTAATTCAAATTTATGTCATTGGCTTTTTCATTTACAGACACACACACAGCGTAATACGTATGATGAATGACAAGAAAAGTCAGAATTTACATTACTTTGCTTTTTGGTTGCAGTGCTTTCGTAATACCACAAAGGTATCAAATCCACTGCCTTTTGAATCCTAATACTATAAACATGATGATTAAGTGAATGTGAAGGAGCCTCTTATTCTCTGCATAAGTATTTCCAGTGTAGGTACAATTTTGTTCACCATGTACTCATTTTCTGAAATATCAAAAATGTGCAATCATTAGCGCTGTAAACAGTAGCTTCCGAATACAACTGACAATAGCACAGACCCTAGCCGTAATGCAGCAAAGGTCAACTTGACTTCTTTTGAGTGGAGATGAAAGGAAGGTGAAGTGCTTGTAGGATCCAATAGTTAAGGCTTTAAATGCATTTTGAGTCCCAAGAGAAGCACATGGAATTGATAATCAAAGAAAGTAAAATTGGATTGGTCAGAGAAAGTTTGTGAACCCCAAGTTTTTACAGGTCGAGGACTTTTCTTGTATCTAATCCAGGAGTAAACAAGGAGTGATAAAAAGAGTATCCTAGATTTGGTTATAGTAGTCAAGTTTTTGATGTTATACTGGCTTTATAAAAAATAAGGAGCCAAGAGTTGTTTAGGGTGTAAAAGGAACTATTTGAAGAATGAAAAGTCTACAACTAACATTTTACTTTTGTGTAGTAAGTTTAAATCTCTCTAAAACCCAGGATTATGGTATATGTTTTGCAGGCTATAGGGTTGTAAAATTGAACTTTACCCCATCTGTATATTAGCTCCATAATGGCTTTCAAGTTTTCATACCAATGCATCCTGCAGATAATAAATTAATTGTCCACAATTCACAATTTCTTTCCATTAATGATTACCTCTGGTAAACTGAGTTGTGCATTTCCTTTCCGCTTTCCAACATATCTCTCCACCCCCAAAGGTTAAATGAAATGCTCCATTTTAAAATGTTTCACTTTGATCCATCTTGTGGTCTGAGTAAGGAAAGAAGTAGTCAATAGACTCAAAAGATAAATTTTTTTGGAATACAGTATTTGGTCAGTGGCTTGGACAATTAGCCCATCATGTCAAATGTTTTTGATAATTCTATATAAAGCAAGAATATCAAGGCATATAATTAATTTACCTTGAGAAGAAAACACCAATGTACTCCTGCTTTCAGGTTTTTTAGTTTTCTGGGCACCTTCAGTTCAACTTTACTATTTAATGAAAAATACAGCTAAATATGAAACATTTGCTTCTTTACAAAATGAATAAGCAATTTTGTCATTGAGAATAGGGCAATTTGGAGATTAAATATGTTGGCAAGTTGAGGAAATTGTGACAGGATAAATCAGGATACCTTTGAAATGGAAGGTACACTCAGTGGTGGTGTGTGATTGTTTATTCAAGCAATGCTTTGAAACTGATCCTGTAAGCTTTCTGGTTTCTTCAGGTCTGTATCTAGGAAGTCTTCTGGCACATCATCTGCACTTTTGATATTTTCCTGTATTGTCTGCTGTTGATCAACCACTGGAGGTTGTTTTCTCCGACAGAACCCTTTTTTAGATGGCCGAACTAATGCTAGAAAAAATGCACCTAAACTCAGACCAATTCCACAAAAGAAGAACACAGATCCATAATTCTGACCCGTAATATCCACAAGCCAACCTGAAAGCAAAAAAAAAGTCAACTTAATCTTTTACACTTAGTATTTTTTCAGTAGTCTCAAGATAATTTAAAAAGTGGTAACCTAAACATTGTCACATTAAATTCAATTTATATAAAATGGAGCAGAAGTATAAATGAAATGAAACCGTGATCAGCTGAAGCATTCATGGGTTTACTTCAAAATTAGTACATTGGAGATAGAAGCACATTAAATTTTCACTTTGCTAATACTATCAGTACTCCATTTCATGGAATTCATAAACTCCTCAAAATGTCACTTAAAAGAAGCCTTTGGGTTCTAATGGTTGGTAAGTTGGAAATTAAAAGCTCAGTTTTCACTAAATTTTACTTGTGCTGTTGAACTTTCTTCCCAGGAAACCTGCCTAATTGGCATTCAAATACTTTCTTTAAAGGACCAGTAGGATTGTTACAAGTCAACAGCATGATTGAACATTTCTCGGCTCTGTGGAAGGGTCACTTGACCCAAAACATTAACTCTGATTTCTCTCCACAGATGTTGCCAGACCTGCTGAGCTTTTCCAGCAATTTCTGTTTTTGTTTCTGAACATTTCTTATCCGGATCATTGGATTGCCTGGAAAGCTTTCAGGCTTTGACTTGTAATGACTGCATATATTTGTAATTGGAGTAAAGGTTTTACACAGCTTGTAAGAATTTGATTCTGGTAGATTAATGACTGAACTATGCTATACAGTTTGCAGAATGTTTACTGTAACATTGCATATCGAATATTTTTACACTTCAATCATTTAGATGGTTTTCACTAATTATCCAACTGAGGAAGTGAAACAAGGGAGTACCATGATCAAAGATGTTTGCAAGTAACATTGAGTTGTGTGATGGGGATGAAGAACATTAGAATATCTCAAGAATAGGGGCAGACAGGATGTGTAAATTAGTAGACAACTAAACCAATAGCAATAGTCTACAGGATTCACTGTGGTGGGTGGGAAGAAAGAAGAGAGAAAAAAAAGTGTGGTGAGGCCATTGGTGGAGATGCCAAGGGGAAGAAGAGGTATGCCTAAGACCAGTTGTAAGATGTGATGAGGAGAAGCAACAGGACTGGAAGAGGAAAAAGTATCTGATAGGATCAATGAGCACTGTGGTGATATTACACACAGTGGGAGAAACCGGAAAAAAAGTTTTCTAGTGATATTTCAAATATTTTTAAAATAAGATGTACAACATTAATTTGATGATAAACTGTAAACTTAGCCACCTGGCCAAAGTAGCCTTATTTTGGGATTTTCTGGCAGCATATGTTCACATAGCATATATTCTAAATTCAAGTATTCTGTCTTTTTTGATCAGTTATTTAAGGGGAAGTGCACAGCTTCTTCCTGAAGATATACTGTGATGGAGGAAATACCTGCTGAGATTCTAGACAGTTACTTTTGAATTAGATTAAATGTATATTCCAGTCTGTCTTATTTCACTCTCACTGTGGTTTATACACTGGTGTATGGAAATTTGGGCATGACGCAGTAGTGATGAAATCAAAAGCAATACCTCCAATAGGTGGCCCAGCTAGTCCCGAAAAGCTCTGAATAAAAATGTAGATTCCAACAGCAGATGGCATCTTCTCAACTCCCACGACATCATCTTCTGCTAACATTGGAATGTGAGTACTAGCCACAGTGCCAAACATGAATCCATACAGCATGCTGCATGTAACAAGGCTCCAGAAGCATCTCGCAAAAGGAAAGCATAGCAACACAATACTCAGTAGGCTTACACAGATCAGTTCAATGTATATCTTCCGTATGGGCTGCTTATTTAGTACACAGCCAGCTGAGAACCTACCAAATACCTCTGTAATTGCCATAGCAGACAACATATAAGCTGCCCAGTCATCAATACCCAGGCTAATGCTAAGGGGAATCACATAGAGGTGAGGTGCAAAGAATCCCAAACTGGCAAATAGACCAAAAAGTGCGTAAAATATGAAGCTTTTGTTTTTTAGAATTAAAAAGTCAAGCAACTTTGGTTGATTCTCTGATTTTAGCTTCCTATCTGGAAGCATTTGAAGATTTTCTTTGAGAGCATCATTTGTTTTACACTTGTTACTATGTTCCAAGTTATCACATGAGGTAGATAAAGATTCCACTCCCGAATCCACAGATTCTATAGAGATGCACGTTTCCTCATTCTCCAACATGTACTTCGTCTCCATGGCCACATCCACTGTTTTTTTCTCAGTTTTCCTGATAACAATTGGCCGAAGTAGTGCTCCACACACAACAATGTTTAGTTGCAGTGCACCTATGATGAGGAGACAATTTTTCCATCCAAGATGGTTCTTCAGTAATGTAAAAGCTAGACAGAGGAAAAGACAACTTCATTATTCGACTCAGAGATAGTAGAACTGCCGATGCTGGAATCAGAGATAACACAGTGTGGAGCAGGAAGAATGTCAACGTTAACGTCAGCTTTCCTGCTGCTCTGATGCTGCCTGGCCTGCTGTGTTCCTCTAGCTCCATACTGTGTTATCTTCATTATTCAACTACCTTCTTATTCAAAGCAGACAACCATTCAGTAATATCATGACTGATCTTTACCTTAACATTACTTACACAAATTGTTTCCATATCCCCAAATATCCTCACATTAAAAGTCCATCATTCTTTCAATTGTATTACAGACAAATGATTTTGGACAGTATTCCAGATTTCTGGTAAAAAAAAATGTATTTAAATACAGCCTTTAACAGTCCTACACCATGATATTTTACCATTATGGGAGACAATACTTGACAGCACGCCACTTATGGATATTTTAGGATGTGTGACCAAAGATTTATTCAGAGGTAGTTTTGAGGAGATGTCTGCAGGGAATTATATCCTAGATACACAACCACCAAGGGAACAGTTTGTGTAGCATTATAGGGCTGCTGAAAATCCCAGAGTTATGGTGGTTCAAAGTCCTGAAAGGTTCCAAACACAAAGGTTCGGGTTTTGAAACAATACTGGATAGGAAAGTGACATGGGAGATGTATGAATGAGACTTGGAGAGTTGGGAAATTGAAAAGAGAACTTTGGCTAAGCTGACATTTACAGATGATGGCCACAAGCCATTATATTTTACAAGATCAAATCTAAAGCATCTGCTTTAACTCTGGCTTTATTGATGTTTCAAGTGGGAAATTTGCTAGCTTTATTGTTTAGCATTTAGTATTGACCCCTGTTTAGCGTCACAGGAGACCAATAGGTATCAGTAGATAATTCAGTTACAGGCGACTGTAAATCTAATCCAATTGTGAATCCACACAAAAAGGTTTGAAATGTAGATTGATAAGTTACTTGTCAGTGTGTACAAGTGTTGGTGGTAGTACCAATAATAATGTATGAGTATATTTGATCTTTAAGTCATCCAAATGCGGTAAAGTACAATCTTTGTAGCAAACTTGCATTGTGGTCATTAGCCAACAATTCTATGAATAATCGGCCTCAATTTAAGAATTATAATGTTAGTTCAGATACTTACCGTGCGCAAAAGTGAAGACTGCAAAACATTCTCCTGTGGATGCTACAGCCATAACAAGAGAACGATATTTATCAAAGTACTGGGAGAGGATTGTGACTGTGGGAAGGAAGCTGAGGCAGAAACCTACTCCTGTTTTAGAAAAAAAATAAACTAATCAATGAACTAACAATGTCAGTATTTAACTAAGCGTGCAGTTAAACTTACTTCTGTAAAGTATATATTTAGTACTTTTGAGAAATACAGCAAACTTTTTATTATCCAGCACCCACAGGACCAAGAGTGTGCCAATTGATAAAATATCTGGAGAATCAAGAAGTCCACATAGTGTGCGTTTTTACATTAAGTAATAGAAATGTAATTCGGGGGTATACACATTGGTGTTATACTTTGTTACAGCCATTTGATTGAACAAGTATATTTACATTTGAGGTAAATTTTAAAAACTACAATAGTGGCCTCCTCTACATCGGTGAGACCAAGTGGAAGCTCTGAGACCATTTTGTAGAGCATCTGCGCTCTGTTCGTGACAAACAACCACACCTTCCAGTCACAAACCATTTTAACTCCCCCTCCCACTCCCTGGGTGACATGTCCATCCTGGGCCGCCTCCAGTGTCACAATGACGCCACCCACAAACTGGAGCAGCAGCACCTCATATTCCACCTCGGAAGCCTACAGCCCGATGGCCTAAATGTGGATTTTACCGGTTTCAAAATCTCCCCCCTACCCCCAGCCTCATCCCATGACCAACCCTCCCTTTCATCCACGCCTCCTTGACCTGACACAACCTGTCAATCTGCTCTCCCACCTATCTGTTCCTCCAAGCCCTACACCCTACCTATCTCCATCCCACCTACCTTTCCAGCACCACCCCTCCTCTTTCTATTTATTTCCGAGCTCCCTTCCCCTCCCCATTTCTGAAGAAGGGTCCCGACCTGAAACGTCAACTTTTCTGCTCCTCTGATGCTGCCTGGCCTGCTGTGTTCCTCCAGCTCCACACTATTATCTATATAATAGCGAACGTTGTGGTATTTGAAGTGCATCCTTTTTGTTGGTTTATCAAAAGTGACGGTTCATAAGGTCTGGTTAAAAAAGTTTGCTGTATTCTATTCGAGTTTTTAAACCATTATTAGTGCTGCTAACATTTAAAGAAAAATCTGAACACCCAGTCTTTAGCCAACAGAAATATGCCACAATATTTCACATTAAAAAGAATTGATTGTTTTTGAGAATTAAACAGGAACCACTAACTTTATAATGTAGTTCATGTTATACGCTCTTACTCCTTATTTTCCTGAGGAATGTTACGATCTTACTTCTGTAGGGACTGCCTGAAAGTATGCCACAGTCTACCAGAATTCACTAATTCTTTGAGTGTTTCGTGTTCTAAAAGGAAGATCTAACACACTGTACTTTGGATGACTCTCTCTTTTGTTCTGGTTACTTTCTCAATTCAAATTTAAATTAAGCCCCACCTACATTTCACCAAGTTTTTCAGCTAAGACAGTAAGTTGACTCTTTGCACGGACCTCTTTGGGGCATTGAGTACAAGAATGAGGAAGTGATGTTGCAGCTTTAAAGAAGTTTGGTTAGGCAGCACTTAACAGTATTACATTCGATTCTGGTCACCACACTATAGAAAGTTGTGGAGGCTTTGGAAAAGGTGCAGAAGAAGTTTACCAGGATGCTACCTGGATTAGAGGGTATGGGCTATAAGGTGAGGCTGGACAAATTAGGATTGTTTTCTCTGGCGCGGCGGAGACCTGATAATTTTATAAACTTCTACAAGCTGCAGAGAGGGTTTACAGTTAGAATCTTTTTCCCCCAGAGTTGAAATATCTAATACTAGAGGGCATGCATTTAAGATAAGAGGGACAAAGTTCATAGGAGATGTAAAAGGCAATTTTATTTACATATAGTGTTAGGTGCCTAGAATGCGCTGCCAGGGATGGTGGTGGAGGCAGATATGATAGGGGCGTTTAAGGTACTTTTAGATAAGCACATTAATAAGCAAAGAATGGAGGGATATGGACCATGGGCAGGCAAGCAGGGCAGGGATTAGTTTAACTTGGCATCATGTTTGGCACAACATCTTGGTTGGTTCCTGTGCTGTACTATTCTATGTTCTATGACTCAGTGGTCAGAAGGTACCCCACAAAGAAAGAAATCTTTGTGCTGTAATTGGAGATAAGTGGTGACAGAGAATACAATGACAACAAAGTTTATAATATAGGTAAAATCATTAATGTCACAACCATACACTGACAGCTACTGATCTAGTAGAGACTAAAAATTGATGGAAAATCAGAGAACGAAGAGCAACTTTCATAGAAAGTATTGAGAGTAGGGCAGTGGATGGTAATAATGAACAATGGTGGACATAAATGCTAATGTGTTGATTCGGCTGCAGTTGCACTTAGAGAAAATCCGAGTGCCGAAATCATGAAATCATCTTCCCAGTAATTCATTGTAATACAAGCCAAATGAAAGTTGTTTTATTTTATTGTTATAAATAATGAGAAGCAGTCGTTTGTCAACCAGTCACGCTGACTTATTTCTTGGCAAGTTCTAAAATTCAGAATTTGCTAGTCTAAAAATGCTAATGGTGGATTAATGATGACCAATATTTATCAAACCAGAGTAGGAATACAGTACTATGGTATTCTAGTGCCCTTTGCTACAATGTGTTTCTAAACTTTTGTGTTATTCCCCCCCCCACCCCCACCCACCACATAGCCAAAATCAGGAATTTTGGGAAAGGAACAGGGATGAGATAATAGGTGGGAGAAACATGAAGATTAGCAACTCCTCTCCTGGTAGAGTAGAAGTTGTTCAGCTCCTACCAGCTGGTTTCAGGTTGGGGTTGGCATTTGTATATTAGCTACCAATCTTCTTGATCAGTAAAGGATGTATTTATGTAGGAAACAAAGTAGTATATATGAAAGTAAAATTAAAACAACCAGAGTTAAATGCATATACATGATCGTATTGACTTAGGTAGCATTTTCAATGCCTTTCTAGAAGAAAAAAGATTGGGCAACATTACAGTCAATTTAGATATGGTAATAACAGAAAATTTATAAATTTGAATATAAAGTGCTGCAAGGCTTTGTCTGCTGCAGCCTTCTGTCTAATCCATACGGTCATATCAATTACCTGAGACTACTCCAATGGCAATGTACATTTCTACAATTGAATGTGCAAACGATGCTGCCATCATTCCCATACTAACGAGCAGTCCACCCAGCATTACTACTGGGCGGCAACCAAAGTGGTTACTTAGTATAGTGGAAAGTGGTGCTGTAAAGAAAAATAAAACAATGTAAGCACAAATATATTTAGAACTGCTTAATTGCAGTTTGGATAATTAATAGATAGTCCAAACTCCCAATGTTTCCATTATTATATAAAATGTAAATGTGGCTTTAGATTATATGTCTGTTTGCATAAACTGATCAATGCTGATGTTTACGTTGAATGTTCCTGTCAAGTTATTTGTATGGACCCTTCCTATACTTTGGTTTTCTGTGTAACAGCGGTTTGTTTGCTATTGTAATACAAGCACCTTTCCTGCACAATACTTTTGCAAGTGCTCTGCTGCAAGTAAGAAAGACCTAACCAAAAATGAAAAGTACAAGCCATTAGAAAGGGAAAAAGCCACAGGAATAAAATGCAAGAGAATTCAACAGCTCACAGTCACAAATTTCAAAGGGAATAGAACAAGTAAAAAATGAAAATGGGTGTTTGAGAAACTCTAGATGCCATACAGGAAGAAAAGAGGAGACGTAATGGAGAAGTGCTCTCCGTGGAAGTGTTGTCACTAGGATTTCAATAAAGTACAATTATAGTTTGTTGCACAGACTGGAAGAAAAAAGAAACAGCAAGATAAAGAGTTGACATCTTTTGTATTACCAATTTGGGTTATATTTGGAATAAGCACAGCAATTTGAGCTGAATTAAGTATTACATGAGAAGTGTACTAGTATAATAAAAGCAAGTTGCTTTAAGTACAATTAGTATAATCATTTATGGTCATAAATAGGCCTAGTGATAACACCAGTACCGTTTGGCAAGGTTCAATAAATGGTCCAATTGGTAGAAAATCTTGAGGCAACAATTATGTAAAAGCAACAGTGCATGACAAAAGATGATGTCTGCAGTGGAAAAGGATGGAGACAAAGTCGCAGATACATAGATAAAAACAATATTTCAAGAAGAGTAGAAAAATTATTGTTCCATATAGCTGGATTATTTTACATAGCAATCCCTGTTGCAGTTCATACAAACTGCATGTCTAGCAGTTTTCTTTTTAAATGTGAAGGCAAGAGAACACTACTGATTTTACCAGAAGATTTACAATTTTAAATTTTTGGAAGAAACATGCCCATGTCAATTCGCAGCTACAGTGCAAGAATGGGTGCTTTTCTTGGGTAAAAAGATCAGAAGAGACAATGCCACAATCTTGTGACAGAAACAGACTGACTGACACTGACCTACATCTCCATCCTAATATCAACTGTGACTTCAAAGTATCTTGATGTATTACCATAAAATTTATAACTATGTATAAAAAAGGACCTTCCTATAAAAAAGTAATTGAATGAAATATTTGGGACATATTTAGCACAGACATAAAACTGTTTAATTGCTGAATTGCCTGTATTCAATAAAAAGGTTTTGGTTAATATTCCCTAAACCACCATTCAGACCCATTTCAAGAAAGTTGTGTTCATAGTCAGCCTTGGTGACTGACTTGTAGGCATATCTGTGGAACAGAACTTGTTGCATTCACTGAACCCAGGTCACTTTCAGTTGCCACAACTGTAACACTGATGGCATTTAAAGATTGATAATTTTGATTACTAAAAGGTTTTCCAATGAGATTAAAGCTAGGACTGAGGAGACCTTGAATCATTTCTTTTTTACATGACAATGTTATAAGAGTAACGTGCAATATTGAAGTGGTGAAATGCAGGTTCTGTCCACCCACTTGGCTGGTGTTGATTTCGTGCCATTTTGAGAAGTGGCCAAGAGCTTCCCCACATGGTTGGAATACACAATGAAATACCATGCTGTTACTGGTAAAGATTAAAGGCTCGTAATTTTGCATAGTACAGTTGTTTGAGATTGTACAACAAAGCAATTTTCTTTTTATTAGTAGACCGTACTATCAAATTTGTTCTACTTTTGCTTCATATGTTTAAGTGACATTTATCAAAATGTACACCAAACAGTACAGCTGTAAGGATTCAACATGTAATCAGTTAGGCAAGTCTCAAATTATTTGAGAGTTCCTGTAACATAAAATACTTGATGATAGATTTGGCAATCTCAAAATTAAATTTGTACTTTTACAGCGAAAGTGCTCCTTCAAGCCTGGAGTGAAAGTAAATTATGAGCCAAAGAAGATTTCCAGGCTATCTCTTGGCCTGCAAGTCTCAATTCTTGGACATTTAGGCATGTCTGGTTTTGAGAGCAAGAGACTCACAGAGTAACCCCTGTGACTAATGGCCAGCCCCATTATGTGATGAAACCAACTCAAAATTAAAGATCAGGCCATTTCCAGCAGTGTCTCCAAGGTAGACATGGCAGCAACAACTGACTGTGGTCAGAACCTCCTTCAACCTTGTTGATTGTGGCCCTAATGTGTGATCTCTTAAGGACACTGACTATACAACAAACCAGTTATGCAGTTGTGTTTTCAAGCATGCAAGCCCTTTTGCTTATGTGGCTAAATCCTAGTTTCCAAGCGAAAGTGGCCCTTCTCAATCACTGGCATTACTTGCCTTACTGCTTCCCCAACTAAGATTTTTTTTTAAGAAAGTTCTGCAGTCTTGTGTAAGATCTAGATATATAAACTTGCACTGTGTAATGAATGTACACATTGCTGCATTGCACTGAACTACACATATTTAATAATCAACCAGTAAACTGAAAGTTTAAATACTTACTGTTTCTGATTAACCTAAAAATATTAAATTTGCACATACTGCACATCAATTTTTTCCATTACAAATTCCTAATAAGGACTTTCCTCCCTGGTCTAAATATGAAAATGCACCCTCTCTATCAATGTCAAGTTTCACCCAAATGTTCTAAGAATTGCCCACTGTTGTAAATAAGACCAAAGGAAACACTATACAATTCTTATTCGAGTATTATTCGAAGATTTCCAGCTGACATGCACTTTAGATCCAGCAAGTTCAACAAGCTACAACTTTTAAATGTGACTTCTATTGATGGTTGTAAAAGAATGCATTTAAAGAAACGAAACAAAAATTCCAGTGGATGTCTCAATGAAGATAAATACTTCTAAAATGCTCAAAATGCCAATAAATCCCCAGAAAATGGCTATATTCCACTATGCCTGAAAATATAGCTATAATTTGAGGAGGATTGCTGAGTGACTACAATTGCAGGAAGATCACATAACAAAGGGACTTATTTAAGTAGCATACTTCATTTGTGACTTGAGCGTGTGCATGTGTGTTTCTGGGCACAAATACAGAACAAAGTCTAACCAACTAAATCCACTTTTATCAATTAAATCTCTCTTTCTAAATTAGATCCCATCCAGCCAAGCTTTTGCAGTTTCTTCAAAATAAAACCAAGAGCTATGGATGCTGGAAATCTTAAACAAAAACAATATGCTGGAGAAACTCAGTGGGTCTGGCACCATCTGTGGAGAGTAAAGCGGAGTTAATGCTTCAGTCCAGTGATCCTTCATCAGAACTAGCTCTGTCAGACCTACTGAGTTTCTCCAACAATTTCTTTTTTTTTTGCAGTTTTTTTTGTTTGGTGTCTCCCATTCTTCAGTGAATACCATGAGCAAAATCTTTTGCTCTGATTACTTCCTTACCTCTCCCTCCTAGATTGCTGCTTGTTTTGCTATCTAAATGCGGGCAAATCGTATCAAATTAAGTATTAAAAAACAAGACAATAGATTCCTAAAATTAGTTTTTCTATGCTGTAGTCCAGGTATCTCTAACCCTTTAACTTTGCTTCACCTCAAGACCAAACTTGGCCCTTAATTCCCTCACAAGCAATCAACTTAACATTAGTTCAATGTTAACAAATACATTTTGAACCCCACTAATAATCTCACTTGGTTTTATTAGGAAGGATGACGAATTTGTTATTTACTCATATTTCAAGAGAGTAAAGTATATAAGTAGATTGGGTTAACATCAAAATCCTTAAATGGATTTGCAACAGCCTGGGCATCTATCATTTAATATTCAAATTACAAAAACATAGAATGCCTACAGTGTGGAAACAGGCCATTCAGCCAACAAGTGCATGCCAACCCTCAGAGCATCCCACCCAGACCCATTCCCCTATAACCCATCTAATCTACATATCCTGAACACTATGGGACAATTTAGCATAGCCAATCCACCTAGCCTGCTCATCTTTGGATTGTGGGAGAAAACCAGAGCATCCGGAGGGGACCCATGCAGACACAGGGAGAACATTAAACTCCACACAGACAGACAGTCACCCAAGGGTGGAATTGAACCCGGGTTCCTGATGCTGTGAGGGAGCAGTGCTGACCACTGAGCCACTGTGCCACCCTATAATAGTAATTCCTCTACACTGCCTCTAGTACTAGGTTTATATAAAAAAATAAAAACTGTACACATACCTCAGTGTTTTTGGACAACTCCCTATTTGTATTGAACTATTTTGGCTATGTGGTGCTGTAGGCTTTGTTTATTGCTTGTGTGCATTAGTTAGGCATGATGAACATTTAGATTAAGAAAATTCCTAGGTTTTTTCTAGATTCATCCTTTCTTCTATTGCACTATTCCAGTAAGGAGTAAATCTCAGTTCAGTAACTAATGCACGCAGTCAGTGAGATCTTTTGTTCCTGTCAATGCTGATGTTCAGACTCAGCTATTCAAACGTCTGGAAAGGTTTATTCCGCAACATATGGATTTAGATCAAGCAGTACCAAGGTTGTGAAATAATTCCAAATGTTGTTAGGTCTTTAAACTTTCATTGCCTGAAGGAGAGCCTGTGAGCATGTAAACTTCAAAGCAGCCCCTCACTGCAACCCTCCCTCCTCCACCAAATGGTCAAGAAGAGTAGAGTGGAAATAATAAATATGGATGAAAAGGCAACAGAAGCTAGTAATTATTCAGATAGTGCTGGGCAGTGGACCATATCTGGCTGGTTAGTAGTGGCAGATTAAGAGAGACGACAGGGTGAGAGAATGAAGGGTAAAAGAAGTATAGATTCCTTTGTTGGAGAGGAAAGGCTTGTATTTTTTATTACTTATTTTTAAGCAGCAGAGGGTAAGTATCCAGTGCTGCTAATGCTGTCAATTGCTGTGACATCTGGATGTATTTTAGTTTGTGAGCCATAATGGCAATTTAAGTTTCCTTTGTTTAATTTTTGTGAAATATGAATGCTCATAAACAAAATCCAAGAATGTATGTGAATCACAACTGCTACTAATTCTAAATCATGGTTTGAAAAAAAAACTTAGTTACTAAATTCCTAAATTTCAGTATTGAAAAGATTACATCAGAGCATCTTAATATACTGCTTCCTTTATTATAATTGTCTCCAAATAGAACTGGCAGTCAAGGACTCTCAGAAAAATAGAATTGAATCACTGAGGACCAGCCGACAAATTGATAATGTTAAGGAAAAAAAATAGGAAAGTCAACTGTGTTGTGAATTGTGCTAGAAATATAACTATCTCTAGATGGTCAAATATGAAAATGGAAATATGTGCAGTAAGGCTAATGCATTCAAACTCAGTCTGTAGAACACTGCCTTCCAGTGTGCGCAGTGTTTCATGGAAAACATGATCCTCACTCAAATTTATTTTGATGGTAGATTGAACCAAAAAGGCAGGGTTTCTTCACTGAATGCATGGAGGCCATGTCTGTTCAAGGAAATTGTGTATCTTCCACGGTATTAATTTGTCACCGAATATAATTAGCACTACAGACTTCTGCTAAAGAATGGAGAGGACTGGAAAGAAATGTAAATAACGTTACAGTAGCCGATGGTGATTGCTCCACATGTCTAGGTGGGGAATGGAAGAAGGGTGAAACAAGTCAAGATCTATTTGGGACAAGGTAGGATGGTGGGGAAAGTGATGATCACAAACCATAGCAAGACAAACTTCTTACTTCGGAGTTCAGTGGTGAGCATGCACTTTTGCAACTTCTACATTCAGTAAATAACAATATTGTAAGAGGTGGATTCTGGGTTCAGACCATAATGGCAGGACTGCCTCAAAAGAAGTGTTGGAGTGGGTATCTCAACGAGGCATTAGGCCCCTTATTTGCATGTTACAAAACACCCAAATGCTGCTTCTGAGTGGGTAAAAATATCTTGGACTACCCAATACAGTGGATTTCATGCCCCCCATTTGGGAGGCCTTGGGTACCAGTGCAGCATCTGAAAAACAGATATTTGTTTAAGTTCAGCTATTCCCAGTTAGGATTGGGAGCGGAATGAATATAAGGCAGCTGCAGAAATCCAGCTTCCAAACAAAAGTTTAGACTTTTTGAAATAAATTTATTTGGAAGGCTAATATTCTTCATGAAATGATGGAAAAAGTGTAATCTTGGATGCAGCCTCAGAAAAAAGTAGCAGTAAGATACGGTAAGCAAAAATATTTTTTAACTAAGTTTTTTGCTGTTAGATTATCACTACTGTTCCAGATGCTCATCAAACATGCCAATTTGTATGTTGACTGTGTAAATGTAGTTTGTGGAATTTTAATGGTGTGCCAAATTATGCTTGGGGCTCAAGAATAAAATTGAATGTTTGCTTCTGTAGCAACATAAAGTTTCTCACTGGTACTAATTATCCAGGTGACTGTGTTAGATTTATGGTGTCTAATATCAGTTTTGAAGCAATAGTGTATATTGAATACTGCTGTTATCCATAGTCGTCTTTTGGAGACTGTGATTGATTGTAGATGGTGGAACCTTAGTTCTAATGTAGTTCTGGAAATGGTAAAATGCAGGATTGTGTTCATAATACACACAGAACAAATTCACAAGCAGAAGCGAGGGTGAGGAGACAGCGGGCTAAACAACAGGGCAGGAAGAAGGAACATTAACACATTCACTCTCTCACACACACAGGGACACCACTCCCCCGGTCCACTCACGCACAACTCCTAGCAGCCAGTTACAGAGCGGCATTGTTAGAGGTCTGGGAGCAGATTGCCTGTCCACCTTCTCTTCTATAGTAGAGTGAATGGCACAGTGGACCTAAAGAGGGGAAGGAATGAAAATAACTGAGGTGGAAAAAAATATGAGAAAAAAAACATTAGTTGATTTATCATCAAGTTTGAGTACAGAATGTCATATACATTTGTTTTAAACCAATCTGCATAGGAGTGGACAGATTACAACGTATCAAATGTGTAGCAACAGCTATGGACATTGGCACATAGGTGGAGTTAAGATACACAGCCATGACAAAATATAATGTTGAAGCAAGAAGGAGAGGATAAATGGCCTGCTCCTATTCCAATGTTTTTACAATTGGGTGAGTAAGCACTTGGTTATGTTAAAACAAAGTACATTAATGGGGAGAAGCCTTGTGGCTTCATGCTCACCACCACACACCACATCCAAACTCAGTGTGGAGTCAGAATTTAAAATTAAAATTGTGATGAAACAAAGTTAACATTCATTCACATATAGCTTATCCAAAAACACAAAGAATTTTCCACTTGCAAAGTAATAGGCATGTTCTTCACTATATAACATTTTGTTTTCTAAACTCCCTATCCCCACAACCCTATCCAAGGTCAAAGACTACAGCCCCAAAAAAATGACATTTAAAAATGTTTGACCCTAAAGCAATGAAAATTAAAAAAAAAACAAAGGTATTTAATCAGGTAGAGAGATTACAATTGCCCTAAACTCTACAATGAATCTCAGGTGGAACAATACACAGACATAGCATTTCTAGAGCAAAGAAGCAGTAAATTAAAAATCAAAACGCTAATAGGTCTCGATACTTGTTGATTGATTTTGATTTTGTGATATTGCACAGCACAAGTCCAAGTTTTCTGCCTACTTATCCCTTCTAATGTGAAAATCTTATAGATCAATCACAATACTAGCTCATCTTGTAATAATAAGCAAAGAAAGACAATTAAAAAGCAATTGTCTTTTATTTCTTTGCTCCTAAAATCAATGTATCTTTCTTAACCTATCTCTACTGGCCTTGGAGAAGAGCACAAACTGCAGCATTTTACCGTTTTAAAATTGGCAATATCCAAAGCTCTGAATGCCCTTAATTTGAACGATCAGCAATTTGATAGCTCCTTTCCAAGTAAGCCAAATTCGAATAGCAACCTCAACTGATATTTGCCAGTTTTGGCTAATGCATTGTTAAGGTGGTGGTGAATTAGTGGGGGGTGGCGGTGTGGGGTGTGTGTGGGAGTGGGGTGGGGAGAACAGGATGTGGAAGACAGACGGAAGGGAAACACGTGCAGGGAGTGGTCTTTCCAGCATCACCAGAGTTAGTTGGTGTCCTGACATGCCACCCAGATTCATCATAGCAAAAGTCGAGATTCTTCAGCCTAAATTTCCTCCTAAACTCTCCAAGGATCTAAACAAAATACACAAAACTAAATCTACAAACATCCTTCAATTCTGTTCAACATGATCCATTTTTAAAACAAAGACATTGTTTCTTTCTCCCTGTCTCTCGCATTCCCAATAATTTGAAACAACTTTTCATAGAGGTACATGGATTGTGAAAATCCTGTATAATCAAGTTGTTCCAAACATTTGCAAACTCTACCCCCTCAATCACTGCACAATAAAAAAAACTGCATCATCTCCATGCAATACGTTTGTGTCCTGATTGCTGCACTGTCCATCGATTAATAAAATTAAGGATTAGAACTTACAAAAAACTCAACCCTGACTTCCATTTTATGATTTCAGCTGTCAGAATTACTGCAATGAATTTTATACTGTTCTTGATTTTTCCTAGTTTGCATGTGGTTCATTAGGTACTGTACTGGTACACAGAAGTGCTGTTCAGTCTTCTCTTTGTCTGGTAGTGTTGACGTTTGTTAACGTTTCACTTTAAACTGGATTCAGCAGATTCTTTCGTGACCTAAATTCTTGAGCCGAAGTGGAGTAAGAGAATGTTTAGCAGGCACTAGCTGAAACCTGTTTTGCTGTGGGAAAAAGATTTAAAAAGAAAAGAAAAACACAAAAATCTTATGTTTATAAATAATCTTGGCAAAGTAATGTTTAATATTTTTAATATCATTGGACAGAATTTGATATTTTCAAATAACATTCAATTATGACACATTTTAGCCAAGTTAACCACTGCAGCCAACTATTCTGGGAGATAACAAGCATCCCTAACCATGTAACAGCTTTGATAATATTTTCCTGTACCAGATAAATTCAAGCTGCATTTCCCCACAATCTTTTCCACTGGAATCAACAATGTATATCAAAATCTGGTATATCTTATCCGGCTTTGACTCAGAACTCAGCAATCAACTTTTTTTTCCTTTGTAATTCTTGGCAGTACATTGCATAATATTTTGGGCAGTACAAGGGTGAGGATTAAAAAGTACAGAGCCATATTTTGTGGAGAAAGTAAATTATGCATATGGTTTTCAGCATCATATCTGCTTGGTATTACTATCTCAAATTTAACTTGGGATGACATGATAAGAGTCAAAAGTTTTGTTTTGAGGAGGTTGAAAAATGTACAATGTTGAAAACGAAAAACATCAAGTAGCTCAAATTAGGTAATAATATTGCATGCATGTATGTTAAAGTCTTTTCTTTCTTCTTTAGTTCTTTCTAAATCAGTTACTTTGAATATTTCATTTCCTACTTGAGTGCTGTGAAAAAATACATGTAGGAAAATATTGAGATGCATCATTGTGGTATATATTTTTACTTCTCTTTTGTACCAAATGTAAGGGATCAAAATATAATTTATGTGGCATTCAAAATTAAATCTACAGGACTATTTCCTTGGTTTGATGGCCAGTAGGACTTTAACTTGCTAACTTGTACTTTAAACAAATCTCTTTTAAGAAAAATAAACTTAAACATAATTTTGCAAATAAAGAGATGGTGGAGTAATGAGAAACTGCAACGGGTCACAAGAAATCGAAAAAGTGGAGGAGAAAGGAAAGGAAACAGTTGTGGATGCAGAAACTGAAGAGTTGTTTGTTGTTTTGTTTTCCTATCTGGTAATGTTTTAAGACCAAAAGTAACAGGCCTTGGCTAGCACTGTAATTTTTCCAACAGGATTTTGAATTGCTTTTTTGTAGTTTTGTCTCCAGTGCTGTAAACTCACCAATTTAATGCAATAAGGACTAACCGGCAAACAAACACATTGCTCCAAAACAACTCAACTCAAGTTGGACCAGTCTGCAGGAGACTATTATTGCCCAAGTTTTTTTCTCCATCCTATTGAGAAAGCATATGGCTTCAGACTTTAAAATTCAAACTTGTAACTTTGTTAGTGGATCTTCGGGCCTTGCTCTTTGTTCCACATATTTTCATGGTATATGAGTACACAACATCAAATAGATTGTGTTCAATAAATCTACAAAATAATTAACACCTTCAAATCTAAAAAAGTGAACCTGGTGGTTGTAGCAAAGATTAGCTAGTATCAGAGACTAATGGAACAGACCAAAAATGTTCCTGTTACATACAAAACAAAAGACAACTTAGTTTGAATGTTTGCATATAAATTGCAGTCCTTCAGGACAATACTGTGTGCGAGCACATTACAAGCAGATTAGATGACATTTTGCATCAGTGCTCAAGTTTTTAATTCTATTACAAAATTGAGATGTGGCTGCAAATTTCTAACATTACATAGGATATACACTAAAGGAACAGACCACTTGGGTCAGCCAGTCAATTAACTCTACTTGAGCTTCCTCCTATCCTTCCCTCATCTAACTCTCAGCATAATCTCTCGTTGTCCTCTTCCTCACATTTATCTAGCTTCCCCTTAAATGCAACTAAACTAATTGTCCCAACTACTGTCATTCAGAGTCCAAATTCTCACTACTCTCCAGGTAAAGAGGTTTCTTTGAAATACAAATCTGATTTTTGACAACTATCTTATTTTGATCTCTGGTCTACACCACCATCATGTGGAAGCACTCTGCCAACTCAAATTGTGAAAGTTTTGGTAAAGACCTCCATTAGGTCCCGTCAGCTTCTCAACTCAAAAGGAAAAAGAGACCCAGCCTGTTCATCTTTCCTTGATTGTTATAGGTCTCTTAGTTGTGTTTTCTTCTGGATTATAAGAGTTCAAATCAAGGATATATTGAAGATGAACCATTAGAGTGCTATTATTGGAGACAGTGTACTACCGCAAAGGTACCCCAATAACATCCACCATTTTATGGGGAAAGTGGTGGTACGGGGAAGGGCACTTTTATTTCTTTGTTGTAATAAGATCACCACCTGTACAGTACATGGTGATTCCGTTGGATTGGTATCTACTTTAGATGTATCCCAACAGTAGATTTACAATGAGACCAGAACAGTGTAAACTATTGAGTGCTCTGGAAACGAACACATCCAAAATTTGTGTTGAGCAATGAAAGTTATTACAGTTTTTGGCCCATGAAAATCAATATTATGTTGCCCTACATGCTCTGCAGCCAAATGGCAAGCAAGTAACAAATTGTTGCAATTAAGTGTTGCAGCAGCTTCTCTTACTAAAGTTTACTTTATCATTAAGCATAGCCATCATTGAATTGTAATAAGAATTTGACTCTGATTCCTTTCTTTATGATGGTACAAGACGTCACTTTCTATTAGGATGGAACAAAAGGAATTTGTAGAGAAAGAGGAACACACGGGCAAGGTAAGCAAACTCATTTCTCTAGAAATATTTGTGCTGATGCTACCATTGCAGTACTTTGAGGAAATAAAAAGGACTTTTTAAAAAGGAAACATTTAACATTTACTGCCCCACTACTTCTCCCTTTTCCCCACTAACCCAAAATTTCTTCAGAATTTCTCATTCTACTTCTGATCTTAGACCCTAGATTTCCTCATGTCCTCTGAGCTGATGTGGTTCATAAGACTGTACACCTGCACTCAGAGCCAGCAATTTGCCACTCCACCGAACTTCCTCTTTTGGTCCTCAGATACTATTTCACACTTCAAAACATCCCCTCCTCCCCCACCTGCCACTTCAAAAAAACATGCTCTCAATATTTTGTATTTGCAAACTCTCAGTTTCTACTTAAAGATGGCACTTTCAAAATTGTCTTAAGTGCACTGTTTGAATCTCTCCAAATCAATTTTCCTTCCATGCTATAACATTGAAGCAGCCTTACAAAAAAGTCACAAATGTACCTATAATGGGACTGATCACAGGGTAAAACATACTCCTTACATTCCTCAACCTCTCCCTAGTTTTATGGGATTGACTGTCTCTGCTTGGTTCCACTCTTGCCATGTGACCACAGCCACAGCATACTCAGCAAAGGTTTTCTCTTCCATCCTCACACTGTTGTTAACTTCCAAAGATCTAGGTCTCTCAAGATTCCATCACTGATCCCCTTCTGTTTCTCACCTACAAGCTGCCTTCAGTACTTCTTTTGCAGATATGTTTCAGTTTCTAAATGTAACTTGATCAAATCCAGATCTGCCTCAGACAGTCTATCGAGCCAGAGCTGTCAACCCACATTACCAAAATTCAGTCCTTGAATCCCAAATTTTCTTTAGTTAAAAAAACCAAGACTACCAAAGTCAGCAAATTAGGCCTCTGCTACATTCGTCATTACTGTCCTGTCTTCCTTACCCAACTACCACTCTTAGGGTGAACCAGACTACTCAGTCATGGAAGCCTGGTCAATCCCAAGCGGACCTTTTCACCCAATCATTCAATCACAATCTCTGTGTCAAATCACCTGTGTATAGATGGTCAGCCATTGTTGCATCACTTGCAGACTCCACTATCCCAATGCTCTTCTGTTTGGCCTGCCATTTTCTACCACCTAATCTTCAGTTCATCCAAAGCCAGCTGTCCATATCCTGTCCCACAAAGTTCCACTCACCCATATCTCAAAGCTCCTGCAGCCATGCATTTGACCACCCCCTTAATTAAAATTTCTGTTTCTCTAACTCTGAACACCCCTTTCCTTTGCTACACAACTTACGGACAAATCTTCAGCTATGGGGGCCCAGTTGTGCAGGCTTTAGAATCTCCTTTAGAATTTCTTTTAAAAGGCCCTTTCCAAAACCCTTGCTGTCCAATTATGTGAAAAATGCTTGAACATTTTGTTTAAAAGGCCTGTTGCAGTAATGGCTGATCTCAATTTGATGGAGTTGTCAAACTTGGATTGGGTTTTGGCATTCAGCTGACCTATTTAAAATAAAAAGGTATTTAATATCTCCATTGAATCAACGAGAGAAAGTTATGGGGGGAGAGAGAGAGAAAAAGAATGAAGCGGGAATTTGTGCTAATACACTAATTAAAATGAAATGAGGAAATGAAAATGAATATTTTCAAAAGAAACAAAGATAGGAAGGTAACTGTACAGAAAACAGGAGGAATTAAATTCCTAAGTATTTTCAACTAGATACTGTTAATTTTAGAGGCAAGTGTGTCTCAAAATAGAAATAAATATGTACATTTTAAAAAAGGTAAAACATACACTGCATGTGAATTCAATTTAATTTGAAAATTGGGCAAATGGAAATTATATTAATAAGATTTTTAAGGGGTAATTTTCTTCAACTGCCCAAGCTAATGCACAAATTTCATATATCCTTCCTTAAAAAACCCTTTCTATTCATT
>NC_063354.1:16658074-16659916 GCF_021869965.1 Rhincodon typus
GACATGAGGGTGTGCAGGAGGCTCAGAGTTTTCCAGCGTAGACTTCATTTTCTGACCATAAGTGGGGTGCAATGCCAGTGCAGACTTGATATGTTCTGGAATACAGTGACAGAACTGTGCTGGGTGCTCGAGTGACCTGACTGCTGCAGATATGGGAAGCTGTCTTCTCCTCGTGGCTGTGAAAATCAATGCAGGGCTGTGTGAACCCCTTGTGACTGGCTCCTTCCAGGGACTGATGGGTGACCTGTGTGAGATCTCTCAATTGTGCAATCACAAATGGATCAGGACAAAGACCAATCTGTGCAAGATCAAACTAGTTCATTTCAGTCCCCTCGAATGAGGCTAGTGCTGCAGGCTGGACAATAGGATTCACGAACATAGCTGGGTTTCCTCTGATACAGGATGCCATTCACTGTACATATGTGGCAGTGAGAAGGCCATATTATGTCTGGGTGCATGGTAGCCTTTCAAGGATGGTGCAGACACAAGGGATGCCAGTATTTGGGCTGATACTGTACCTGCTGAGTGGCAAGGTTGTGTGATGAGTTAGAAATTGGAGATGACATGTGAGAGACGACATGGGGCACGGTAGGTAATTTAGGAGAGTTTGGAAGATATGGTGAGAGAACTCACTAGGTCTTGCAGCAACAACAATAAAAAAAAAGACAACTCAGACTGAAGAATTCAGTCAGAAGGGTAGGGGTCCATTTGATGCATTTATGGGTGATCTGTTATCACCACTACCACTTCCTGGAAGTGCTTGCGTACTACCCTGGCAGCTGTCATGACTTGAACACTCTGGAGCACTGTCATGTACCTGTTGCCTTACAAAGCTGGTTCTTGGGAGATGCTGCTACCAATTGCAACCTTGGTTTATGACATCATGCACAACTCCCTGGGTGATGCATAGCATAGCAGAGATCTGACGCTGCCCAGCCCAAAACAGGGACCATGGTGGAGCTGAATATTGGGCTGCTAAAGATGCAGTTCCGCTGCTTGACCAGTCTGTTGGGGGTTGGCCTCCAGAATAGTCCAGAGAGGGTGCTGCATCATCCTGGAGTGCTGTGCTCTGCACAACAGAACTGCCAATGAGATGATGTTCTGGACACAAAGGAGCAGTCTTATGAGTAGGTGGATGAGGACACTGTGATGGAGGAAGCTGACATCGTCCATGACAGAGCTCAGCTACAACATGTGCCACATGCCAGACAGAACCTCATTGACACCCACTTCCAATAGAAGACAGCAGAGTGCAGCAAATTTTTGGTCATGATTCAGAAATCTGTTTGACACTGTAAAAGTGAATTTCAGTATCTCTTGGCATTGTTTCTGTTCCTTTTTGCATTATGTTTGTTTTTGTATCTGTCCAATTGCTTGCCTATATTTGATCTTGCCCTACTAGACAATGACAAGATGAGACCTTTTGGGTGGTTAACAGGGACAGGGTTGTATTGACTTAGTGGGTATTTAGTAGGAATGGAGCTTAGGAGAGGTAAAATGTGGTGGTTAAACAGACTAGGATCAGCAAATGGGGTTGTATGGCTGAGGAAATATCAGCCATTTTATTTGTGTGCCATGGGCAGTGTAGCTTTGTGGCTGTTATACCATTATGTTGTCAGTGAGGGGCAATACTCAATTGCCAACACTTGTCCAGGAGCATTGTAGCCTTTCAAAGATGGTGCAGCCACAAGTGATGCCAGTATTTGGGCAAGAGATAACAAGGTGTAGAGGTGGATGAACACAGCAGGCCAAGCAGCATCAGAGGAGCAGGAAGGCAGACGTTACGGGCCTAGACCCTTCTTCATAACTTCATAACATTTCTGAAGAAGGGTCTAGGCCTGA
>NC_063354.1:16660316-16690226 GCF_021869965.1 Rhincodon typus
CCAGCATCTGCAGTTCCTACTATCTCTGAGTTAAACCAGCAATTGTTTTAGATTTCCAGCATCTGCAGTTTTTTGCTTTTTTGAAGCATTGTCAAAATCATAGAATCATACAAACACTGCAGTACAGAAGAGGCCCTTGGCCCATTAAGTCTTCACCGCCAAAAATATACTACTATTTACACTGGTCTTACTTTCCCATAGTAGGTCCATTGCCTTGGATGTTATGACATGTCAAGTGCTCATCCAAATACTTTTTTAAAAGTTGTGCATTTTCCCACCTCAACTATCCTCCCAGGCAGTGAATTCCAGATTCCCACCATCCTTTTGGTGAAAAATCTTTTCCTCAAATCCTCGCTAAACCTACTGCCTTTTACTTTAAAATTATTGACCCTTATTGTTATTGATCCTTGAACTAAAAGGAACGTATATTTTCTGTACACTCTTGTCCATGTCCCTCATAATCTTAAGCATTTCTATTAACCTTCTCTGCTCCAAAGAAACCAATCTGTGGTGTGTATCGTATCTGAGATACCTGTAAGGTGCTCATCCTTTTGAGCTTGTGCTCCTGTCCCATGAAAGCCTTTTGGTGAAATGCTCTCAGATCCGAGTGTTCTACTAGCCATGATGAAAAGTTAGCTGAATTGATGGTGCATGAGCTGCATGAGTTTTGGAGCTCCTTTTATGTTTTAAGTGTGAACACTGACAGATTGCGAGAGGCACAGTGCCATTAGGGAGGGAGTTATACAGTTTTTCTGCTCTTTCGATAATGTAATTGGACAGAAAATTCAAAAAAGGGGAAATGTGCAATATGGTTGGTTACTTACAAATAGAAATGTGAAAAATGCAGTTTCTTATCTAATGAGGAAAGTGAAAATTTACAGTTGAGAATAGATATTTATATTTAGAGGCTGTTGAAAAACTGGAAGGTGTGGAATGGTTTGGAAATTTGCTAGATTGAATAGGGTTTTTAACCATATGTTGTCTTAGAAATGAAGTCAACAGCTTAATATGTGCTGTGGCTTATCTGCTATCTATAGAAAGTCAAGAGACTTTGGCAAAAAGGCAAGAAAGCTTTTAGGGAGATGAGAGATAGGCATTTATGGCTCTTATTTGCTGAAAGACCCAGCTATGAAAAGACTATGGGGAACCTCTATGCTAGTGGTTCCTAGCAACCTTTCTGGACTTAGTTTTCTGTTTTACAGACCTAGACAGTCAGTAACAAAGAAACGCAGTAGATGCAAGTCTCCACCTCTCCCTCTCAGCAGAGATTTCTAAGAACTGGAAAGTTTCCAAATATCAGTATTATTGATTATCTACAATGAAAAGCTGATCTATTGTTACTTTCCAAAGTCTCTGATCCAGCTTGATTTCAATCCAAAGTGAACATCTTCCATCAGTTTACAGCTGTCAGTAATTCAATTTTGTTGACAGGAAATCAGATGGACTATGAGAAGTCATGAAATTATCTTCATTGTTTTCTGACATTTGGTCAACAGAAGTCATTTTCTCATAAAAACCAAAAGAACTGCAGATGCTGGAAATCAGGAACAAAAACAGAAATTCCTTGAAAATCTCAACAGGTCTGGCAGCATCTGTGAAGGAAAAAATCAGAGTTAACGTTTCAGGTGTTCTCAGGAAGGGTCACCGGAACCGAAACGTTAACTCTGATTTTTTTCTTCACAGATGCTGCCAGACCTGCTGAGCTTTTCCAGAAGTTATTTTCTCCCCTGTCTTTTTTCAACAAATTGCATCTATGCAGTGATGGTTTTCTTTTGTGACCATGTTGGGACTAAGGGGATATAGTTCTAATTCTGAATTATAGTTTAGATGTTAACCAGTATTGCACTTGGTTTTAGGAATGAGTTTTATGTAGTAATAAACAAATTATTTTGAGTTTATGAAAGAAACCTGATGAAACAATAGACATTTACAAAATACAATAGGATATTAACTACAGGCATGGCACTATCATAATGAACTAAGGATCTACATTGATATTGTTGTCAAAAAGAAAGCAAGAGGAAAGTGGTATGGAGCAAGCAGATCTGAATGGAACGACAGCAGAGACAGAAATAAATTCAAGTGCCTCCTGCGTGGATGGGAGTTTGGCTCGAGAAGACATTTGAGGCCTCTTGAGATATCACTTAAGGGTCCTATAATAGACTTACAGAACTGAGCTGGCTGACACAGGCCATTAATGTGAAATATTAATTCTATTTCTCTTATCATTGATGTTGCCTGACCTGTTGACTATCTCCAGCAATTTGTTTTTATTACATACTGAAATGTCTTTAGCAATACTTTACTGCTATGGCACTGCAGATAATGTACACACAGATTTTGTAAGATTTGGAAAAAACAAGTAGTCAAGAAATTACTAGCAAGATGTTTAATTCTTTCCCTACTTTTCATTAAGGCTAAACCATTCAAAATTAACGTTGAATTAACAGTAATAATTGCGATGAGTCACTGTGTTGCTAAGGTGAGCATTTCTCTTCACTTCTTTAAATGGTTTATTCAAACAGTTACGTTGATATTTTCTATTTTAAAAAAAAGAACACCCTCCTTACTACTAAACCCTAGGCCTTCTTATTGTTGCCAAGCCCCAGAACCTGGACAAAATTCCTCCACAATCCACCCCATTCCTGTCCAAATGTTGGGATTCTTCCAAAACCTTAAAACTTCAAAACCAGGCTGAGAATTAGATTTGGTAAGGTGGAAGGAGGCTCAAGTGAAGCATAAATGCCAGCATAGACCAATCAAGTGTACTGCTCACTAGTATGCATGAGGCTTTCTCCAACACCTGAAACTAAATTTTAAATTTAAGTTTCTCTTTTGCTTAACTTGTACTTTAGGGGTTGTTACCCTTTTAAGAACTGCACTTAGTATTTTATAAATTCGTGCTAATACCTGTCATTCATCCTTTATCATAAAAGTAGGAAACAAATTGGACTAAATCACAAAGATCTATGCTGTAAGTTCTCTACATATCATCACCTCTTCTTCCTCAGGAGGCTACGGAAATTCAGCATATACATAAAAGGACTCTCACCAACTTTTGTTGATGCACCATAGAAAGCATTCTATCTAGATGCATCACGGCTTGATAATGCTCTCCCCAGGACTGTAAGAAACTACAGAAAGTTGTGACCACAGCCCAGACCATCATGCAAGCCAACATTCCATCCATTGACTCCATCTACACTTCCTGATGCCTCAGAAAGGCAGCCAACATCAAAGACCCCTCCAACCCTGCCTACAATCGCTTACAACCTTTTCCAACAGACAGAAGAACCAAAGCTTAAACACACATACCAACAGGTTCAAGGACAGCTTCTTCCCCTCTGTTATTAAACTTTCGAATGGATCTCTCAAATTTCAAACCTTGTGTTGATCATGCTTTGTGTGCACCTTCTTTGCAGCTGTAACTTTGTATTCCTCGCTCTGTTCAATCACCCTGTGATCTTTATATGTTATGATCTGACTGTACTGCATGCAAAACAAGACTTTTCACTATACTTAGGTACATGTGACAACCATAACTCAAATCAAACCAAGGATATCTGATAAACCCAAGAATAGCAATTCAGCATTAATAAAACATAGTATTTTCCTCCAGGCCCATGTTCCCAAGTGCTTGATTATCTACCTCAATTATGTTATAATTTGCTATAGATCTTGTTTTTATTTAACAAATTTTTCTAATCAGCCTGTTCAGAGATGTTAGTACACACCTCTGGAGCAGATGGGACCTGAACCCAGACCTCCCGGTCTGGGGGTAGGAACACTGCCAATATCTTAGGTTCTTAAAAGATACAAGACAACAATTGAATCCATTGTAAATTCAAAGTTTGCAGAAAACTGGACAGAATCACGCAATTATATTCCAAGAACACTCTTAAAAATGCACATACCATGCAAAAATTAGACTTGGTCACTGTACATCAATGCATTATATGGCAAGTTCCCTTTGTCATTATGAAATAACATTACTCATCATGAGTAATACCCTAGGAGCTCCACTAATAATGATACACTTAAAAATCTAAGATCACTCCCAACATCAGACACATATAAACATACAAACATTTGGGAAATAAAACAGAAATAAACAGCTGTTCTATCTAGTTTGTTCCATCCCAAAATACCATAAAGCTTATCCACCCCTGCCACTCCACCATGCCTCACACCCACAAAGTCTCCTTAGACAGGAGAAGAAAACAATTAAGTCAACTTAGAAAAACATTGGTAAATTCTTCTCTAACCACAAGACAATCAACGAAGCTCGAAGAGACTGAAGACTGTGATCATTAGATCATGTTAACACCCCTCCATTTACAGGGTTGAGCTTTAATATAATTAAGGTGTTTAAATTGACAGATTAATTCAAGAGGATAGGTAAAGAGAAACTTCATTGTCTAGTGGGAGAAATCTAGAAAAGGTGAAGGCAATCTTAACGTAGAAACTAAGGCTAAGATCAAAGCAATTTTTCAGTCTACTGCAAAATCAAAATGCTGTGGATGCTGTGATCTGAAATTACAAAATAAAGTTGGAAAACCTCAATACGTCAGGCAGTATCTGTAGAGAGAAACAGAATTGTGGGGCGGTATTTTGTGCTCCTATTGATTGCCAGTTTGGAGGTAGGATGGCAACTTTTTTAAGCAGGGTGGCACCTAACCCACCCAGTCGCCTCCACTAGAATCAAATTCGTGGAGGGAAGGTCCATGACAAACTTTATTCCTCACCATTAATTGATGCCTTGTGGCTAAGCAAGGACTACAGCTCGCCATTGCTGGAATTAACCTGGCTCCAAACAAGCTTGTTGCATATAGCATTCTCAACAGGTAAACCTTGCAGACATCTTGCCAACTGGGATGGTGAGTGAAGGTGTTCAGTGCTTGATCGAGGGAATGGACATAGGTTGAGGGGATAGATGTTGAAGGCCAGATCACTGCCTTTGCTTATGAATCTGTGTTCCCTGCCCCACAATCCCCAAATCCAGAACACCACTCCCGAACTCCCATGCCACAAATCACAACATACACCGGTTCAATCCTGGAGTGTCCTTCTGGCAGTAGCCATAGCCTTCTCCTACTCAGTTTCTAGCCCCTCATTGGCCAGTACCTGTCACTGGGCGTGATTTGTACACCTTAATTGCAGGTGAAGGCCTGCCAGTGGGCTTGCTAATTGCAATAGATTTGATCAGCATATGTCTCGTACTAGCTCTCTAAACAGCTACTGAGACCCTCACTTCCCCAAAAAGATTCTGCCAAATGTTTCAGGTCAATGAAATCAATCTGAAACATTTAATTCTGTTTCTCTGTCCTGCTGAGTTTATGTATAAATTCTTTGTTTCTATTTGCAATTTTTCACTCAATTGGCAATCTTGTTCAGACATCATAACAATTGGTGTTAATGGTCATTGGTTATATCTTGTTATGGTATAGACATAGGGTGGGAGGAAGAATTTCCACCATTTATGATACAAGCAGAAAAAGGATGCAAAAGAACCCCCCAACTCACCGTTAAACCACAGTAGAGGAAGACTTACTCTGCATTTGGCTGTGTTAGGTCCCTCAGTACCTAAAATAGAAAACAAAATCTCACTCCATCAAAGTCTTTACATTCAAAGACTTACATACAGAACTAAAGTACATAAATAAAGGGAAACACAGCCTGAGGTGCAAAATATTTTCATGCCAATTTATGCATAGTCTACCACAAACCATATTGACTGCAACAGTTATTAGATGTGAAACTAGATTGTTTTCAGAGATGAGGGGTTTGCCTTCTGAAGAGATATTGAGCAGTTTAGGCTTATACACTCAGATGCTAACGGGGATGACAAAGTAGAAGTAAAAAGGATGTTTCCTCATGTGGAGCAGTCTACAATGAGAGGTTATAGTTTTAGGCTAAGGTGTAGCAAATTTAAAACAGAGATGAGGAGAAATTACTTTTCTCAAAGAGTTGTGAACTTGCGGAATTGACTATCGCAGAGTACAGTGGATGCTGGGACATTCAGTAAACTTGAGGAGGAGATAGACAGGGTTTTAATTAGTAATGGATTGCAAGGTTATGGGCTAGAGGGGCTGAATGGCCTACTCATGGTCCTAGTTCTTATGTTCTAAACCCACATTTTATAATGAGCTGCAAAAGGCAGCTTGATATTTTTAAATCTTGACTTTTTCTTATATGGCTCTTCCCCTTGTCAACCAGGAAAACTAGTCAGAAGTTCAATCACTCTTATGAATCATTGGTTTGTTGTAAGGTGATTAAAGTTCACAAACTTCAAAAAGAATATCAGTATGAACACAATCTTTGGATAAAAGATTTGTGATCAATATCGAGGAGCTGAATCTTGCCTAAGTCTGAGTTGTCAGCATAGGGCTGCTAAAGATGCAGTTTCGCTGCTTGGCCGGTCTGTTGGGCGTTGACCTCTAGAATAGTCCAGATAGTGTCTCGTGTACTGCATCATCCTGGAGTGCTGTGCTCTACACAATACAACTGGCAACGAGGCAATTCTCCAACAAATTCTATTTTTGCAGCTTTTTGCCTACACTGAATCCTTATTTACAACCTGTAACACCTAACCTCCGCGGTATCACTTTGTCCACGTGCGTGACCAGTGCGAACAATCTGGGTATTGACCGCCAGATTTCAACTTCTGAGCCCTGAGTAGCGATTTGGTCCTCCAGCCGGTAGTGGCGCTCCAGTGAGGTAGGTGCGTGTGCGTGACGTTGAGCGCTCGCCCCAACGTGGGCGGCGGTAACGCGCCTTGTGACCGCGCGCCCTCACTATGTTATCGAATGCTAAAGATGGCGGATTTCCTGCCGTCCCGCTCCCTCCTGGCCGCTTGTTTTCCGAGTTGTGTCCTCACCCAGCGAGAGGTCGAGCAGCTCCGCAAGAGCAAGCAGATCGACGAGCTCATCTCGCGGGATAAGACCTACGTGCGGCGGCTGGTGAAGATCCTGCTGCTCGGGGCCGGCGAGAGCGGTAAAAGCACTTTCCTCAAGCAGATGCGAATTATTCATGGCCAGGACTTCGACCAGAAGGCCAAAGAGGAGTTCAGGGGGACCATCTACAGCAACATCTTGAAGGGGATCCGAGTCCTGGTGGATGCCAGGGAAAAGCTCCGCATCCCTTGGGGAGACCCCGGCAACCAGCAGAACGGCGAGGTCCTGATGAGTTTCGACACCAGGGCGTTGACCGGGGCAGCCGCAGGCCTCATGGAGACGCGGGTTTTTCTCAATTACTTGCCGGCCATCAGATCGTTGTGGGCGGATAGTGGTATTCAGAACGCGTACGATAGACGCAGGGAGTTCCAGCTGGTGAGTAACTCGGAGCCGGGGAAAGTACGCGGGCTTTGAAAGGCCCTGGCCCTGGGGAACGGAACGAGAAGCCCTCGGCTTCCTGGAGGGTGTGTTCTGAGTGGCAGCTTTGGGCGGATGGGGGGCTTTTATTGTTAAGTTCTGTACTCTCCAATAAACTTCATCACCTAAGATGTTCAGTCACGATCTTTTTGACCCCGTAGGTTCTTCTATTTAGAAATAACCACGTCCACTCCCTATTTTTAAACTTTTATTTAAAGCTTCGTTCAACCGCAATTAGTCTCTTCCTATTCGTGGGCCGTAAACTTGAATGTATACAAAACGCACACGTTTATTCGTATATGCTGTATGTAGTTTGAAGATCGAAAGTGTCTCGGAGTTTTAAGCTTTGAGGAGTACAGAGTTAATTTTGTGTAATTTCTGCCATGGAAAATGTTCTAGTCTTTGACCCTTGCGTTTATGATTGTATTTGAAACTTACCAATAATATTGAAAATCGCCCCATCTTAACAAAGACGTAATTTTTGTGACTAATATTTGTTGTCTTACTTTTTTTGACATATACCTGTGCGTTATAATCCATCTTTTTAAGTCTGTTTTTGGCTGTGATCAGAAATTAGTGAAGGTGTACCCATCATTGAGAAAAGTGACAAATTTAAAATTTATGTATTTATGAAATATTATTTATTTGGAGAGTAATTGTTTAACATACTAATAAAAATAGTAGGACTGAATGAAATAAAGTTTAATTTTGTCTTTAATATCCAAGCCTGTCACAATAATTGTCACCATGTTTCGAGGTGAGGTTAGGACTCTAGGTTACATGTCTTAAAACACTAGTTTACTAATGTCCTGCTGACAGTCAATAGACAGTACAGTTTTTTTTTCCAATCTGAGTGAATTAGTGTGCAAAATGTTTTGAAGTTATGAGAAATCAACACTTCATACATGACGTAATTTGGGTGGGTGTGATGACTTCAAAGGGGTTTCTTTTGATTAGGTAGATATAATTAGTAAATGTAGCAAGAGGAAGTGAAATCAGAAATTAGTTTTTAAGAGTAAATGAGGCCTATAGCATTGCTGTGAATTATCTGACTTAACTTGGTTAAAGGGAGCAGAAATTTAAGTTGAAAGGCAGAACTTTACAGGAGATTTGAGGAAAACATTTCTTTACCCAGAGGGTGTTTGGAATCTGGGATACCAAGGGGGTTTGGGTTACTGAGTAGGTAGTAGGATTGTTGAGGAGAGAAGCCTCGTAACTTTTAACAAGTATTGGATGAGCACTTGAAATATCATTTTTAAGGCTATAGGCCAAGTGCTGGAAGGTAAGATTTGTGTAAATTTAGCCTAGTTTTGTTTTCTTGGTGCAGACTAGATGGGCTAAGGGGCCTGTTTCGTATTGTATGATTTTATGACTTTTTTTTCCCCTATAATCCCGCTACAAATCTAGTCTATTAAATTTAGAAAATGACTTTCCTGTATCTGTCATAGTAATCAGTGGAATTTTCTTACGTTTTATTTAACCAAGGTAGGCAGTTTATAATCCCAAATCAGGGAGTAGGTGAGCTCAGCGGAGCATATTTCTGTAACTGTTGAAGAAGATGTTATGATTTCGTTGATAGTGTGATTCAATGAGGTAACATAGCATGTGTCCTATTTTCCTACTCTGAATTTACATGTCATCAAGAGCTGATACAGTGCAACAAATGCAAGTGAATTGGAGTCATAGCCAATGTAGGAATTTGAATTGCCTCCACCCCTTCTGAAGTGAACCAGTTACATCCTCCGTTTGAATTGGCAGTATATCTCTTGAGAATAATTTTGTTTAACTTTACAAATTGCATGTCTTAACTCTGGTAAGCCAATTTCTTTTAAACCCAAACCAAGGACATTTTGTACTAAACAATTCTGATGCTTCATTCTTTATATTCACCTGAATGTACACTGGTCTGCAGCATTTGGAAATTATCGTAAATTCTTTGTTGTGATTGGATAATTTGTAACATAATCTAGACCTCCTTTGCAAGTCAGTCAATTATAAAGTTCATGGTTCTTGAGTAACCTAATTGGACTGATCATAAAACTGTAAATATTTAAATTAACATCAAATTTTCTTTGAAATACTAACAAATTTTAAGAACTGAAGGTCATTAACTGAAAATGATAGGTTAACTGTGCATGTATTGATTAATTGTATTTGGTGCTAATGTCTGTATATTTCACTAATTCTGTGGGGAATGTGGAAACTGTTTCTTTTTCTTTAAAGCCCTGTCAAGTACCTCAGCTAAAGAGCAATTAGTTGTCGAGAAATGAAAGCATGGCATGAAGCAAGAGGAATTATGAAACACAGAAACAAAGACTTTTTGAATGCTTTGTAATTATTACCTATGTTAGAAACATTACTAAAATATCAACTTCTGTTAAATATTTACACTTATTTAAATTTGTAATTGCTAAAATTTATTGTTACTTACACATAGGTGGAACTGGCAGCTCTGCCAAGCTTAAATCTAAAATTCCAATCACATCAGTGAACCTTTCCACTGCATGAGATGCAATGAGATGCAAAGAAATAATCAATGGAATACTTTGCACACATGCATAGACTAATGAAAGTGATTTGGTTCTAGAATTGATTTATATTTCAGTAAGTTGAAAGTTTGTACCTCTTGTCAAGTCTCACTTTAGGTTTTAAAAAGTACAGCAATCAACTAACATCCTATATAACAATTGGAACTGTGATTTGTATATGGATGTGTAATACATGGTATTGCATTTAACATTTACTTTCAACGTGTGCAACAATTAAACAAGAAGAAAATTGTCTCTCTGCATGTATGTGTCTCTGTCTGTCTCCTTTGCTTTGCTTTGCTCTCCCTCCTTCCTTGGTTGCAGTTTCCCTTCCCCTCTTGCACGGACAGCTCTCCTCCACCTCCCCTGCACCTTGGTCCCCTGTTTTACTGTGTTTCGTCCTTGACCTCCGTTCTTGGCATGTGATTCTTAACTTGATTTTTACCTGTTAGATTTTATGGAAGTTGCCTGCTTAAATTTTAGTTTCTGATTTGTTTCTTTGACTCACAAAGATTAATTTCATGAAATATATTGCTTTGGCAAGAATGATCATTTTTAAATGAATTAATAACTTTTGAGATCACTCCACACATAGGCCAGTGGCTCCATTGTCTACGTATATTTCCACACTGCTATTAATTTAGTTACTTCTAGGGTTTAGGATCTTGGCATTTATGAGTTTACATTTGACAGTTTTAATTGCAGTCTGCGATACATACAGGTTCACTTCCGTTCAAATGTTCCAATTGTCAGATTTTTGAAATGCAGCTGCAAGCTGAAAAGTTCAATTTTGTTGATTTTATCCCATTTGATCACCCAAGAGAGCAGGGATTGTAAAGGAAGAAAATGTTTATCAACCTGTACTTAATCTCTGATCCTTCGTTTTCTTCTAGTGAGACAACTATCTATGTCTTCTTGATTCTAGACTCTTTGCAATACCCACCTCATCCCCTGAACCAAGCTTCACTGGCCATATGAACACATGAACCAATCAGCTATCTTTATTAGCCTTCATTTATTTCCTATCTCATGCCACATCAAATTGCAAATCTTTACCTTCTTTCAAAATCTATCCTATCCCTCAGTCCACTTATTTTAGCAACTTCAGTAAGTTCCACAATTTAGTCACTTGCCCTTGAGACTTTTTGACTCTGGTACTGCATATTGATAGTGTTCACTAGAATATTTTTTTCTTTCAGCCTTTCTTTTAAAATCGTCACAGTGATTCTTTTCTTCATTTTCACTCTTCTGGGTATTTCTTAAAAATGCTAGAGTTCGATTATTAAGTGGAAATGTTAATTTCCTTATACAGACTTGAGAATTTTTATTTCTGAAAAAATTGATGTGAAAAAGACAGGACTAGGATTTGCTGTTTTCCATCATTGTTTTTTTTTTGGTGCTTTCATTGCATCTCATGCAGTGGAAAGGTTCACTGATGTGATTGGAATTTTAGATTTAAGCTTGGCAGAGCTGCCAGTTCCACCTATGTGTAAGTAATTTAAATTTGTAATTGCTAACAAGTTAAAATTCTCAGCTTTTTAGCTCAAAACCATTGTCAACAATGAGAATTTTGGTACCATCTGCTCAATCCAATACAGCATCAGCAAATCTGGGTCCTGGACTGAAGGTTAAGTTGGACCTTTCCAGATTTATATACCAAGTCCGGAGGTTGGACATGAACTTTATATTTAATCTCAAAAGGTGTGGAAAAGAAAAATATATTCTGGGTTCTGGAATTTGCGATTCTACAGCCAAAAACCAATCAGAGTCCATTGACTCTGGAAACTTCATAATTTTTTGGAATAGATTTTTCAAAAGTTAAAATTGGACATTTAACTAATGCAGGAAATCTATTTAAAAAGACTGAATCTGAATCCTGCCATTCAACTGCATGTGGAATTCACAAAGTGCTTGATCCTCAATATTCTTGGTATAATATGACGAAATCTTGGGTTAGGTTGGTGACTGTCATTACTTGACTGCAATAGTATTGTATGTGAAATTTTATTACAAGTAGATGTAAAAACTTCCTTTTGAATAAAGGAGTGTGTCTATGGATGAATATCAACTTGGGCAAGATTAGGCTTGTTGGTCTTTGCTGAACTGATTGTGGCCTCAACTTCACTTTGTCTGCCCCATTCCACCAATAACTCTGGATTCCCTAGTCTAATTGCAAATCAGTTGAACATTCTTTAATACTCTTGATTAGCTGGCTTCCATTGCTTTCTGGGGAAGAGAATTCCGTAGAACGAGTACTGGCAGAGAAATAAAACATCACAGTCGTAAAAGCAAGGCCACTTGTTAAACTGTGTCCCTTAGTTCTAGTCTCCCTTTATAAGAGGAAATATCCTCAGGGTTCGTCCTATCAACTCCTCTCAGAATTTTATAATGTTTCAATAAGATAATCCATCATTCTTCTAAACTCTAATGAATATAAAGCCCAATCTGTTCGACCTTTCTTCATAGGATAAGGCCTTCATCCCATGAAGAATCATGCAAGCCTTCTCTGAACTGATTCTAGTGCAATAACGAGACCAAACTTGCCTACTACTGGGGATGTGATCCCACCGAGTCCTGCAACAAAACTTGTCTACTTCTCTATTCCATTCCCCTTGCAATAAAAGCCAGTATTCCATTTGTCACCTGCGTACTTTTTATTTTAAAATTCATGTACCAGCATACCCAGATCCCTCTTTCCACTCAGCTCTGCAGTCTCTCCATTTAAACATGAAATAGTGGGTGCCAGAATCTCAGTATGCTTTTGAAATGGGAAAGCACTATTTTAATGATACCAAAGGAGAAAGAAAAGATTTTAAAATTTAATTTGCAACAATGTCCAAAATATGCTATTTTAAAAATGAGAAGTCATTTATTGTAGTTCACCGGGTTAACTTTTGTCTTTAGAAAATCCTAGATTATGTTCTTTGCTGTGTTCTTAGTCAATTTCACTCTGGGCTACTGAGGGAATCGACTTGCCTCACGGTCCCAGGATGAGGATGCTGATAAGGAATGAATTATGATACTCATGTTGATTTGGTGCCTGTTGACTTTTGTTGGGAAGCATGTACGTATTCGGCAGTAATTCATTTCGAGATATTCCTTTGTTGAATAGCCTGCTAGCTCAGTTACCTATTTAGTTTAGGTTATGAGAATGCACTTGACAGTATAAACCCAGCATGAGTCACTGACCTTGATAGTGAAGGAAGGAGAATAAGAGTGCCAAAAAGTTTAGTGAATTAATGAGCACTAGATCTACAGGTTTTGAATCTACTAGTTAAAATATCGATTCCTCTTTGAAGGAACGTTCACCTTAAAAGCTTGAAATTCTTCAATGTTCACAAGTTTGTGTTAGCTTTTCTATGCTAATTTGTTCAGTAGTTACAGAAGATATTGACTTAAGGGATTTTCAGAAGTTGCTGTACTTTCATTGCAAAATCATTTTTTATGTTCAAACTTGGAGGAAAGTAAAAATAACTTGGGTATATTTGCTTCTTGGAAATTAATGTTTAGTATTTTTTTTACAAGGCTGATCTGAGGTTTACAGAGGATATAATGGCAACATGGTCAAGTAACTATTAGAAGATGAAGCAGTTGAAAAACATACATTACTGCTGCCAGTTGCATCACTTCCCTTTTTTGACTGGCTGTATTTCTGAGATGAGTAATAATGAAGGAGGGTTCTCTGTTCAGAACACCATGTTCAAATTGATTTCTTTCCTGCTGCCAACTGCATTTGATTATCAAAATGTAATCATTACACATTGTGAAACCTCTATTAATGAAGCCATTCTTTCTGATTTCAGAAGCTCACATCGGAAGCTTTATTAATTCTTTAGGGTAAAATTATTGCCCTTTTGGAGAAAGAAAAAAGTGCTTCTTTAAATTCAAATACCTCTTCAAAGTGTCAATTCTCCATTTAATGTCTGTAATTCACTTGTTTTCATTCCTTTTCTTTTAGTTCTTTGACATGTGATGCTGTGCTTGAATTTTTGTTGACTCTTTGTCAGTTTAATATTGTCTTTCAATTCCTATTCCATGTTATATGCTTTCAGTTTAATTCTTAATTCTGAATTCTGATTCTTAAATTTTTATCTTGAGTACCGGCGACTGGACAGTTTTGTTTTAGAATCGCAAAATCATTTGGCACAGAAAGAGACCATTTAGTTCATGCTTGTATCAGTTCTTTGAAAGAGCAATCCCTGCTCTTTCCACAGAGCCCTGCAAGTGTTTCCCCTTCAGGTAGTTTTCAATATGGAAACTTCTGGAAATTACCGTTGAATCGTGACCCTTTCAACCAGTAATTTAAAGTCAGTATGCATATAAAACTCTTATTTGCTTCAATTAATTAAGTTGAAACTTTTTGGTGTTCTCATGTGGCACGCTGTGTCAGGTTTCCATTTTTTGATAGAAACCGAAAAAACTGCACAGGCTGTAAATCAGGAACAAAAACAGAAATTGCTGGAAAAGCTCAGGTCTGGCAGCATCTGTGGAGAGAAATCAGTTAACGTTTCGGGTCGAGTGACTCTTCCTCAACTGTGTTTGTTCCATTTTTTGATCTTTGGCCCTCCATTCTGTTGAAAGAAAATTAGGATTCTTAATTTGGCAAAATATTTTGAATGGACACTTGAGTTTAAATATCAGCTGACTGGTCTTCTTATTGTGAGTTCAGGGACACTAGAATTTAGAGCTCAGGAGATTTTAGTCTACAGGGACACACGCTTGATAAAATACTGTTACTGGATATCAGAACCTGGGAGCATGGTTTAGTCTAGTTGGATCTTATCTGGGGTGATTCCAGCAGAGCCTAATGTAAAATAAATGTCTTGAGCCATTACTGATGGCTGGGGTTCAGTGTGATATAAATTCAGGAAGCCTGACTCCTGTGGTAGTTTTCTTAGTATAAGGTTGTTTACTGGGGTTGGGGGAACAGTTAAGAAACAGGCTTGGAGATGTGCAGAAGCTGGTTGGTATGGGGAACTGAAATATCTCAGTGATATTTAAGATACATTGCAATATAAATCTTCCACTATTTAACCATGATCAGTGTTTAATATCAACAGTAGGTACTTTATAAATTTTTTGGGGGTATAATTAACTAATGGAACTAGTCTTGGGGCAGAAATTGCTGGAGAAACAGAGCATCTCTCCATAGATGCTACCAGACTTGCTGAGTTTCTCCAGCACTTTTTTGTTTTGAATCTCCAGCGTCCTCAGTTCTTTGTTTTATTAGTTTTCATATTAGTCTTGGGGCAGGATGCAGAAGTAATAAAGGGAAGGAGATAACCCCTGGATATACTAGGCATCTGTCAGTCTTACACGATCCTTTAGTCTAATAGTTCTGGGCTATAATTTTTAGCTGCAAATTGTTATTTTAAAAAATGAACTTGTTCTGATTTTTGGCATCATCAAGAAAACTTCTTTGCATTTTGTGCACATTGTTGTGGCACATTCCCTGGAAAATAGATCATATTAAATAGTTCAGACAACTTAATACAATTGTGGTTGAAAGTCAGAAAAATGGGCACCATTGACCTTGAAGAATACATTTATTTTCATTTTTCATTTTAATTAAATGCAGCATGCAAAAGCTATTGGCAGTTGCAATAAGGTATGACAAGACCGCTGTAAGGCTGCCATTCTGAATTGGTCCCTTTCTTTTGTTTACCATTTTAAGAGGGTAAGTTTAGTAACACTTCATGAAGATAGTGTGATTTGTGTCTCAAAAGTTTAACATGATTGTCAGTTGTAATGTTTCTGTCTAAAGTTGAAGTTATCAGAAATATTTGGATTTAAGTTGCTTTATAAAGCTTAGTAATTGAATATTGTAGAGCTTTTTGTGACATAAAATAATGAAAGTAGAGTTGCTATAGATCTACTGGAGTATAGAGGATTACCATGCCACAGGGGAAGGGAGGTTCAGAAGGAGATTCTTTCATGGCCTCAACTGATGCAGGAATTGAACCCCACTGGGCATTACTTTGCGTTGCAAACCAGCTGTCCAGCTAATTGACCCCACAAACAATGATAACATGAATTTAAAAAAGCATGAGTCTGCATCAGTTATAAATAGTGCACCAAGCAGTTTGTATGTATTTTGAAGTGAGATTATGGAGTTCTGAGGAAGGGTCACCGGACCTGAAATAACTTTTTTCTTCACAGACGCTGCCAGACCTGCTGAGCTTTTCTAGCAACTTCTGTTTTTCTTCCTGATTTACAGTATCTGCAGTTCTTTCAGGTTTTTATATAGAATACTGGAGTTGAAATGAGAGGGATTTATAATCTAACACCATAAATTACTGGAGCAGAATTAGGCCATTTGGCTCATCGAGTCTGCTCTACCATTCAATCATGACTGATATGTTTCTCAACCCCATTCTCCTGCCTTATCCCCATAATGTATGGTCCCCTTCCTAATCAAGAACCTACCTATCTCTGTCTTAAATCCATTCGATGATTTGGCCTCCACACACTTTTCTGTGGCAATGAGTTCCCAGATTCCCCACCCTCTGGCTGAAGAAATTCCTCCTCCTCTTCCTTCTAAAGGATCATCCCTTCACTGAGGCCTTGCCCTTGGGCCCTAACTCTCTTCCAAATGGAAACATGTTCTCCATGTCCATTTCTATCCAGACTCCTCAATATTCTGTAAGTTTCAATAAGATCCCCCTCTTCCTTCTAAATTCCATTGAGAACAGACCCAGAGTCCTCAACCGCTCCTCCACATGACAAGACCTTTCATCACCAGGATCATTCTTGTAAACCACCTGTGGATTCCTTCCAAGGCCAACACATCCTTCCCTAGATAGGGGGTCCAAAATTGTCCTCAATATTCCACTTCCAGCCTGACTAGTGCCTTATTCAGCCTCCGCAGTACATCTTTGCTCTTGTATTCTAGCCCTTTTGAAATGATGCTTACGTTGCATTTGACTTTTTAATTGCTGAATGAACCTGCACGTTATCCTTAAGAGAAACCTGAACTAGGACTCCCAAGTCCAAATTCAAATTTCTGAAGTCTTTCCCTATTTAGAAAATAGACTGCACCTCTGTTCTTCCTATCAAAGTGCATAACCTTGCACTTTACCACATTGTATTCCATCTGCCACTTATTTGCCCACTCATCTAGCCTGTCCAAGTCCTTTTGCAGCCTCCCCACTTCCTTAACAGTGCCTATTCCTCACCTATCTTTATGTCATCTGCAAACTTAGCAAAAATGTCCTCTGTTCCTTCGTGCAGATTATCCTTTATTCGTCAACGGGATGAGGGTGTCACTGGCTAGGCAGCATTTATTGCCCAGAGGGCAGTTCAGAGTCAACTACATTGCTGTGGGTCTGGAGTTATGTGTAGGCCAGACCAGGTAAGGATGGCAGCTTCCTTCACTAAAGGACATTAGGGAACCAGATGAGTTTTCCCTGACAATCAGCAATGGATTGATGGTCATCATTAGATTCTTAATTCCAGATATTTTTATTGAATTCAAACTCCACCATCTGCAGTGGCGGGATTCAAACCCGGGTCCCCAGAATGTTATCCAGGTCTCTGCGATAATTCCACTAAGCCATTGCCTCCCTATTGTATAATGTGGATAGTTGTGGTCCCCGCACTGACCCCTGCAGAACTCCACAAGTCACCAGCTGCCATGCTGATAAATACCCCTTCAGCACTGCCTTCTGCCAGTCAGCCAATACTCTATCCATACCAGTACCTTGCCTCAACACCATTTCACCTATTGAGTTCCTCTGCCATTTCTTTGCTCCCCATTACTACTTCTCCAGCCTCATTTTCCAGTGGTCCAATGTACCCCTCTTGCTTCTCTTACCTTTTTATATATTTTAAAAATAACTTTTGCGGTCTTCTTTTATATTACTAATTGGCTTATCCTCATTTCATCCCTCCTTCCACCGCTTGCTTTTTTAGTTGTCCTCTGCTCATTTTAAAGGCTTCTGAATCCTCTGATTTCCCACTAATCTTCACCACGTTGTATGCTTTTTTCTTTTGCTTTTAATTTTCCTGACCTCCCTTGTAAGCCATTTTTTTCCAGTGCACCTGCATGATGAAGCCCTCCATGTTTATTGTAGTAGTACCTTTTATATATGCCACATGTTTACCTCTTTAAGCTTAATGAACTAATGACAATTAGTTCATGGCTCATGTAATCTAGAAATTACTTTGTTTGGTTCTGCATTTTAAATTAGCACCTAGCTGCTTGTATTCCCAAAGCAGAAACTCTTGTTTTCCCAAGAACACCAAGTCCCTCTGCAGCCCAGATGACATGTCCTGAAGCCTCTGGAACTCTTGATCCTGGCTACAGAGAATAGTTTCTATTCCTCTGAGTGTACTATCCTAGACGAGATTACAATTATATTCCTTCCTCACCCAAATGGCTCCCTCTGTCAAGGTGCAATGGCCACTTTTCTCCATAGCCTCACTTTCTGCTACAAAGGGAGCAGAAATCTCAAACCCTTTAGACAGGAGCTGAGGCTCCTTCAGCACTACCCCCTGATTCCTTTATCTGCCTCACTCATAGTCACATCCTCCTGTCCCTGACCACTGATCGAATTTGGGATAATTAATCTAAGGGATGTGACTGCACCCTGAAATGCAGCATCCAGGCAACTCTTTCCCCCTTCCTGATGTATTGCAGTTTTTGAACCTCCGAGTCAAGCTCATCAACTCCGAGCTGGAATTCCTCAAGCAACCAACACTTGTTACAGATGTGGCCACTATGAATCAAATGGAATCCGCCAGCTCCCACATCATGCTGTTACAACATGTCACCTGGCCCCTCGTCTCTTATTTACTTAGTTCTTAATTTGTTCCTTAAAAATATCCTGCAGGTCTTTTAGTTCGTAACCTATAAATATGTCCCCATTTATCTAAAATCTAAAACTAGAAGGGTCTTTTATGGTCATTAAGATATTACAAGCAAAGCTACTGAAATACATTTAGTTTATTCTTGGAAGATGAATTGTTGTACTTTGAATTCTAACAGTGGTGTAAAATATCTGCAAAAATTGGAAGTAATTCACTGTAATAAGCATATTACTGATATTGAATTGGATGTAGCATTAGAAAGGCACATTGATTAACAGAAACCTGCTGGTTCTTTTGCAGTTCTAACCTGGAAAGTAAACTTTTTATATGGTTTATTCAAAATCTGAGGTAGTTATGAAATAATTTAAAGAACTGAAGTACTGTGATATGGCAGGGGAATTGAGTTTAAGAGCCGCGGAGTTATGCTGCAGCTCTATAAAACCCTGCTTGGACCACACTTGGAATATTGTGTTCAGTTCTGGTCACTTCATTATCGGAAGGATGTGGAAGCTTTAGAGAGGGTGCAGTGGAGATTTACCAGGATGCTGCCTGGACTGGAGGGCAGGTCTTATGAGGAAAGGTTGAGGGAGCTAGGGCTTTTTTCATTGGAGCGAGGAAGGATGAGAGGTGACTTGATAGAGATGTACAAGATGATGAGCGGCATAGAGTGGATACCCAGAGACTTGTTCCCAGGGCGGAAATGACTATTAAGAGGGAGCATAATTTTAAGGTGATTGGAGGAGGTATAGGGGAGATGTCAAAGGTAGATTCTTTACACAGTGTGGTGGGCGCATGGAATGTGCTGCCAGCAGTGGTAGTGGAGTCAGATACTTTAGAGACTTTTAAGCGACTCTTGGATAGGCACATGGAGGATAGTAAAATGTAGGGTATGCAGGGTAGTTTGATCTTAGTAGGATAATAGGTCGGCACAACATCGTGGGCCGAAGGGCCTGTATTGTCTGTACTGTTCTATGTTCTAACTGGAATGTTCTTGAACTTGCTGACTTGAATCCCTCAATTACATTTGTGCTGAGTGCTCACCAAATACCTTGTAGCATACAGCTGCAGTGTAGGGAATGGAAACTTTATAATATCCATTGCACCACTTGGCAGGGGCACATCACCCCTGGGTTTTCGACACTCCATGATTTCTGCTGCTATTGACATATAAGCTGGTGCATAAGACATGGTTGCAACAATACTTATTGTATTTTAAAGTTGCTAAGGAAGTATAATATGTGGATAGATATATTTAGCATTTTATGCAAAGTGTAAAAAGGTATGTGTAAACAAGTTTTAGTTAATAACCTTTCTCACTGAGTACATTTAATTATATTTGGGATGTCGCTAGCAATGGTTGTAAAGGCATGGCATTTCCTGAGGGAGAATGGTGATATTACATGCTTGCAAATATTTATTTGCATAGAGACATTGGTACATTAGTTGACCTACAGGAAGTGTATTTCAGGTGTTGAGATGAAAACAGCAATTCAAGTGGTTTAGTGGATAAATACATTGTACTTTCCACTACCTCCCGTGGCTGCATTAGTAGCACCGCAGTTTGTTTCCCAAATAAGAAAGCCAGTGTAACTGAAACGTTTCTGGGATGAACAGAGGGCATCTTTGTCCTTCATCTTTCCACTTGTGGTTCCAGGTGTGCTGGTTTTGTTAGTCACATTGTGTTAATAATCCAAGTCCAGGCATCTTGTGTAGTGTTTGGGGCTGAAGTATATGGTGGTCTAGTAAGTTACTTTCATCTTTGTCCTTAACTCTGGTTTAGGAATGAGCTTTAATTGCTCTTCAACTATGGAGGACCGAATTGTGGTTGAACTAAATGCAGTGATAAACCCATTTATCTTGGCATTTTATTGCCGGAGCTCTTGAGGCCAGTAGGGCTGACTAAAGGCAGTGGTGCTTTCTGAAAAGACCATACAAGTGCAGCATTTGATGAGGTACAGACAGTCTGAAATATTCATGTGCTTAAGCAAATGACTTTGTAATTAGCACATATTTTAGTGACAAGTAGTTAATTGCATTTGTCCACCATCAGCAATTCAGGATAAGCATGGCCAAGTGATGGGGCACTGTAGCTAGTGTGGTACTCCGTCATGTAGAACACCCGTCTTGATTTACTTTCCCTTTCTTGTAACATTTATGATGCCCCACTTGGTGTACTAATTTTGGTCATTTGCTTGTGCTTAGCTGGAGCCAGAAAGTCTCTACAGTTATCTTGATAGCTTCATTGCAGTTGGAAGGAGGCATGAAAGAAATTTGCATGGATCCCTGCTGCTGAATTTTAGTGAATGACATTTAAATTATTTAATTGAGTGTCAGTTAGGATAGCATTAAACAGTCTGAGGAAACACATGATACAGTAAACTGATGTTCTTTAAGAGCATAATAGTTACATTAGAGAGATGCTGCTATCTGTAAAAACTACTTCTTGTGCTGGAACCTTTGAACTGATTGCAAAAATGAACCTTTTGGTAATTTTTGTCATTTTAATATATAAATAAGAACCTTTTCAGCAAGGGAGAAAGGAATGTTAATAATGTTGCTTCAAATTATTTTGTTCTCTGGCTGTGGAGAGTTTGTTGTAGCCACTGACTTGTAGCCACCACTTCTATAAAAGCAAAATACTGTCAATTCTGAGATCGGAACTATAAAATTGAAAATGTTGTAAACATTTGGTGAGTCTGGCAGTATCTGTGGAGAGAGAAACGGAGTTGCTGCTTTTAGTCTGGGGTGTTCTAAGGAGTGGTCTTAGACCAGAAATATTAGCTTTTGTTCTCTTTCCATATTTACCACGAAACATACTGAGTATTTCCAGCATTTTCGGTTTTTATGTCCCACTTATATGTTTGTGGTTAGATTATTGATACATATGTATGTTTTTAAATTATCAACTTAGAAAATGATTTTCTTGAAAATAGAAACTATTACAAAAAATTTGGAGGGATTATATTGTATACCAGCTTCAAGTTTGTGAAAATTCTTGGCATTTTACATTGTCTTTTTTTCTTTAACGTTCTGATCTGGAACATTTTTTAAATGCCCAGAAAATGTCCCCAGAAAAGTGTTCTCTGCTCTACTGCAAAATGCAATGTGTTCTTGGAGGCAGTGAAAGCTTGTATTGGGCGTCAAAGCCAAATTATATAAGTGTACTGTATTAGAACTTGTTCTCTGACAAACATCTTTGTAATGTTCCAATATTGAAATGGCATTTAAGAGCTTATTTTAAGCTGCTAAACGTTTTACATTATCTGCCATTATTTCCAAATGAGGAGTTGATGTTCTGGTTTTACTAAGCGCTGTAGTAATATTTTCCATAGTTTGAAATTTGTAGTTTCAGCTACATTTGTTTAGTAATTCTGTGTTCAAATAATTAATTTGCAGACCAAGTATTGTCTTCATTGCTACTGAAATGTTGGATACCAGTTAAGAAACTATACTGCAAAACACTTGTTAGTATTTGCAGATTTCCATATGTTGGGTTTTAATCTAATAGGTCATTAGTGAAATCACTAAGTATAAAGAAGGGCTTCCCCCAAGTGAGAAAGGGAAGAAATTGGCAAAGCAACTCAGACCACATTGATGAATCAACATTGATATTCCTGGGTCTAGAAGCAGCCACTTAATCAGTAGAGTTGTGAAAAGACCTCAGTAAGATTGAAAAAGTCTCTCGCACCCCATTTTATGTAATTTGCAAACCTGAAAAGATCTGTTCATCTTTATGTAAATGTATATTTTGTAGTGCAATAATATATAATTAAGGATTGAGGAACTTCACGTTTATGGAGTGTCTGGAGAGCTGAAGTTGTTCCCTTTAAAGAATTAAAGGTAGATTAGAAACTTAATCGTGAAATGTTTTGATTGAATAAATGAGCCAAGCCTGTATATGCATTATAGACCAAATGCTCTTCTATCTGTTGTATGATTCAATGATATCATTTTTTACTGTTTACACTCCATTTGTAAAACTCATTTGATTTAAAATCCAACAGTGTGTTCAGGTCGTATTTGATACTAGTTTACTTAGTAATTGGAACATATAAAAATCTTGGCTTTCTTAAACAACAATGACGTCTTGTTGTGAACTATTACTGCTATAACGTTCGATCAAAAGCAGATATCTTAATTAGAAGAAATGTGAGATAACATGTACATCAGAGCTTTATCATCAATGAAGCTTGATGAGAATGTAATGGAATTGATCATTTTAAGACCTAACATGAAGACAGTATTTCCCATAATGGATGGTTATCTTAATTAACAACATTGCAGCAGACCTATTAATAGTGATGTAAACCAGGTCCTTGATCCAACTATTTCGATTGAGAGCTGTCATAAACCAAAATTAAACCATTTAGAAATATTATTCTAGGATGGAAATGGAGTATGTTTATTTTTCTTAGCAATTATTTCATATATTTGTAAATTTTGGGAGAATATGGCAGAAGTCATCTCATTTTGAGTGACTGATGTCTGGTTTGCTTTTAATTCTTTAGCTTGCTGTTGCCATCACAACTTGTACTTATGACATTGCCCTTGTGTGTGCCTAACTACATTATTCCAAGGTAGTCAGCAATTTTAAAGACAAATCTATAATTATACTGCTGGGTATTTTCGAAAGCATCATATGCTGTCAGTACTTTTTTAAAAACCTAATGATAACTGTGACTGTAGCAAATGCTAGAACAGGTTAGAGGTAGAACAGCTTACTCCTCTTCCAGTCCAAGTTATGGTGCTGTTTTCCAACTTAACATTATATGTCACATTTAATGCTTGGACTTTTGATGGTAGCGAGTATTTTGTTTTGTTGTAGAAACAGTCTGGTGGCAATCTTTAGAAGTTAACTCAAAAGTTTACAAGCTATTTCAGGTGGCTGTTTTTAAAGTGTTGAATGTGATTATTAAGAATTCATTGGAGAATGAGGGTTCTAAATTGTGTGTAAGTTTTTTTCTTTTAAATATTCTTGTTTTCTTGAATCTTGATACACAAGGACCATTGTAACTTGACTAACCAATTATATCCCCTCTGATATGTTAAGGGTCATTGTTCATTGATATGGATGGTATTTAGTGAGATTGAGGTCATTTTTGATTAGACCGAATGAAGTTGCTCAATATGCAGCTCTTACTGGGGTTCCGGAAATTGGGGAAAGTGGCTGAAGTCATTGATTGTGTAAGCTTGGTGAGTGGTGGATATTGAGATGCATTCATCGTACCTTGGTATTTCCTCGGTCCTAAATGTAACTGCTTGAAAAAAGTCTTCGATTCTTTTATACCATCTTTAGTTTTCCTTAGATTTTGCCTTTTCTGTGCTCTATGTCAATGAATTGAGAGTAAACATTACTGAAACAGTATATCGGCACATACTGAACTTAAAATTGTCCTGAGTGGTTTATAGTTGGGTATTAGGAAATTTTGTCCCCATTTGCATGAACCTAACTTGATCAACAGCAGGAGAGGGAGATAATGTAATTTATCACTGCTCCCAATGTACCTTGTGCTCCAGGTGTAAATTTTGAAAATGAGTTAACAGTGCGCCATAAGGGTACCAGTGGCCACAGGCTGTGTTGTTGGGGCTGGCTCCACATCAGCTGGAGATGGATGCTGTTCCTGGGCATGTGAATGCATGTGTTCCTCATACATTTGTATGCAGTTGTCACCAGGACATCCAGAACAATTGTCTGGATCCAGTAGGATAGTTCCATTGAGCTTATGTGGGCAATATCAGGATCAAAGCAGCCCCTCCATAATGGGATCATTCAGCAGTTGCAGTACACACAAGAAACATTGGGACAAGGAGGCCAGTGGGGATACCTCCATAATGATGTTGGATATGGGATAATGGTGTGGATGTTTTATGAGCAGCTCCTGCATCTTGTGCAGACCATACATAGTTCCTTGAAAGTGGCATCACGGGTTGACAGAGTGGTTAAGAAGGCGCTTGGCATGCTTGCCTTCGTTGGTCAGAGCATTGAAGTTGGGACATTATGTTGCAGCTGTACAGGATTTTGGTGAGGCCACTTTTGGAGTACTGTGTACAGTTCTGGTCGCCCAGCTTTAGGAAGGATAATATTAAATTGAAAAGGGTGCAGAAGAGATTTACAGGGATGTTACCGGGACTGGAGTGTTTGAGTTATAGGGAGCGGCTGGGTAGGCTGGACTTTTTTCCTTGTCGCGTAGGAGTTTGATGGGTAACCTTAGAGGTTTATAAAATCATGAGTGGCATAGATGAGATTCTTTTTTCATAGATCACTTTTTCACCTAGGGTAGGGGAATTCAAAACTTGATGGCATAATTTTAAGGTGAGAGGAAAAAGATTTAAAAAGTCCAGAGGGCACCCTTTTCCCCACAGAGGGTGGTTTGACCGTGGAATGAATTGCCAGAGGAAATGGTAAATGCAGGTACAATTACAACACTTAAAAGTCATTTGAACAGGTCCATGAACAGAGAGGCTTAGAGGGATATGGGCCAAACGCAGGCAAATGGGTCTAGTTTAGTTTGGAAAATCTGGTTGGCATGGACGAGTTGGAATGAAGAGCCTGTTTCTGTGCTCTGATTATGAAATGGAACACAGCTACAAACTCTAAATTATCAGAATGTCGAAGCACACCCTAACCCCAAAGCTGTATTGAAATTCCATCTGCTAAGTTATGTCCTGGCATTTACTTCCTACATTTTGGAGTTTTATTACCAGCAGGGCTATATCTTCATTTTAAAAAAAGCCTATGTGGCTTGTTATGAGGAAGAGTTGTTTATTATTTAGATCTTTTGAAATATGATGTTATACTATTACGTTGTATCATTTCAAACCACTTATTTTAAAAATAGTATAGGTGAAATCTCTTTTGTAGGCCCCATGTTGATCAGGATTTGTTTTTAAAGTGAGACTCCCTGATGTTAGTTGGAGGGGTGAAGGGAGTTTTTGTGTTTGGCATTTTGCTGTGCAAAAAAAACCCTATTAGTTTGATGTATTTCAGGATAAATTTTCTAGTCGTATAACACTTTTGGACGACATATGCTTTATAAATGAAAGTTTATTCTGTGTGCATCCTATCAGCAAATGGTGATTAAGTAACTTCAAACTATATGTTTATTGCTTCATATGAGAGAGGTAAAACATTCACGCTTTTCTGGAGGTGTGAAAGAGTAGGTTATTTGAGTGTGAAGATGTGGATTGCCATGGATGTATCCAGTGAGAATGGAGGCATTTGACCCATCTTTTTCATGCAGGCTAAAAATAAAACAATCCATCCTAATCCTGTTTTCTAGTTCTTGTACTGGAGTCTTGTAGATTGGAAGAGATTTGGGGCTTCCTTAACTGGGGCAATATTGAGGCCAAAAAGTGGATGGTTGAAGATTTGTTGATGGTTATCAAAATACACAATAGTTAGAACAAAGAAAATTACAGCACAGGAACAGGCCCTTTGGCCCTCCAAGCCTGCACCAGTATGCTGCCCATCACAACTAAAACCCCGTACCCTTCCGGGAACTGGATCCCTCTATTCCCATCCTATTCATGTATTTGTCAAGATGCCCTTTAAAAGTCACTATCGTATCTGCTTCCAATACATCCCCCAGCAGCAAGTTCCAGTCACCCACCACCCTCTGTGTAAAAAGAAAAAACTTGCCTCGTATATCACCTTTAAACCTTGCCCCTCGCACTTTAAACCTATGCCCCCTAGTAACTGACTCTTCCTCCCTGGGAAAAAGCTTCTGATGTCCACTCTGTCCATGCCCTTCATAATCTTGTAGACCTCTATCAGGTTGCCCCTCAACCTCCGTTGTTCTAGTGAGAACAACTCAAGTTTCTCCAACCTCTCCTCATAGCTAATGCCCTACATACTAGGCAACATCCTGGTAAATCTTTTCTGTACCCTGTCCAAAGCCATCACATCCTTCTGGTAACAGAGATAGTAGGAACTGCAGACGCTGGAAAATCTGAGATAACAAGATGTAGAGCTGGATGAACACAGCAGGCCAAGCAGCATCAGAGGAGCAGGAAGGCTGACGTTTCGGGTCTAGGCCCGAAACGTCAGCCTTCCTGGTGTGTTCAGCCAGCTCTACACCTTGTTACCTCACATCCTTCTGGTAGCGTGGTGACCAGAATTGAACACAATATTCCAAATGCGGCCTAACTAAGGTTCTATAAAGCTGCAACATTACCTGCCAATTTTTAAACTCGGTGCCCCGGCCAATGAAGGCAAGCATGCCGTATGCCTTGTTGGCTACCTTTTCCACCTGCATTGCCACATTCACTGACCTGTGTACCTGTACACCCAGATCCCTCAGCCTATCAGTACGCTTTAGGGTTCTGCCATTTATGTAGATTTTCCATCTGGATTCGACCTTCCAAAATGCATTACCTCACATTTTTCCAGATTAAACTCCATCTGCCATCTCTCTGCCTAAGTCACCAACGGATCTATATCCTGCTGTATCCTCTGACGGTCCTCATCGCTATCCACAATTCCACCAACCTTTGTGTCATCCGCAAACTTACTAATCAAACCAGTTATATTTTTCTCCAAATCATTTATATATATTACAAATAGCAAAGGTCCCAACACTGATCCCTGAGGAATGCCACTAGTCACAGCCCTCCATTCAGAAACGCACCCTTCCACTGTTACCCTCTGTCTTCTATGACCAAGCCAGTGTTTTATCCATTTTGCAAGCTCACCTCTGACCCCGTGCGACTTTACCTTCTGTATCAGCATGCCATGAGGGACCTTGTCAAAAGGCTAACTGATGTCCATGTAGACAACATCTACATCTGGGCGGCATGGTGTTATTGGATTTGAGGAGTAAATTTATTAATGCATATATTCAAGCTTTTATTACCCATTTACACAGCATGGATCAGATCAAGATTTAATAATTTGGCTGTGAATGAGAAGAAAATTATAATTTTGTGAGCAATAATTGACAAAATAATTTTTCTCTTCCTCGGTGCGGTGGAAATTCATAAAATGTAATGCAGGTCTTTCTGCTGGTTTATCAGAATGCCTGCTTGGGCTAGTTGACTTGAGATGGTCTTTGTATTTTTGGATATCATATCTCAAAGCTTCAGTGCTTTAACCTCTACTCAGAGCATTAATTGATTATCCTCCTGTGATGGTGAATGCAAGTTTTAAAAAAATCTAACTATTTGAGTAGGTTTATTGAAGTATCAATTTTTTTGTACAGTATTCTTTCTGAAATTTACCTTGCACATTCTAACTGTTTTGGAATGCAAAATTGCGATACAGCAGGTTCCTTCTCGTACTTTTATTGACATATATTGTTTATTCTTACGTGAGGTATCTAAGCTGTTTTGGTTTCTTGAAATAAACTAAATGTTTTCAGTAATTCTGTGAATATAATTGCATTTCTCTGTGCATGATATGTTGACAAAGTGGGGGGGTGTTAAATTCCGTAGTAAATAATATTGCTTTTAAAAAATGTATGGCCAGCCTAATTTTAAATCTAAAAACCTGAAGTCCATATCCTGAATTTAAAATTTGTAGTTACAATCTAGTTTGTGCTGTCATATGAATGTTTTCTCAGTACTGTGTATGCAATTCATTATTTTAATATTAATTGTTGCATATTGCACCACCTTACTCCTAGATAGCAAATTTGCTGCTGGGGCTTTAATCAAATTTATGAAGCCTGTTAATAAACAAAGTCCGAATTTAACATCTCATCTTTAAAAGTATCAAAAAGCGGGAAATGAGACACTGTAGTTTTAGATAGTTTGATTGTGGAAAAATTTAATAGATTAATTTCGTTGAAGCAAAAGATAGTGTAAACCAAACTATATTTCCAAGAAAAAACGCAGTGAGGTGAAAGCTTGACACCGTATATGTACAAACTCGTTTTTACCAGAAATATGGATGAACATAAATGCTTCAAGTTTAAAGGAATAAAAGCCACAAATTTTGAAAGTGAATATTTCTGAAGTTAGTTTCTGTTTAGTGAAAATCTAGCGCTTCGGGACATTGAAAACTGTGAATAAAATCAACCAAAGTGTTGCACAGTTTAACTGCATACCAATTTGATTACGGAAATTCTCGATAAGCTTAATTAAAGCAAATAGTGGCACACTTCGAAGTAGTTTCTGTTACTTCCTGACTTAGGGACCTAGCTACTTTACATATCTCCAAATGAATTTTCAGTGATAGCGAGCTTGTAATGTAAATCCACTCTACATTTGCAAATATTCTTTGTTGTCTGGATTGGTCATTTCAATAGTGAGTGTGTTGTGATGCAGAATACAGTTTGCACCCTCCCTGGTTTGTCTCATGTTTTCATTATATATTAAAAAGGCATTGATATTACAATGTTATTGGATTTTTTTCCCTGAAAAAGTTTTAATTGTCTTAATTTATTGATTCTGTGGTCCAATTGCTAAACTGAATACAAGTTCCATCTATATACTACATTAGTTTATTCAAGGGATTTTGGTCTTTGTGCTAATGTTTTCCTCTTGTAAATTTAAAATGTCTTTCCTGAACTTTGTAGTCCTAGTCAAATATTAAATATCAAATATCAAATATTAAAACTTTATTTTATTCATGAGATGTGAACACTGCTGGCTGGGCCAGCATTTACTACCCAACACTAGTTGGCCATGAGAATGAATTGCTGCAATCCATTTGCTCATGTAGACCTACAACCCCATTAAGGAGGGATTTCCAGGATTTTGACCCAGTGGTACTGTAGAAACAGTGATGTACTTCTAAGTCAGGGTGGTGAGTGGCTTGAAGAGGTACTTGCAATTGGTTGTATTCCCAAGAATCTTCTGCCCCATTCTAGATGTAGCGGTCATGGGGTTGAAGGTTACATCACAGTACCCTTGGTGAATTTCTGCAGTGCTACTTGTAAATGATACCCACTGCAGCTGCTGTACATTGTGGAGGGAGTGGATGTAGATGGCGGACCGGCTTTGGGGGAGCTGGGACATGAGTTACTCATTGCAAGATTCCTAGCCTCTGATCTGCTTTGTAGTCACAAGCCATTACTATCTCAGTTCAGTTATTCTACTGCATTTATCTGAAAAGCATTATTCCAATAATTTGAAAACTGCAAAAATGGTTAAAGCACATGTTTTGGGTTCCCCATCTATTTTTATATTGGTAGAAGAGGTTTCCAGAGTGATTTGAATACTACATTATGTCCTATAAGGATGCAAATTCAACTGCTTTTAAAAGA